>NC_084616.1:9171737-9239237 GCF_033978795.1 Nerophis ophidion
TACGACATCCTCGGTAGGGCCCACATAAGGGCAAGGAAAACTCACACCCAGTGGGACGTCGGTATAATGATGACTATGAGAAACCTTGGAGAGGAGGAAAGCAACAAATGGTGCTTAACTTATTTTGTTCAAATAAATACGTCCACTTACAGCGAGCAATGCTTTCATGGCTGCCTCAGTTTGACCCTGGAACAGACCATTGGGGTTGACGGGGGGGAAAGGATACATAGGAACTATTGGGGGAGATTCAGGCGGGGGGGGGGGGGGGGGCAATCATTTCCTGCGCCGACTACTGGGGCGTGCAGAGAGACTTCCTTTGCTTCATTCCTGGCGTTACTGTGGTTACTGTGGTTACGGCCACGCCCCTAAAGGCTTTGCACGGACTCTTGGAGCCAAAGCGTCCTCAGGAGGACTCGGGCCAGGCGAGGCAGACAACGAGATGGGGGAGGGGGGGGAAATCCTCCCCCGTCCCTCGTCTCATTTCGCCGCGTGTGTGAAGAAGCGGACGTAAATAATTGAGCGGCACAAACAGCAGAACGCATCCCAAGAATATTCTCCGAGACGTGTCCGTTAAATTATGAATATGACGGAGACGAAAATAACCGAGGGAGGGACTATTTGTGCAGCTTGAAAGGAGAACAGGTGTCTTCTCGCCGCAGCTGCTGTGAGGCGGAGGGCACAGCTGTCACGCGCTGAGGCTGTCAATCAACCCGCCCCGCCTTTCATTTCTTACCTTTCCCAAAAACCACCTAGGAAATGCTTCCAAAACACTGAAATAGTCCAGGACTACAACATGAAATTGTGAGTGGAACTGAAAGGCTTGAATGTCCCCGGTGAGTCGAGTGTGTGGACGCTGGAACGGTTCCAATCGGTTGAGAAATGTGGGCTATGGAGAGGTTTGTATATTGCCCATTCTATGCCGGGAAAAATCCTGGTAATTCCTGGTAATCAGGGAATTTTCAGAACCGGGGGCGAGCAGAGTGGGTGGACGCTGGAACGGTTCCAATCGCTTGAGAAATGTGGGCTATGGAGAGGTTTGTATATTGCCCATTCCATGCCGGGAAAAATCCTGGTAATTCCTGGTAATCGCGGGAATTTTCGGAACTGGGTGCGAGCAGAGTGGGTGGATGGTAGAGTGGTTCCAATCGCTTGAGAAATGTGGGCTATGGAGAGGTTTGTATATTGCCCATTCTATGCCGGGAAAAATCCTGGTAATTCCTGGTAATCAGGGAATTTTCAGAACCGGGGGTGAGCGGAGTGTGTGGACGCTGGAACGGTTCCAATCGGTTGAGAAATGTGGGCTATGGAGAGGTTTGTATATTGCCCATTCTATGCCGGGAAAAATCCTGGTAATTCTTGGTAATCAGGGAATTTTCGGAACTGGGGGCGAGCAGAGTGGGTGGATGGTAGAACGGTTCAAATCGCTTGAGAAATGTGGGCTATGGAGAGGTTTGTATATTGCCCATTCTATGCCGGGAAAAATACTGGTAATTCCTGGTAATCAGGGAATTTTCAGAACCGGGGGCGAGCAGAGTGTGTGGACGCTGGAACGGTTCCAATCGCTTGAGAAATGTGGGCTATGGAGAGGTTTGTATATTGCCCATTCAATGCCGGGAAAAATCCTGGTAATTCCTGGTAATCAGGGGAATTTCAGGAAAACCAGGAATTTTTGAAAATATTTCTACCAGATGGTAGAACGGTTACAAATGGTTAAGTTAGGTTAAAAATAACGTAATCGTCGATTGTTTAGTTCACATTCATTGTCAATGGGGAGAAAATTCTGGGAAATTTTGGTAAAACCGGGAATTTATGAAAATATTGATACTAGCACAAAAGTCCAAGATGATACGGATGGGTTGGTGCTGGAATTTTTTGGGGGAATCGGCTGAAAAATGTTGATGTCGTAACATTTTGAATTTAAATGGGAAGTTCCTGGAAATTAGGGAATTTCGGGAAAACCAGGAATTTTTGAAAATATTTCTACCAGATGGTAGAACGGTTACAAATGGTTAAGTTAGGTTAAAAATAACGTAACAGTCGATTGTTTTGTTCACATTCATTGTCAATGGGGAGAAAATTCTGGGAAATTTGGGGGAAACCTGGAATTTTTAAAAATTTTGATACGAGCACAAATGTCCTAGATTGGGTTGGTGTTGGAATGTTTTGAATCGGCTGAAAAATGTTGATGTCGTAACATTTTGAGTTGAAATGGGAAGTTCCTGGAAATTTCGGGAAAACCGAGAATTTTTGAAAATATTGATACGAGCACAAATGTCCAAGATGATACGGATGGGTTGGTGCTGGAATTTTCTTAATCGGGCTGAAAAATTCCTGGAAATTTGGGAATTTCGGAAAAACAGGAATTTTTGAAAATATTTCTACCAGATGGTAGAACGGTTCCAAATGGTTAAGTTAGGTTAAAAATAACGTAACCGTCGATTGTTTCGTTCAAATTCATTGTCAATGGGGAGAAAATTCTGGGAAATTTCGGAAAAAACAGGAGTTTTTGAAAATATTGATACGAGCACAAATGTCCAAGATGATACGGATGGGTTGGTGCTGGAATTTTTTCTGAATCGGCTGAAAAATGATTATGGTAACATTTTGAATTTAAATGGGAAGTTCCTGGAAATTTGGGAATTTCGGGAAAACCAGGAATTTTTGAAAATATTTCTACTAGATGGTAGAACAGTTCCAAATGGTTAAGTTAGGTTAAAAATAACGTAACAGTCGATTGTTTCGTTCACATTCATTGTCAATGGGGAGAAAATTCTGGGAAATTTTTGGGAAAACCTGGAATTTTTTAAAATGTTGACACGAGCACAAATGTCCTAGATTGGGTTGGTGTTGGAATGTTTTGAATTGGCTGAAAAATGTTGATGTTGTAACATTTTGAATTGAAACGGGAAGTTCCTAGAAATTTGAAAATTTCGGGAAAACCAAGAATTTTTTTAAATATTGATACGAGCACAAATGTCCAAGATGATACGGATGGGTTGGTGCTGAATTTTTTTTTTTAATCGGCTAAAAAATGTTGATGTACATTTTTTTTATTTAAAAGAGAAGTTCTTGGAAATTTGGGAATTTCGGAATAACCAGGAATTTTTTTTTAAAGTATTTCTACCAGATGGTAGAACGGTTCCAATTGGTTCGGTTATGTTAAAAATAACGTAAAAGTCGATTATTTAGTTCCCGTTCATCGTCAATGGGGAGAAAATTCTGGGAAAATTCGGAAAAAACAGGAATTTTTGAAAATATTGATACAAGTACAAATGTCCTAGATGATACGAATGAGTTGGTGCTGGATTTATTTCTGAATTGGCTGAAAAATGTTGATTATAGTAACATTTTCAATTTAAATGGGAAGTTCCTGGAAATTTGGGAATTTCGGGAAAACCAGGAATTTTTGAAAATATTTCTACCAGATGGTAGAACGGTTCCAAATGGTTAAGTTAGGTTAAAAATAACATAACAGTCGATTGTTTCGTTCACATTCATTGTCAATGGGGAGAAAATTCTGGGAAATTTTGGGGAAACCTGGAATTTTTAAAAATGTTGATACGAGCACAAATGTCCTAGATTGGGTTGGTGTTGGAATGTTTTGAATCGGCTGAAAAATGTTGATGTCGTAACATTTTGAGTTGAAATGGGAAGTTCCTGGAAATTTCGGGAAAACCGGGAATTTTTGAAAATATTGGTACGAGCACAAATGTCCAAGATGATACGGATGGGTTGGTGCTGGAATTTTCTTAATCGGGCTGAAAAATTCCTGGAAATTTGGGAATTTCGGAAAAACAGGAATTTTTGAAAATATTTCTACCACATGGTAGAACGGTTCCAAATGGTTAGGTTAGGTTAGGTTAAAAATAACGTAACCGTCGATTGTTTCGTTCACATTCATTGTCAATGGGGAGACAATTCTGGGAAATTTTGGGGAAACCTGGAATTTTTAAAAATGTTGATACGAGCACAAATGTCCTAGATTGGGTTGGTGTTGGAATGTTTTGAATCGGCTGAAAAATGTTGATGTCGTAACATTTTGAGTTGAAATGGGAAGTTCCTGGAAATTTCGGGAAAACCGGGAATTTTTGAAAATATTGATACGAGCACAAATGTCCAAGATGGTACGGATGGGTTGGTGCTGGAATTTTCTTAATCGGGCTGAAAAATTCCTGGAAATTTGGGAATTTCGGAAAAACAGGAATTTTTGAAAATATTTCTACCACATGGTAGAACGGTTCCAAATGGTTAGGTTAGGTTAGGTTAAAAATAACGTAACCGTCGATTGTTTCGTTCACATTCATTGTCAATGGGGAGAAAATTCTGGGAAATTTTGGGGAAACCTGGAATTTTTAAAAATGTTGATACGAGCACAAATGTCCTAGATTGGGTTGGTGTTGGAATGTTTTGAATCGGCTGAAAAATGTTGATGTCGTAACATTTTGAGCTGAAATGGGAAGTTCCTGGAAATTTCGGGAATACCGGGAATTTTTGAAAATATTGATACGAGCACAAATGTCCAAGATGATATGGATGGGTTGGTGCTGGATTTTTCTTAATCGGGCTGAAAAATTCCTGGAAATTTTGGAATTTCGAAAAAACAGGAATTTTTGAAAATATTTCTACCAGATGGTAGAACGGTTCCAAATGGTTAAGTTAGGTTAAAAATAACGTAACCGTTGATTGTTTAGTTCACATTCATTGTCAATGGGGAGAAAATTCTGGGAAATTTTGGTAAAATCGGGAATTTATGAAAATATTGATACTAGCACAAAAGTCCTAGATGATACGAATGGGTTGGTGCTGGAAGTTTTTGAATCGGCTAAAATATGTTGATGTAGTAACATTTTGGATTGAAACAGGAAGTTCCTGGAAATTTGGAAATTTCGGGAAAACCGGGAATTTTTGAAAATATTGATACGAGCACAAATGTCCAAGATGGTACGGATGGGTTGGTGCTGGAATTTTCTTAATCGGGCTGAAAAATTCCTGGAAATTTTAGAATTTCGGAAAAACAGGAATTTTTGAAAATATTTATACCTGATGGTAGAACGGTTCCAAATGGTTAAGTTAGGTTAAAAATAACGTAACCGTCGATTGTTTCGTTCACATTCATTGTCAATGGGGAGAAAATTCTGGGAAATTTCGGAAAAAACAGGAGTTTTTGAAAATATTGATACGAGCACAAATGTCCAAGATGATACGGATGGGTTGGTGCTGGAATTTTTTCTGAATCGGCTGAAAAATGTTGATTATAGTAACATTTTGAATTTAAATGAGAAGTTCCTGGAAATTTGGGAATTTCGGGAAAACCAGGAATTTTTGAAAATATTTCTACCAGATGGTAGAACGGTTCCAAATGGTTAAGTTAGGTTAAAAATAACGTAACAGTCGATTGTTTCGTTCACATTCATTGTCAATGGGGGGAAATTATGGGAAATTTCGGGAAAACCTGGATTTTTAAAAAATGTTGATACGAGCACAAATGTCCTAAATTGGGTTGGTGTTGGAATGTTTTGAATCGGCTGAAAAATGTTGATGTCGTAACATTTTGAGTTGAAATGGGAAGTTCCTGGAAATTTCGGGAAAACCGGGAATTTTTGAAAATATTGATACGAGCACAAATGTCCAAGATGATACGGATGGGTTGGTGCTGGAATTTTCTTAATCGGGCTGAAAACTTCCTGGAAATTTGGCAATTTCGGGAAAAACAGGAATTTTTGAAAATATTTCTACCAGATGGTAGAACGGTTCCAAGTGGTTAGGTTAGGTTAAAAATAACGTAACCGTCGATTGTTTCGTTCACATTCATTGTCAATGGGGAGAAAATTCTGGGAAATGTTGGTAAAACCGGGAATTTATGAAAATATTGATACCAGCACAAAAGTCCTAGATGATACGAATGGGTTGGTGTTGGAAGTTTTTGAATCGGCTAAAAAATGTTGATGTAGTAACATTTCGAATTGAAACAGGAAGTTCCTGGAAATTTGGAAATTTCGGGAAAACCGGGAATTTTTGAAAATATTGATACGAGCACAAATGTCCAAGATGATACGGATGGGTTGGTGCTGGAATTTTTTTAATCGGTTGAAAAATGATGTAGTAAAACATTTTGTTTAAATGGGAAGTTCCTGGAAATTTGGGAATTTCAGGAAAACCAGGATTTAAAAAAAAAAATATTTCTACCAGATGGTAGAACGGTTCCAATTGGTTCGGTTATGTTAAAAATAACGTAACAGTCGATTATTTAGTTCCCGTTCATCGTCAATGGGGAGAAAATTCTGGGAAATTTCGGAAAAAACAGGAGTTTTTTAAAATATTGATACGAGCACAAATGTCCAAGATGATACGGATGGGTTGGTGCTGGAATTTTTTCTGAATCGGCTGAAAAATGTTGATTATAGTAAGATTTTGAATTTAAATGGGAAGTTCCTGGAAATTTGGGAATTTCGGGAAAACCAGGAATTTTTTTAAATATTTCTACCAGATGGTAGAACGGTTCCAAGTGGTTAAGTTAGGTTAAAAATAACGTAACCGTCGATTGTTTAGTTCCAATACATTGTCAATGGGGAGAAAATTCTGGGAAATTTTGTTAAAACCGGGAATTTGTGAAAATATTGATACTAGCACAAAAGTCCTAGATGATACGAATGGGTTGGTGCTGGAAATTTTTGAATCGGCTAAAATATGTTGATGTAACATTTTGAATTGAAACAGGAAGTTCCTGGAAATTTCGGGAAAACCGGGAATTTTTGAAAATATTGATACAAGTACAAATGTCCAAGATGATACGAATGGGTTGGTGTTGAATGTTTTGAATCGGTTGAAAAATGATGTAGTAACAGTTAGAATTTAAATGGGTATTTCAAAATTCCTGGAATTTTGGGAATTTCTACAAACAGACACAATGGTACTTTTGTTGTCCCAACTAAGAGAAATGTTTTGAAGGTGGAATGTTTAAACAATGGTTGACAAATGTGGACTGTGAAAACTTTCCAGGAAGACTTGAAAACAGGGCTTCGAGAACCGGGACTTCGAGAAAATTCCTGGAATATTTCTGAACTTGGAAAAACGGTAGTTTGATTGATTGTGTGAATGTGGGAACGGTTCCAATCGGTTGAGAAATGTGGGCTATGGAGAGGTTTGTATATTTACCATTCAATACCGGGAAAAATCCCGGTAATTCCTGGTAATCAGGGCAATTTTCAGAACCAGGGGTGGATTGTAGAACGGTCCCAATTGGTTCGGTTAGGTTAAAAATAAAGTAACCTAACCTAACCGGATGAGAAATGCGGGATATGCCGTCGATTGTATATTTCCTATATTCATTGTCAATGGGGAGAAAATTCCGGAAAATCCGTGAATTTTAGGTCTATGTCCTCTATATCCCCAAGAGTGGTGTACTATTTTTATGGAGCCTTGTCAAAAATCCCCTTTTTCACAGGAGCACCACCTGTTTTTTAAAAGGACTGACCACACAAACACTAGTCAAAGATCCTCTATTCACTACAACAACAGACTTGTGTAATTTTGTACAATTATTTTGGACTTGTGGTGCGATACGGCTGCTCTTTACAGGATGACATTCCACCACTTCATCATTGTCAACTGGCCGGCGGCCATCTCCACTCAGCGATGTTGGATTTAGAGTCCGAGGCCAGGACTCGGTGGGCCTGAGGCGGAGAAGGTGCCTATTAAAATTAATGGAGCGTGGGGGTTACTCAGCAGGCGCCATGGTGCTCACTTAACTAGCGAGTGGAAATGACCACCAGCACAATCAAGCTGCCATCAGCGCGACACCTCTCTGGTGTGCTGACACCACGCCATTAAAAATGAAAGATAGGAGAAGGTGTGGGGTAGGTTCAGATCGGAACGACGGGGATCGGTTCCTGGAAGGTGTGAAGTCATCTACGACAAATAATGTCGGAAGTCAATGAATTTTTACTGCTGCTTCCGAGTAGCTATGAGAGAATAAAATTGCGATTAAAAGTCATCAAATTTCCGACGGTTATCGTACGACTTTAGTCATCGTATTTGTCGGATTCACCGTTACGCCGTTATTAGAGTCGGACAAAGTTGTCAAATTGCATGAATTTCCTTTTGTGAAAACAAAACATGGTTCAACTGACCGTCTTTAAAAACAAACTCAACAAAATGATTCAAAATGTCGGGAAATTTACTGTATTGGAAATTTTCTAATCAAGTAGTCAAACAGAACTGTCTTTCTTCAATTAATTTACAGGTCACTTTAGTAGCAAGTATGGAAGGAGTTAGCACTGACAGAAATATTTTGTTTCTGAGTAGCTATGAGAGAAGAAAAATGCGATTAAAAGTAATCAAATTTCAGGCGGTTATCGTACGACTTTAGTCATCGTATTTGTCGGATTCACCGTTACGCCGTTATTAGAGTCGGACAAAGTTGTTGATAAACTGCATGAATTTCTTTTGTAAAAACAAAACACGGTTAAAGGAAAATTAACTGACCGTCTTTAAAAACAAACTTAACAAAATGATTCAAAATGTCGGGAAATTTACTGTATTGGAAATTTTCTAATCAAGTAGTCAAACAGAACTGTCTTTCTTCAATTAATTTACAGGTCACATTAGTAGCAAGTATGGAAGGAGTTAGCACTGACAAAAATATTTTGTTTCCGAGTAGCTATGAGAGAAGAAAAATGCGATTAAAAGTCATCAAATTTCAGACGGTTATCGTACGACTTTAGTCATCGTATTTGTCGGATTCACCGTTACGCCGTTATTGGAGTCGGACAAAGTTGTCAAACTGCATGAATTACTTTTGGAAAAACAAAACACGGTTAAAGGAAAATTAACTGACCGTCTTTAAAAACAAACTCAACAAAATGATTCAAAATGTCGGGAAATTTACTGTATTGGAAATTTTCTAATCAAGTAGTCAAACAGAACTGTCTTTCTTCAATTAATTTACAGGTCACATTAGTAGCAAGTATGGAAGGAGTTAGCACTGACAAAAATATTTTGTTTCTGAGTAGCTATGAGAGAAGAAAAATACGATTAAAAGTCATCAAATTTCAGACGGTTATCGTACGACTTTAGTCATCGTATTTGTCGGATTCACCGTTACGCCGTTATTAGAGTCGGACAAAGTGGTCGATAAACTGCATGAATTTCATTTGGAAAAACGAAACACCGTTAAAGGAAAATTAACTGACCGTCTTTAAAAACAAACTCAACAAAATGATTCAAAATGTCGGGAAATTTACTGTATTGGAAATTTTCTAATCAAGTAGTCAAACAGAACTGTCTTTCTTCAATTAATTTACAGGTCACATTAGTAGCAAGTATGGAAGGAGTTAGCAGTGACAAAAATATTTTGTTTCTGAGTAGCTATGAGAGAAGAAAAATGCGAGTAAAAGTCATCAAATTTCCGACGGTTATCGTACGACTTTAGTCATCGTATTTGTCGGATTCACCGTTACGCCGTTATTAGAGTCGGACAAAGTTGTCGATAAACTGCATGAATTTCCTTTTGTGAAAACAAAACATGGTTAAAGGAAAATTAACTGACCGTCTTTAAAAACAAACTCAACAAAATTATTCAAAATGTCGTGAAATTTACTGTATTGGAAATTTTCTAATCAAGTAGTCAAACAGAACTGTCTTTCTTCAATTAATTTACAGGTCACATTAGTAGCAAGTATGGAAGGAGTGCGCACTGACAAAAATATTTTGTTTCTGAGTAGCTATGAGAGAAGAAAAATGCGATTAAAAGTCATCAAATTTCAGACGGTTATCGTACGACTTTAGTCATCGTATTTGTCGGATTCAGTGTTACGCCGTTATTAGAGTCGGACAAAGTTGTCGATAAACTGCATGAATTTGTTTTGGAAAAACAAAACACAGTTGAAGGAAAATTAACTGACCGTCTTTAAAAACAAACTAAACAAAATTATTCAAAATGTCGGGAAATTTACTGTATTGGAAATTTTCTAATCAAGTAGTCAAACAGAACTGTTTTTCTTCAATTAATTTACAGGTCACATTAGTAGCAAGTATGGAAGGAGTGCGCACGGACAAAAATATTTTGTTTCCGAGTAGCTATGAGAGAAGAAAAATGCGATTAAAAGTCATCAAATTTCAGACAGTTATCGTACGACTTTAGTCATCGTATTTGTCGGATTCACCGTTACGCCGTTATTAGAGTCGGACAAAGTTGTCAAATTGCATGAATTTCTTTTGTGAAAACAAAACATGGTTCAAGGAAAATTAACTGACCGTCTTTAAAAACAAACTCAACAAAATGATTCAAAATGTCGGGAAATTTACTGTATTGGAAATTTTCTAATCAAGTAGTCAAACAGAACTGTCTTTCTTCAATTAATTTACAGGTCACATTCGTACCAAGTATGGAAGGAGTTAGCACTGAAAAAATATTTTGTTTCCGAGTAGCTATGAGAGAAGAAAAATGCGATTAAAAGTCATCAAATTTCAGACGGTTATCGTACGACTTTAGTCATCGTATTTGTCGGATTCACCGTTACGCCGTTATTAGAGTCGGACAAAGTTGTCGATAAACTGCATGAATTTCTTTTGGAAAAACAAAGCACGGTTAAAGGAAAATTAACTGACCGTCTTTAAAAACAAACTAAACAAAATGATTCAAAATGTCGGGAAATTTACTGTATTGGAAATTTTCTAATCAAGTAATCAAACAGAACTGTTTTTCTTCAATTAATTTACAGGTCACATTAGTAGCAAGTATGGAAGGAGTTAGCATTGACAAAAATAGTTTTTTTGAGTAGCTATGAGAGAAGAAAAATGCGATTAAAAGTCATCAAATTTCAGACGGTTATCGTACGACTTTAGTCATCGTATTTGTCGGATTCACCGTTACGCCGTTATTAGAATTGGACAAAGTTCTCGATAAACTGCATGAATTTCTTTTGGAAAAACAAAACACGGTTAAAGGAAAATTAACTGACCGTCTTTAAAAACAAACTCAACAAAATGATTCAAAATGTCGGTAAATTTACTGTATTGGAAATTTTCTAATCAAGTAGTCAAACAGAACTGTCTTTCTTCAATTAATTTACAGGTCACATTAGTAGCAAGTATGGAAGGAGTTAGCACTGACAAAAATATTTTGTTTCTGAGTAGCTATGAGAGATGAAAAATGCGATTAAAAGTCATCAAATTTCCGACGGTTATCGTACGACTTTAGTCATCGTATTTGTCGGATTCACCGTTACGCCGTTATTAGAGTCGGACAAAGTTGTCGATAAACTGCATGAATTTCCTTTTGTGAAAACAAAACACGGTTCAAGGAAAATTAACTGACCGTCTTTAAAAACAAACTCAACAAAATGATTCAAAATGTCGGGAAATTTACTGTATTGGAAATTTTATAATCAAGTAGTCAAACAGAACTGTCTTTCTTCAATTAATTTACAGGTCACATTAGTAGCAAGTATGGAAGGAGTTAGCACTGACAAAAATATTTTGTTTCTGAGTAGCTATGAGAGAAGAAAAATGCGATTAAAAGTCATCAAAATTCAGACGGTTATCGTACGACTTTAGTCATCGTATTTGTCGGATTCACCGTTACGCCGTTATTAGAGTTGGACAAAGTTGTCGATAAACTGCATGAATTTCTTTTGGAAAAACAAAACACGGTTAAAGGAAAATTAACCGACCGTCTTTAAAAACAAACTAAACAAAATGATTCAAAATGTCCGGAAATTTACTGTATTGGAAATTTTCTAATCAAGTAGTCAAACAGAACTGTCTTTCTTCAATTAATTTACAGGTCACATTAGTAGCAAGTATGGAAGGAGTTAGCACTGACAAAAATATTTTGTTTCTGAGTAGCTATGAGAGAAGAAAAATACGATTAAACGTCATCAAATTTCAGACGGTTATCGTACGACTTTAGTCATCGTATTTGTCGGATTCACCGTTACGCCGTTATTAGAGTCGGACAAAGTGGTCGATAAACTGCATGAATTTCATTTAGAAAAACGAAACACCGTTAAAGGAAAATTAACTGACCGTCTTTAAAAACAAACTCAACAAAATGATTCAAAATGTCGGGAAATTTACTGTATTGGAAATTTTCTAATCAAGTAGTCAAACAGAACGGTCTTTCTTCAATTAATTTACAGGTCACATTAGTAGCAAGTATGGAAGGAGTTAGCAGTGACAAAAATATTTTGTTTCTGAGTAGCTATGAGAGAAGAAAAATGCGATTAAAAGTCATCAAATTTCCGACGGTTATCGTACGACTTTAGTCATCGTATTTGTCGGATTCACCGTTACGCCGTTATTAGAGTCGGACAAAGTTGTCGATAAACTGCATGAATTTCTTTTTGTGAAAACAAAACACGGTTCAAGGAAAATTAACTGACCGTCTTTAAAAACAAACTCAACAAAATGATTCAAAATGTCGGTAAATTTACTGTATTGGAAATTTTCTAATCAAGTAGTCAAACAGAACTGTCTTTCTTCAATTAATTTACAGGTCACATTAGTAGCAAGTATGGAAGGAGTGCGCACTGACAAAAATATTTTGTTTCCGAGTAGCTATGAGAGAAGAAAAATGCGATTAAAAGTCATCAAAATTCAGACAGTTGTCGTACGACTTTAGTGATCGTATTTGTCGGATTCACCGTTACGCCGTTATTAGAGTCGGACAAAGTTGTCGATAAACTGCATGAATTTCTTTTGGAAAAACAAAACACGGTTAAAGGAAAATCAACTGACCGTCTTTAAAAACAAACTAAACAAAATGATTCAAAATGTCGGGAAATTTACTGTATTGGAAATTTTCTAATCAAGTAGTCAAACAGAACTGTGTTTCTTCAATTAATTTACAGGTCACATTAGTAGCAAGTATGGAAGGAGTTAGCACTGACAAAAATATTTTGTTTCTGAGTAGCTATGAGAGAAGAAAAATGCGATTAAAAGTCATCAAATTTCAGACGGTTATCGTACGACTTTAGTCATCGTATTTGTCGGATTCACCGTTACGCCGTTATTAGAGTCGGACAAAGTTGTCGATAAACTGCATGAATTTCTTTTGTAAAAACAAAACACGTTTAAAGGAAAATTAACTGACCGTCTTTAAAAACAAACTAAACAAAATGATTCAAAATGTCGGGAAATTTACTGTATTGGAAATTTTCTAATCAAGTAGTCAAACAGAACTGTCTTTCTTCAATTAATTTACAAGTCACATTAGTAGCAAGTATGGAAGGAGTTAGCACTGACAAAAATATTTTGTTTCTGAGTAGCTATGAGAGAAGAAAAATGCGATTAAAAGTCATCAAAATTCAGACGGTTATCGTACGACTTTATTCATCGTATTTGTCGGATTCACCGTTACGCCGTTATTCGAGTCTGACAAAGTTGCTGCATTAATTTTTTGTGTGAAAACAAAACATAGTTAAAGGAAAATTAACTGACCGTCTTTAAAAACAAACTAAACAAAATGATCCAAAAAACTCAGGAAATTTACCATAATGGAAATTTTCTAATCAAGTAGTCAAACAGAACAGTCTTCCATACATTCGTACACAGTACGGAAAGAGTGTGTGTCAACAAAGTTATTTTCTTTCTGAGTAGCTTTCGTACGACTTCAACCGATTTAATCATCGTATTTGTCGGATTCACCGTTACGCCGTTATTAGCGTCTGACAAAGTTGTTGATAAACTGCCTTATTTATTTTGTGAAAACAAAACATAGTTAATTGACGAAAAACAATACATTCTGTATTAGTACTCATAATTGTCATTATTTCTATCAGTTTGGAAATATTACGTAAGAAACGATTACTCAGAATTCCGTCAAACTAAACAAAAGGACCAAAAAAGTCCGGAAATGTAGTGTATTGGAAATATTCTAATCAAGTAGTCAAACAGAACTGTCTTCTATACATTCGTACCAAGTACGGAAGGAGTGCGTGCCACAAAAAATTATTTTGTTTCTGAGTAGCTATCGTACGACTTCAACCGATTTGGGCACCGTTACGCCGTTATTAGCGTCTGACAAAGTTGTTGATAAACTACATTATTTTGTGAAAACAAAACATAGTTAATTGACGAAAAACAATATATTTTGTATAAGTACTCATAATTGTCATTATTTCTATCAGTTCGGAAATATTACGGAAGAAACGATTACTCAGAATTCCGTCAAACTAAACAAAAAGGACCAAAAAAGTCCGGAAATGTAGTGTATTGGAAATTTTCTAATCAAGTAGTCAAACAGAACCGTCTTCCATACATTCGTACCAAGTACGGAAGGAGTGCGTGCCGACAAAGTTATTTTGTTTCTGAGTAGCTATCGTACGACTTCAACCGATTTAATCATCATATTTGTCGGATTCACCGTTACTAGCGTCTGACAAAGTTGTTGATAAACTACATTATTTATTTTCTGAAAACAAAACATAGTTAATTGACGAAAAACAACATATTCTGTATTAGTACTCATAATTGTCATTATTTCTATCAGTTCGGAAATATTACGTATGAAACGATTACTCAGAATTCCGTTAAACTAGACAAAAGGGCCAAAAAAGTCCGGAAATGTAGTGTATTGGAAATGTTCTAATCAAGTAGTCAAACAGAACAGTCTTCCATACATTCGTACACAGTACAGAAAGAGTGTGTGTCAACAAAGTTATTTTGTTTCTGAGTAGCTATCGTACGACTTCAACCGATTTAATCATCGTATTTGTCGGATTCACCGTTATGCCGTTATTTGCGTCTGACAAAGTTGTTGATAAACTACATTATTTATTTTGTGAAAACCAAACATAGTTAATTGACGAAAAACAATATATTCTGTATTAGTACTCATAATTGTCATAATTTCTATCTGTTAGTTAGTTCGGAAATATTACGTAAGAAACGATTACTCAGAATTCCGTTAAACTAAACAAAAGGACCAAAAAAGTCCGGAAATGTAGTGTATTGGAAATGTTCTAATCAAGTAGTCAAACAGAACTGTCTTCTATACATTCGTACCAAGTACGGAAGGAGTGCGTGCTAACAAAGTTATTTTGTTTCTGAGTAGCTATCGTACGACTTCAACTGATTTAATCATCATATTTGTCGGATTCACCGTTACTAGCGTCTGACAAAGTTGTTGATAAACTACATTATTTATTTTCTGAAAACAAAACATAGTTAATTGACGAAAAACAATACATTCTGTATTAGTACTCATAATTGTCATTATTTCTATCAGTTCGGAAATATTACGTAAGAAACGATTACTCAGAATTCCGTTAAACTAAACAAAAGGACCAAAAAAGTCAGGAAATGTAGTGTATTGGAAATTTTCTAATCAAGTAGTCAAACAGAACAGTCTTCCATACATTCGTACCAAGTACGGAAAGAGTGTGTGTCAACAAAGTTATTTTGTTTCTGAGTAGCTATCGTACGACTTCAACCGATTTAATCATCGTATTTGTCGGATTCACCGTTACGCCGTTATTAGCGTCTGACAAAGTTGTTGATAAACTGCATTATTTATTTGGTGAAAACAAAACATAGTTAATTGACGAAAAACAATAAATTCTGTATTAGTACTCATAATTGTTATTATTTCTATCAGTTCGGAAATATTACGGAAGAAACGATTACTCAGAATTCCGTCAAACTAAACAAAAGGACCAACAAAGTCAGGAAATGTAGTGTATTGGAAATTTTCTAATCAAGTAGTCAAACAGAACCGTCTTCTATACATTCGTACACAGTACGGAAAGAGTGCGTGCCGACAAAGTTATTTTGTTTCTGAGTAGATATTGTACGACTTCAACCGATTTAATCATCGTATTTGTCGGATTCACCGTTACTAGCGTCTGACAAAGTTGTTGATAAACTACATTATTTATTTTCTGAAAACAAAACATAGTTAATTGACGAAAAACAATATATTCTGTATTAGTACTCATAATTGTCATTATTTCTATCAGTTCGGAAATATTACGTAAGAAACGATTACTCAGAATTCCGTCAAACTAAACAAAAGGACCAAAAAAGTCAGGAAATGTAGTGTATTGGAAATTTTCTAATCAAGTAGTCAAACAGAACCGTCTTCTATACATTCGTACCAAGTATGGAAGGAGTGCGTGCCGACAAAGTTACTTTGTTTCTGAGTAGCTATCGTACGACTTCAACCGATTTAATCATCGTATTTGTCGGATTCACCGTTACGCCGTTATTAGCGTCTGACAAAGTTGTTGATAAACTGCCTTATTTATTTTGTGAAAACAAAACATAGTTAATTGACGAAAAACAATATATTCTGTATTAGTACTCATAATTGTCAGAATTTCTATCTGTTAGTTAGTTCGGAAATATTACGTAAGAAACGATTACTCAGAATTCCGTCAAACTAAACAAAAGGACGAAAAAAGTCAGGAAATGTAGTGTATTGGAAATTTTCTAATCAAGTAGTCAAACAGAACTGTCTTCTATACATTCGTACCAAGTACGGAAGGAGTGCGTGCTGACAAAGTTATTTTGTTTCTGAGTAGCTATCGTACGACTTCAACCGATTTAATCATCGTATTTGTCGGATTTACAGTTACGCCGTTATTAGCGTCTGACAAAGTTGTTGATAAACTGCCTTATTTATTTTGTGAAAACAAAACAGTTAATTGACGAAAAACAATATATTCTGTATTAGTACTCATAATTGTCATTATTTCTATCAGTTCGGAAATATTACGTAAGAAACGATTACTTAGAATTCCGTTAAACTAAACAAAAGGACCAAAAAAGTCAGGAAATGTAGCGTATTGGAAATTTTCTAATCAAGTAGTCAAACAGAAGTGTTTTCTATACATTCGTACCAAGTACGGAAGGAGTGCGTGCCGACAAAGTTACTTTGTTTCTGAGTAGCTATCGTACAACTTCAACCGATTTAATCATCGTATTTGTCGGATTCACCGTTACGCCGTTATTAGCGTCTGACAAAGTTGTTGATAAACTACATTATTTTGTGAAAACAAAACAGTTAATTGACGAAAAACAATACATTCTGTATTAGTACTCGTAATAGTCATTATTTCTATCTGTTAGTTAGTTCTGAAATATTACGTAAGAAACGATTACTCAGAATTCCGTTAAACTAAACAAAAAGACCAAAAAAGTCCGGAAATGTAGTGTATTGGAAATATTCTAATCAAGTAGTCAAACAGAACTGTCTTCTATACATTCGTACCAAGTACGGAAGGAGTGCGTGCTGACAAAGTTATTTTGTTTCTAAGTAGCTATCGTACGACTTCAACCGATTTAATCATCGTATTTGTCGGATTCACCGTTACGCCGTAATTAGCGTCTGACAAAGTTGTTGATAAACTGCATTATTTATTTTGTGAAAACAAAACATAGTTAATTGACGAAAAACAATACATTCTGTATTAGTACTCATAATTGTCATTATTTCTATCAGTTCGGAAATATTACGTAAGAAACGATTACTCAGAATTCCGTCAAACCAAACAAAAGGACCAAAAAAGTCAGGAAATGTAGTGTATTGGAAATTTTCTAATCAAGTAGTCAAACAGAACCGTCTTCTATACATTCGTACCAAGTACGGACGGAGTGCGTGCCGACAAAGTTATTTTGTTTCTGAGTAGCTATCGTACGACTTCCACCGATTTAATCATCGTATTTGTCGGATTCACCGTTACGCCGTTATTAGCGTCTGACAAAGTTGTTGATAAACTACATTATTTTGTGAAAACAAAACAGTTAATTGACGAAAAACAATATATTCTATATTAGTACTCGTAATTGTCATTATTTCTATCTGTTAGTTAGTTCGGAAATATTACGTAAGAAACGATTACTCAGAATTCCGTTAAACTAAACAAAAAGACCAAAAAAGTCCGGAAATGTAGTGTATTAGAAATTTTCTAATCAAGTAGTCAAACAGAAGTGTTTTGTATACATTCGTACCAAGTACGGAAGGAGTGCGTGCCGACAAAGTTATTTTGTTTCTGAGTAGCTATCGTACGACTTCAACCGATTTAATCATCGTATTTGTCGGATTCACCGTTACTAGCGTCTGACAAAGTTGTTGATAAACTACATTATTTATTTTCTGAAAACAAAACATAGTTAATTGACGAAAAATAATATATTCTGTATTAGTACTCATAATTGTCATTATTTCTATCAGTTCGGAAATATTACGTAAGAAACGATTACTCAGAATTCCGTTAAACTAAACAAAAGGACCAAAAAAGTCAAGAAATGTAGTGTATTGGAAATTTTCTAATCAAGTAGTCAAACAGAACAGTCTTCCATACATTCGTACACAGTACGGAAAGAGTGTGTGTCAACAAAGTTATTTTGTTTCTGAGTAGCTATCGTACGACTTCAACCGATTTAATCATCGTATTTGTCGGATTCACCGTTACGCCGTTATTAGCGTCTGACAAAGTTGTTGATAAACTACATTATTTATTTTGTGAAAACAAAACAGTTAATTGACGAAAAACAATACATTCTGTATTAGTACTCATAATTGTCATTATTTCTATCAGTTCGGAAATATTACGTAAGAAACAATTACTCAGAATTCCGTCAAACTAAACAAAAGGACCAAAAAAGTCAGGAAATGTAGTGTATTGGAAATTTTCTAATCAAGTAGTCAAACAGAATCGTCTTCTATACATTCGTACCAAGTACGGAAGGAGTGCGTGCCGACAAAGTTACTTTGTTTCTGAGTAGCTATCGTACGACTTCAACCGATTTAATCATCGTATTTGTCGGATTCACCGTTACGCCGTTATTAGTGTCTGACAAAGTTGTTGATAAACTACATTATTTATTTTGTGAAAACAAAACATAGTTAATTGACGAAAAACAATATATTCTGTATTAGTATCCATAATTGTCATTATTTCTATCAGTTCGGAAATATTACGTAAGAAACGATTACTCAGAATTCCGTCAAACTAAACAAAAGGACCAAAAAAGTCCGGAAATGTAGTGTATTGGAAATTTTCTAATCAAGTAGTCAAACAGAAGTGTTTTGTATACATTCGTACCAAGTACGGAAGGAGTGCGTGCCGACAAAGTTACTTTGTTTCTGAGTAGCTATCGTACGACTTCAACCGATTTAATCATCGTATTTGTCGGATTCACCGTTACGCCGTTATTAGCGTCTGACAAAGTTGTTGATAAACTACATTATTTTGTGAAAACAAAACAGTTAATTGACGAAAAACAATACATTCTGTATTAGTACTCGTAATTGTCATTATTTCTATCTGTTAGTTAGTTCTGAAATATTATGTAAGAAACGATTACTCAGAATTCCGTTGAACTAAACAAAAGGACCAAAAAAGTCCGGAAATGTAGTGTATTGGAAATTTTCTAATCAAGTAGTCAAACAGAACTGTCTTCTATACATTCGTACCAAGTACGGACGGAGTGCATGCTGACAAAGTTATTTTGTTTCTGAGTAGCTATCGTACGACTTCAACCGATTTGGTCACCGTTACGTCGTTATTAGCGTCTGACAAAGTTGTTGATAAACTACATTATTTTGTGAAAACAAAACATAGTTAATTGACGAAAAACAATATATTTTGTATAAGTACTCACAATTGTCATCATTTCTATCAGTTCGGAAATATTACGTAAGAAACGATTACTCAGAATTCCGTTAAACAAACCAAAAGGACTAAAAATGTCAGGAAATGTAGTGTATTGGAAATTTTCTAATCAAGTAGTCAAACAGAACTGTCTTCCTCCAATTTAATAAAGGACTATTAGACAATAAATACTTGGACCTGCACCATCCCCTCAGACCTATGTAATCCAAGCAAGGGAGTCAAAACCGCTATCCATTAGATACCGGGTACCCTATCATCCACAGATTGGTCACACCCACTGACCTTCTTCAGACGTCCACTCTTGGTGCCCACGAAGACCACACAGTAGCCGTTGTAGACGTAGGAGATGACGGCGGTCATGCGGTCCCGGGTCTCGGTGTAGAGGGTGTGTCCGCTCACCAGCTGGGAGCCGCCCAGGGGTTGGTTGATGTCCAGGCCGCAGAAGGAGTCGTCGATGGGCACGGGCTACATGGGCACAGGAACCACAAGACCAGTCAGGAACTAGAGCAAAAAAAAACACTAAAAAGATCCTCTATTGGACAGGAGCCCTGTGCTCCGTTTAAATCCGAGTCAAAGATCCTCTATACAAAACGGTTTTGCTGTTTTTAGGGATCTACTGAAACAATGGTAGTCCAAGATCCTGTATTGGATAGAAGCATTCTCCTGTTTGTTTAGTAGTCAAACATGCTTTTTAAGAATGTGCTACAACAAATATAGCCAAAGATTGTCTATATCTTTATGATGAGAGCAATATGCTGTTTTTAAAGACTCGTTTCAAAAACTTGCTCGTCAAAGATCCTCTATATTTTAGGGATCTACCGGAGCAGATGCACTGCAGCAAGGCTAGTCAAAGATCCTCTTTACGACAAACACCTGAAAGTGTTCCGCAAAAACACCAGTCAAAGATTTACTATACACAGGACGACTGAAAAAAAATGCTACTCAAAGATCCTCTATATATCAGGTTTTCTAAGCCCTTCCTGTTAGTCAAAGTTTTTTTTTTTTATGTCAGCCATCTTTTACTTTAAAGACAAACAAAGCCTTTAATCTGCGTACAAAAAAAAAAATTATTACCTCGAAAATTCCCGCAGAAATTTTGATGTGCCCTGGATTTTGTGTCTGAAACAGTGGGTTTTAGGTGTATTTGTGCAAAATGAGCTACAGAGTTAGCCTAAAACTTTAGGATGCTTACATAAAATTGCTAACATTTAGCATGTGTGCTAACAGAGGAAAAGAACCATCCGGACTTTTCTGGGGTGAAAGTGTTCTAGGTATGGGGGTGTATTAATGCCCAACGCATTGGTAACTTACACATCTGTGAAGGCACCATTAATGCTGAAAGGTACATACAGGTTTTGGAGCAACATACGTTTCAACATATGGACGCCCCTGCTTATTTCAGCAAGACAATGCCATGTTTTTGTAGTAACAGTGCGGGTACTAGACTGGCCTGTCTCCTATTTAAAATATGAAGGCTAAAATATGAGGCAGGAGACTGTTGAACAACTTAAGCAAGAATGGGAAAGAATTCCACTTCAAAAATGTGTCTCCTCAGTTCCCAAAACTTTACTGTGTTGTTAAAAGGAAAGGCCATGTAACACACTGGTAAAAATGCCCTTTTTTTTTTTTTTTTTTTTGGTACCTAAACGACGAGACGGCTCGTTAGCGCCCACGTACAAAACGAGGTTGTTTCCTGGCGTCTGTTTGACAGGGGATTTGGTGCTGAGCCGACATTGTTGCCGCGTCCACAGAGACTCCTAATCCACATTATGGGATGGATTTGGAACAGCGTCTTAAGGAGCGTTATTCCATAATCACGTCTCGTTTCCTCGCTTCCCGGTCATGTGACAGCCGAGTCCGTGCCGCTAGCGTCGGAATGTCGCAGATTTGGGGGATTCTGGGGGGGGGGGGGGGGGGGGGGGGAACGGGCCGTGGTTTCGTCCTCCAAGCCACCGCGTCAAAGTCAAGATCTGGACCGCCGCGTCGTTTTATATGTGTCAATAAAATACCTAATATGTTCTTTCTTTACTTTCTTATTTATAGCTCGGTTGGTAGAGTGGCCGTGCCAGCAACTTGAGGGTTGCAGGTTCGATTCCCGCTTCCGCCATCCTAGTCACTGCCGTTGTGTCCTTGGGCAAGAGACTTTACCCACCTGCTCCCAGTGCCACCCACACTGGTTCAAATGTAACTTAGATATTGGGTGTCACTATGTAAAGCGCTTTGAGTCATTAGAGAAAAGCACTATATAAATATAATTCACTTCACTTATTTTCTGACCAAAAGTACTATTTTTTTTACCCCCATTTTGACAGGAAAAATAAGTGTCCAATATTGCAACAAATATTACAAAAGCCAAAAGCAGTGAAGTTGTCGCCTTGTGTAAAATGCTAAATAAAAAGAGACTACAACAAATCGTCTTCAACTTATATTCAATTGAATAGACTGCAAAGACAAGATATTTCATGTTTTGTTGTTGCAAATAATCACAAACTTAAAATTTAATGCAAAAAAAGGCATTTTTACCAGTGTGTTACATGGCCTTTCCTTTAAACAACACTCAGTAAAGTTTTGGGAACTGAGGAGACACATTTTTGAAGTGGAATTCTTTCCCATTCTTGCTTGATGTACAGCTTAAGTTGTTCAACAGTCTCCTGCCTCATATTTTAGCCTTCAAATTGTGCCACACATGTTATTTTACTATGAAGCCAGGCTGTTGTAACACATGGCTTGGCATTGTCTTGCTGAAATAAGCAGGGGCGTCCATGATAACAACATATGTTGCTCCAAAAGCTGTATGTACCTTTCAGCATGAATGGTGCCTTCACAGATGTGTAAGTTACCCACGCCACATCACACATGCTGCCTAGAACACTTTCACCCTACAACAATCACTAATACACCCCCATGCCATCACACATGCTGCCTAGAACACGTTCACTCTAGAACAATCACTAATACACCCCCATACCATCACACATGCTGCCTAGAACACTTTCACCCTAGGACAATCACTAATACACCCCCATACCATCACACATGCTGCCTAGAACACTTTCACCCTAGAACAATCACTAATACACCCCCATACCATCACACATGCTGCCTACAACACTTTCACCCTACAACAATCACTAATACACCCCCATACCATCACACATGCTGCCTACAACACTTTCACCCTAGGACAATCACTAATACACCCCCATACCATCACACATGCTGCCTAGAACACTTTCACCCTAGACAATCACTAATACACCCCCATACCATCACACATGCTGCCTAGAACACTTTCCCCCTAGGACAATCACTAATACACCCCCATACCATCACACATGCTGCCTAGAACACTTTCACCCTAGACAATCACTAATACACCCCCATACCATCACACATGCTGCCTAGAACACTTTCACCCTAGAACAATCACTAATACACCCCCATACCATCACATATGCTGCCTACAACACTTTCACCCTAGACCAATCACTAATACACCCCCATACCATCACACATGCTGCCTACAACACTTTCACCCTACAACAATCACTAATACACCCCCATACCATCACACATGCTGCCTAGTACACTTTCACCCTAGTACAATCACTAATACACCCCCATACCATCACACATGCTGCCTAGTACACTTTCACCCTAGACAATCACTAATACACCCCCATACCATCACACATGCTGCCTAGAACACTTTCACCCTACAACAATCACTAATACACCCCCATACCATCACACATGCTGCCTAGTACACTTTCACCCTAGTACAATCACTAATACACCCCCATACCATCACACATGCTGCCTAGATCACTTTCACCCTAGAACAATCACTAATACACCCCCATACCATCACACATGCTGCCTAGAACACTTTCACCCTACAACAATCACTAATACACCCCCATACCATCACACATGCTGCCTACAACACTTTCACCCTAGTACAATCACTAATACACCTCCATACATCACACATGCTGCCTAGAGCACTTTCACCCTAGAACAATCACTAATACACCCCCATACCATCACACATGCTGCCTAGAACACTTTCACCCTAGACCAATCACTAATACACCCCCATACCATCACACATGCTGCCTAGTACACTTTCACCCTAGACAATCACTAATACACCCCCATACCATCACACATGCTGCCTAGAACACTTTCACCCTACAACAATCACTAATACACCCCCATACCATCACACATGCTGCCTAGTACACTTTCACCCTAGTACAATCACTAATACACCCCCATACCATCACACATGCTGCCTAGAACACTTTCACCCTAGAACAATCACTAATACACCCCCATACCATCACACATGCTGCCTAGAACACTTTCACCCTACAACAATCACTAATACACCCCCATACCATCACACATGCTGCCTACAACACTTTCACCCTAGTACAATCACTAATACACCTCCATACATCACACATGCTGCCTAGAGCACTTTCACCCTAGAACAATCACTAATACACCCCCATACCATCACACATGCTGCCTAGAACACTTTCACCCTAGACCAATCACTAATACACCCCCATACCATCACACATGCTGCCTACAACACTTTCACCCTACAACAATCACTAATACACCCCCATACCATCACACATGCTGCCTACAACACTTTCACCCTAGGACAATCACTAATACACCCCCATACCATCACACATGCTGCCTAGACCACTTTCACCCTAGACAATCACTAATACACCCCCATACCATCACACATGCTGCCTAGAACACTTTCCCCCTAGGACAATCACTAATACACCCCCATACCATCACACATGCTGCCTAGAACACTTTCACCCTAGACAATCACTAATACACCCCCATACCATCACACATGCTGCCTAGAACACTTTCACCCTAGACAATCACTAATACACCCCCATACCATCACATATGCTGCCTACAACACTTTCACCCTAGACCAATCACTAATACACCCCCATACCATCACACATGCTGCCTAGAACACTTTCACCCTACAACAATCACTAATACACCCCCATACCATCACACATGCTGCCTAGTACACTTTCACCCTAGTACAATCACTAATACACCCCCATACCATCACACATGCTGCCTAGAACACTTTCACCCTAGAACAATCACTAATACACCCCCATACCATCACACATGCTGCCTAGAACACTTTCACCCTAGTACAATCACTAATACACCCCCATACCATCACACATGCTGCCTAGAACACTTTCACCCTAGGACAATCACTAATACACCCCCATACCATCACACATGCTGCCTACAACACTTTCACCCTAGTACAATCACTAATACACCTCCATACATCACACATGCTGCCTAGAGCACTTTCACCCTAGAACAATCACTAATACACCCCCATACCATCACACATGCTGCCTAGAACACTTTCACCCTACAACAATCACTAATACACCCCCATACCATCACACATGCTGCCTAGTACACTTTCACCCTAGTACAATCACTAATACACCCCCATACCATCACACATGCTGCCTAGAACACTTTCACCCTAGAACAATCACTAATACACCCCCATACCATCACACATGCTGCCTAGAACACTTTCACCCTACAACAATCACTAATACACCCCCATACCATCACACATGCTGCCTACAACACTTTCACCCTAGTACAATCACTAATACACCTCCATACATCACACATGCTGCCTAGAGCACTTTCACCCTAGAACAATCACTAATACACCCCCATACCATCACACATGCTGCCTAGAACACTTTCACCCTAGACCAATCACTAATACACCCCCATACCATCACACATGCTGCCTACAACACTTTCACCCTACAACAATCACTAATACACCCCCATACCATCACACATGCTGCCTACAACACTTTCACCCTAGGACAATCACTAATACACCCCCATACCATCACACATGCTGCCTAGACCACTTTCACCCTAGACAATCACTAATACACCCCCATACCATCACACATGCTGCCTAGAACACTTTCCCCCTAGGACAATCACTAATACACCCCCATACCATCACACATGCTGCCTAGAACACTTTCACCCTAGACAATCACTAATACACCCCCATACCATCACACATGCTGCCTAGAACACTTTCACCCTAGACAATCACTAATACACCCCCATACCATCACATATGCTGCCTACAACACTTTCACCCTAGACCAATCACTAATACACCCCCATACCATCACACATGCTGCCTAGAACACTTTCACCCTACAACAATCACTAATACACCCCCATACCATCACACATGCTGCCTAGTACACTTTCACCCTAGTACAATCACTAATACACCCCCATACCATCACACATGCTGCCTAGAACACTTTCACCCTAGAACAATCACTAATACACCCCCATACCATCACACATGCTGCCTAGAACACTTTCACCCTAGTACAATCACTAATACACCCCCATACCATCACACATGCTGCCTAGAACACTTTCACCCTAGGACAATCACTAATACACCCCCATACCATCACACATGCTGCCTACAACACTTTCACCCTAGTACAATCACTAATACACCTCCATACATCACACATGCTGCCTAGAGCACTTTCACCCTAGAACAATCACTAATACACCCCCATACCATCACACATGCTGCCTAGTACACTTTCACCCTAGAACAATCACTAATACACCCCCATACCATCACACATGCTGCCTAGAACACTTTCACCCTAGACAATCACTAATACACCCCCATACCATCACACATGCTGCCTACAACACTTTCACCCTAGAACAATCACTAATACACCCCCATACCATCACACATGCTGCCTACAACACTTTCACCCTAGAACAATCACTAATACACCCCCATACCATCACACATGCTGACTACAACACTTTCACCCTAGAACAATCACTAATACACCCCCATACCATCACACATAGTGCCTACAACACTTTCACCCTAGAACAATCACTAATACACCCCCATACCATCACACATGCTGCCTAGGACACTTTCACCCTAGAACAATCACTAATACACCCCATACCATCACACATGCTGCCTAGACACTTTCCCCCTACAACAATCACTAATACACCCCCATACCTAGAACACTTTCACCCTAGAACAGTCCACATGGTCCTTTACCTCTTTAGTCCACAGTTTCCAAAAACAATTTGAAATTTGGACTCGTCAGACCACGGAACACTTTTCCACTTTGCATCAGTCCATCTTAGATGAGCTCGGGCCCAGCCAAGCCGGCGGCGTTTCTGGGTGTTGTTGACAAATGGCGTTTTTCTTTGCATAGTAGAGTTTTAACTTGCACTCGCAGACGTAGCGACCAACTGTAGTCACTGACAGTGGTTTTCTGAAGTGTTCCTGAGCTCATGTGGGGATATCCTTTACACACTGATGTCGGTTTTTTGAGGTGTGTAATATCATGGCTTACGTGCAGTGATTTCTCCACATTCTCTGAACCTTTTGATGATATTACGGAGCCTAGATGGTGAAATCTCTAAATTCCTTGCAATAGCTGCTTGAGAAATGTTTTTAAACAATTTGCTCAGGCATTTGTTGACAAAGTGGTGACCCCTCGCCCCGTCCTCGTTTGTGAATGAGTGAGCGTTTCATGGAAGCTGCTTTTACAGCCAATCATGGCACCCACCTGTTCCCAATTAGCCTGTTCTCACCTGTGGGATGTTCCAAATAAGTGTTTGATGAGCATTCCTCGACTTATCTCAGTCTTTTTTGCCACTTGTGCCATCTTTTTTGAAACATGTTGCAGACATCCAATTCCAAATGAGCTAATATTTGCAAAAAATAACAACATTTCTTAGTTTTAATGTTAAATATTAAAACAACTTATATTCAATTGAATATAAGTTGAAAAGGATTTGTTGTAGTCTCTTTTTATTTAGCATTTACACAACCTGACAACTTCACTGCTTTTGGGGTTTGTATTTTATGTCACTTTTTTTTGTTCAAAATTCAAATAAATATGATTTGGAAGCAAATTATCCATCAAATTGTACCGATATCAATAGATTGTATCAATAGATTTTACAGTAAAATTTAGGGAGTTTTTTTTTTTTTTTTTTACATCATATTACTCTGTTGGAAAAAAAAAAAAAGACCAATTTTTTTTTTTTTTTACAGTAAAATTCCATCGATTGAGTTAGGTGTTTTTTTATTTATTTTTTTTTTTTACTGTAAAATCTATCCATCCATCCATCTTCCGCTTATCCGAGGTCGGGTCGCGGGGGCAGCAGCCTAAGCAGGGAAGCCCAGACTTCCCTATCTCCAGCCACTGTAAAATCCACGTTTGATAATTTTACAGTGTATTATTGTAAATGGAATATCAGTACCATGTTTTATTATGGCAAAAACAAAAATACAAAAAAAAAAAATGGGCAGCTGTGTTGCCAAAATAAAATTATAAAGTTATAAATAAATAAGAAATAAAAAATACAAAAAAAAAAAAAAAGTGGTACTATTTTTTTTTTCCATTAATATGTTGGAAAAAATATAAATACAAAATTTAATAAAAAGCAACACTAAATTGGCCCTAGTGTGTGAATGTGAGTGTGAGTGTTGTCCGTCTATCTGTGTTGGCCCTGCGATGAGGTGGCGACTTGTCCAGGGTGTACCCCGCCTTCCGCCCGATTGTAGCTGAGATAGGCGCCAGCGCCCCCCGCCACCCCGAAAGGGAATAAGCGGTAGGAAATGGATGGAAAAATGGATAAAAAACAACTAAAATAAATTAAAAAAAATAATAAATAAATAAAAAACACCATCTATTTTACAGTAAAAGTCTGACAATCTGACAGTTTTTTTCCCCCCCATAAAAAACAATGGGAAATATTTTTTACACTAGTGTGAATGTGAGTGTGAATGTTGTCTGTCTATCTGTGTTGGCCCTGTGATGAGATGGCGACTTGTCCAGGGTGTACCCCGCCTTCCGCCCGATTGTAGCTGAGATAGGCGCCAGCGCCCCCCGCGACCCCAAAAAGGGAATAAGCAGTAGGAAATGGATGGATGGATGTAAAATAATCAAATGCATGAATTATTTACTGTTACAAGCGGCCCTCTAATGGCCGCCGTAAACGCGGTGTGGCCCTCGATGAAAAGCAGTTCTAACGGAGTTCCTGGCACCTCGGAGACAACGAAGCCCCCGGAGGAGATGGAGATAAACCCCCCCCCCGCCCTGCCGCTAATTAGGAAGTGGGTGATTTTCATAAAAGTGGTCAATTGTTGGCCCCGAGGCTGGAGGATTCGAGACAAAGGAAGCTGATCAGAGGTCAGACTCGCGCGGACTTAAAAGAATGTGAAATATCTATTAGCCATCAGGAAACATGGCAGGGGAGCGTCCTCCTGGGAGATGAAGACAAACCAGGAGACATCAGTGGCCTTGTTCCGCCAGATAATTGCTAGAAGCTTCCTTCTGGTGCATCCCCAAGCACAACAAGGATGGGCGATACGGCCTGAAATCGATATCACCGTATACATATTGCAGACTCATGCCGTAACGATCTGTATCGCCATATTTTATGGAAGCATGTCAGGGTTGGTTGAAAAGGTTCCTCGTTTGTGCCTCATTCCTGTGAGAATCCTGCGCATCTGTGCACAGATGACGCCGTATTTCCTTCTTGACGAGCGCATTCTTCACTTGAAGTGAGGAATGAGGCGAAAAACTTTTATTATCTTAAAACTTGTATTATTCTACTTGTTAAAGTTAATATCTGGTTACTTCCTGTTAGTGTTGTCCCCATACCAATACTTTGGTACCGGTACCAAAATGTATTTCGATACTTTTTTAAACCCTCAAGAACCCTGCCGAGAGTATAGAGCTGGTCCACAGTTCCACGACCAGGACGAAAATCACAATGTTCCTCCTGATTCCGAGGTTCGACTATCCGGCGTAGCCTCCTCTTCAGTACACCTGAATAAACCTTACCGGGAAGGCTGAGGAGTGTGATCCCACGATATTTGGAACACACCCCCCGGTTCCCCTTCTTAAAGAGAGGGACCACCACCCCCCGGTCTGCCAATCCAGAGGTACCGCCCCCGATGTCCACGCGATGCTGCAGAGTCTTGTCAACCAAGACAGCCCCACAGCATCCAAAGCCTTAAGGAACTCCGGGCGGATCTCCTCCACCCCTGGGGCCTTGCCACCGAGGAGCTTTTTATCTACCTCGGCAACCTCAGCCCCAGAAATAGGAGAGTCCACCACCCAGGCACTGCATCCTCATAGGAAGACGTGTTGGTGGGATTGAGGAGGTCTTCGAAGTATTCCTTCCACCTATCCACAACATCCGCAGTTGAGGTCAGCAGAACACCATCCGCACCATACACGGTGTTGACAGTGCACTGTTTCCCCATCCTGAGGCGGCGATGGTGGTCCAGAATCGTTTCGAAGGCGTCCGGAAGTCGATTTCCAAGACTTCCCCGAACTCCTCCCATATCCGAGTTTTTGCCTCCGCGACCGCTGAAGCTGCACACCGCTTGGCTGTCGGTACATGTCCACTGCCTCCGGAGTCCTATGAGCCAAAAGAACCCGATAGGACTCCTTCAGCTTGACGGCATCCCTCACCGCTGGTGTCCACCAAGGGTTTTAGGATTACCACCCCGACAGGCACCAACTACCTTGCGGCCACAGCTCCAATCAGCAGCCTCGACAATAGAGGTTCGGAATATGGTCCACTCTGACTCAATGTCCAGCACCTCCCTCGTGACATGTTCAAAGTTCTTCCGGAGGTGGGAATTGAAACTTTCTCTGACAAGAGACTCTGACAGACGTTCCCAGCAGACCCTCACAATGCGTTTGGGCCTCCCAGGTCTGTCCGGCATCCTCCCCCACCATCGCAGCCAACTCATCACCAGGTGGTGATCGGTAGAAAGCTCCGCCCCTCTCTTCACCCGAGTGTCCAAAACATGAGGCCGCAAATCCAATGACACAACTACAAAGTCGGTCACGGAACTGCGGCCTAGGGTGTCCTGGTGCCAAGTGCATATTTGGACACCCTTATGTTTGAACATGGTGTTTGTTATGGACAATCTGTGACGAGCACAAAAGTCCAATAACAAAACACCACTCGGGTTCAGATCTGGGCAGCCATTCTTCCCAATCACGCCTCTCCAGGTTTCACTGTCGTTGCCAACATGAGCGTTGAAGTCTCCCAGTATGACAAGGGAATCACCCGGGGGAGCACTTTCCAGTACTCCCTCCTGTGTACCCAAAAAAGGTGGGTACTCTGAACTGCTGTTTGGTGCGTAAGCACAAACAACAGTCAGGACCCGTCCCCCCACCCAAAGGCGGAGGGAGGATACCCTTTCGTCCACCGGGTTGAACTCCAACGTGCAGGCTTTGAGCCGGGGGGCAAACAAGAATTGCCACACCAGCCCGTCGCCTCTCACTGCCGGCAACGCCAGAGTGGAAGAGAGTCCAGCCCCTCTCGAGAGAAGTGGTTCCAGAGCCCTTGCGAAGTGAGTCCGACTATATCCAGCTGGAACTTTTCCACTTCACGCACTAGCTCAGGCTCCTTTCCCCCAGTGAGGTGACGTTCCACGTCCCAAGAGCTAGCTTCTGTAGCCGAGGATCGGACCGCCAAGTGCCCTGCCTTCGGCTGCCGCCCAGTTCACATCGCATTCGACCTCTGCTATGGGGGGTGAGCCACGTTGCCTCTTCAGGATGTGCCCGGCCGTCCCCCATGGGAACAGGCCCGGCCACCAGGCGCTCGCCATCGTGCCCCACCCCCGGGCCTGGCTCCAGAGAGGGTTCCTGGTGACCCGCGTCCGGGCAAGGGAAATCTGGGTCCATGTTTTGTCTTCTTCATAAAGGTCTTCGAGCTGCTCTTTGTCTGATCCCTCACCTAGGACCTGTTTGCCTTGGGAGACCCATAAAGCCCCCGGACAACATAGCTCCTAGGATCATTTGGACACGCAAACTCCTCTACCACGATAGGGTGGCAGCTCAGAAAAGAGTACAATACATTTTTTTGACGATTTTTTTTTTTTTTTTTTACAATTAATTTGTATACACTGAATTTTCGTACCGTGAATTTTTGACACTAAAATGAAGTTCACATAATCGAGTGTAAAGAAAGGTAATCAAAACACAAATGAACCTTTAGGCTTGTAACAAAAGCAGCAGCGTGCCGCACTTTGGACCCCCTTGTTGAAGAAGCAAGCCAGCAAGACCGTGGCGCAGGTGCGACTCACCGCTTTGGTGCACTGCACGTCCTTCCCCAGCAGCCAGTTGAGCTCCAGGTGTCCTTCGCCCTGGTAGCAGGACCGCAGGCGCTCCGTGATGCGCGCGTTGATGTCTCGGATGGTGAAGGCGCACAGCGCCGAGTCGTCGGGTGGCCGGTGGAACTGCTTCTGCCCCTTGGAGAAAACGGCGAAGAGCACGTCGTCCTGCGCGCCCACGTGCAGCGCGGCGGCCAGCACGCGGCCCGGCTTGCCCAGGTAGGCGGCCTGCAGCAGGCGGTACTCCACGCCGTTCTTCACGCAGCCCACGGGCAGCGAGACGTAGGAGTGGAACTTGCGGTCGTCCCGGCACAGGCGGACCACGCGCGAGGTGTAGAAGAGGTCGCCGGCAGAGCCGCCGGACGACATGCCGCCCTCCGGCGTCTCGGGCTGCACGGTCAGGAAGTAGACGAAGCCGCCGCTGGCGAAGCCGTAGACGTAGTAGATGTCGAAGTGGGACACCAGCGCCAGCGTGTCGGAGGGGATCTTGATGAGCGAGGACACGAAGTCGGTGTGCAGCTCGTAGTCCAGCATGGCCGAGGACTCCGGGTCGCGGGGGAGCTTGCGGCTGGAAACGGTGGGGAAGTAGTCCTGCTTGCCGTCCACCGCCGTGCCGATGAAGAGAGTGGCGTCCTGGCCCTGCGCGGGCACGATGACGCCGTACATGGTGCCGGTGCGGTTGACGCTGGACAGGTAGTGCTCCTTCTTGTGCGAGGGCTCCACCAGGATGAAGAGGTCGTCCAGACGCAGCAGCTTGCACACGCCCTGGTAGAGGCTGCCGCACGCCAGCAGACGCTTCTGGGCGTAGTCCACCAGCAGCAGCTTGTTGACGTTGTCGGTGGGCGCCAGCGGCTCCGAGCAGGGCTGCACGGTGAGCGGCGGGTAGCACGCCTTGTTGTCGTCCTCGGGGCCCGTGGCGTGCGACACCTGCAGCGTCAGGTTGCCCGACAGCTTGTACACGCGGTTGACGGCGCCCAGGTAGACCGCCCCCGTGCCCCGGTGCACCGTCAGGTGGTTGAGCGGCCAGTCCCCGCGCTCCGGGCGGAAGATGGCCAAAGGCTGGGCGCCGGCGGGCGGCGCCAGAAGGCAGAGGGCCAGCAGGGGGGCCAGCAGGGGGGCCCACGCTCGCATGCTGGCTGGCTGGATGGACCGTGTCTCGGGAGAAGGAGGTGGAGGAAGCGACGTCAGGGTAAGTTGTGTGTGGGGAGGGTCTTCACCACTTCCTGCGGGAGGACAAGGCGGAGCGGGAATGACTTAGGTGCCTGCACAAGGTCAAAGGTCAGGATGAAGTGGACAGTGGGAGGACCATGTTACACCGGACCAGCAGGAGACTTACCACCACAATTACACACACACAAAACACACACCGTGACACACAACGACATACACAATGACAAAGACTGACACACACTGACACACAAAATGACAAACAATGACAGAAACAATGACTCATACCATGGCACACAACACAAACAAAATGACACAGTGACACACACACAATGAAAACAACAGACACAATGCACACACTGACACACATAACGACACACACACACACACAACACACACACACACACAACACATACACACACAACGACAACCCACACAACACGCACACTGACACACAACAAAACACAATGACACACACAACACAATGATAGCACACACTGACACACACACAACATGACACACGCACCACACACAATGAAACACAATGACACACAACACAATGATAGCACACACAATGACACACACTTACACACACAACACGCAACACACACAACGACAACACACACAACGAAACAACGACAAACAACACACTGATAGCACACACAATGATAGCACACACTGACACACACACAACACACATAATGACACACACACACACACACACATAATGACACGCAATGACACACACACACACACACACACACAAACACAACACGCAACACACAATGACACACACACACAAACAAACACAACATGCAACACACAATGACACACACACACACAACACACACACTGACACAACGAAACAATGACACACACAACACACAATGACACACACAACACACAATGATAGCACACACAATGACACACACAATGATAGCACACACAATGACACAATGATACAAACACACACAATGACACACGCACACACAATGACAACACACACAACGAAACGACACACAATGACACAGACACACAACACACAATGATAGCACACACTGACACACACAACACACATAATGACACACACAACACAGAATGACAAACAATGACACACAACACACAATGACACAAACACAATGACACACAACACACAATGACACACACAACACACAACGACACACGCACCAAACACAATCGCACACGATTACACACAATGAAACAATGACACACACAACACACAATGATACCACACACAATGACACACTTACACACACAATGATACAAACAACACACAATGACACACACCAAAACGGCACTCAACACACATAATGACACACAACACACACACTTTTTTAGAGGCGGTATAGTACGGAGTGTGATTGTTTAGTCTGCAGGTACTATACTAGCAGATCTATGGTGTACAAGCCTAGTATGGACCAGCTTGTGAGAGGAGACAACACAACAACACCAGGTAATACACTTCCATTTCCCCCCATCATCTGCAGCTGACACACACACACACACACACACACACACACACACACACACACACACACATTAAGACAAGCAGGATTACGAGCAGCGATGCAAGAAGCCTAATTAGAGAGGAGCTGCAGGGGGGGGGGGGGCACACACACACACACACACACACACACACACACACACACACACACACGTGGTATTGTGTATTTGCATTCCCATGGAAGGAGGGCGACTCAAACACAAATGAAAGGCGACGTGTGTAATAGTTAATATTTAATATTTAATAGTTAATAGTTATGCTCGATGGCCGTCCTGTTTCTGATCCAGCAGCCAGGAGAAGAACATAAAAAAAAAGTCCTAAACTGGAGTTCAGCAGGTTGCATGAACACCATCCATCCATCCATTTTCTACCGCTTATTCCCTTTTGGGGTCGGGGGGGGGGGGGGGGGGGGGGGGCGCTGACAACTTATTAAAAAACTTTACTATGTGACTTTTTTTTCTTTTTAAACTCCCATTCATTGTGTTTTTAATGCATGACAGAGAACTTAGTTTTTCTTGCATGCAACTACTTTTTATTTTTGATTACAAATAAAACATTTAACATAATGTTTAGAATTTTTTAATATACTTTAAATAAACCTATTTTTTTTAGTTGTTTTTTTTATGTAGCAGAAAACTTAATTTTATGCTTAAAATATTTGTTTTCATTTTTTTATATATATCAGTATATTAAAATGTACTTTTCTTACACTTGGAAGAATTTTGTTATTTTTTTGCAGTTTTTTTTACACTTAGACATTTTTTTAATTGTTTTTATGCGGTCGACTTACTTTTAAGCTTACAATTTTTCATCATTTTTTCATGTATCAACATTATTTACCATTCAAAAAAAAAAAAGTTTTGAATGCAATACCAGCAGTTAAGTAAGTTTAACTACAACAAAATAGTTTCTCCATGTTTATAACAACTTATTTGTATGCTTATATTTTACATTGTTTATGTATTAACAACAGTGGTTAACTTATTTTTATGCATGCAAACTATTTTTATTTTTGCATGTAAATTATAAATACCCTTTAATTTCTTTTTTAACAGCACTTATTTTTTTTAACTTAGGGTCTTCATTTTATGCTTACAATCATTTTTGCATTGTTTTTTAAATCTAATACAACATTAACTTGTTTTACATTTAAAACAATGTTTTTTTTTGCAATTAACTTATTTTTATGCGGTTTACTTTTACGCTTACAATTTTTTCATCTTTTTTTTCATGTATCAATATTTACAGCGGTTTTTATGTTTACATTTTCTTTCTTTTTTAACGCAATAACAGTGGTTAAGTAATTCTAAGTAAAAAAAAATGTTTTTAATTGTTTCTACAATTAAATTAATATTAATTCATGATAATATTAACAGTTTGAACAACTCATTTAACTTTTTTTATATGCATTAATAATAGCGGTTAACTCATTTTTACACACAAAACATTTGTGGTTTTTTTATTTATTTATTAATTTTACGCTTGTTTATACATTTACAATAATTTAAAAAACATTTTCTCATGAATTATTATTAATGATTACTTAATTTTATGACTAAAATCATTTTTAAAATAGTTTTTATGCATTAATATTAAAAGTGGTTAACTTACTTTTACTACCTTTTTTATGCAGTTAACTCATTTTTAGACTTACAAAAAAGGTATTATTTTTCTTCATGGGGGGCAGCTTACTTTTACATTTATTTTCATTTTTTTTTTTTTTAACATATTAAATCAATATTACCAGCAGTTAACTTGTGTTTACGTTTATAATATTTAAAAATGTATTTAATGTCATAATATCAGCGGTTAAATAACTTCAACACAGCATTTTTTAAAATTATTTCTTCAAAATTATTTGTTTTGTTATTGTTTTTATATATAATATATGAACAGTGGTGAACTTTTTATTTTTATTTCTGCATTGTTTTTATGTATTAACATTAAACAGTGGTTCACTTAAACAGTATGACACAAAAACTAAACAATAGGCAAATCATCATCAATGAAGTTTTATTTATGTTTTATTCTTAGATTTTTAACAGCGGTTTGATTCTTTTTACACTTGTGAGTCAACCGGCGACTCAAAAACTGCGTGGCGGCCACAGCTTGACCTTGGAACAGACTATTTCCTATTCTTTCCTATAGGGAAACGCAACTGATAAATCCCGACGGACCTCAAACGCCCCGTCCACAGTACAGTCATCCTCTCATCCGTTCATTCGTTCACTCTGAAGCATGCCCCGCCTCCAAAGGGGCGCTTGCACAAACAAAGAGGAGGAGAAGAAGAAGAAGTGGGCGGAGCTTCCACTTTTACCAGCATGCAGATAAAAGACAGCGGAAGGTCTTTACCAATGATGTACTTCCTCGGGTCCATTAAGTACTTCCACACCCCCGAAGAGCAGTGTCAGTGGCCGTTTTCCACACGCCAGCAGTCTAACAGGCACTGGATTACATTTGGTCTGTTCCAGGGTCAAACTGTGGCCATGATAGACGTTAAGTTCACACACGTGTAAAAAAAAAAAACGTGAAATCTGAAGGGTACTTTGAAAATAATCTGGAATGCATGAGAAAGTGGGGAATAAAACGATGTCATCAAAGTATCTGCTCAAGGGGGGTTGCCTACAGCCACAGATTTAGTCGCATGAATGGGAAAAAAAAAATGTTCAAAAATGAGCACTTTTCAGAATAAAGCGCCAGGTTTTGTCGAATTCATTTTGGGAAGCAAGCGTCTCGGGATAAGAGATGCAAACGTTTTGTCTGCGGCGGCGTCGGCGTGGAGACGGCGGACACGCGGGGAACACGAAGACGTCATAAAGCCTTCGGCGACGCTGTTGTGGCGGCGACAGGAAGAGGAAGTGAAAGGCGGATCGGGATTTCATGCTCGGGGATTAGCGCCGTGTTGCCTTCAGTGGCCATTGTGAGGCGGGACATCTCAGCGCCCGGCGGAGCAGACGGCAGGAGGAGACCGACGCAAAACACACAAGAATAAACACAATAAGAATGAAAACAAGAATAAACACAATAAGAATAAGAATGAAGACAAGAATAAACACAATAAGAATAAAAACAAACAAGAATAAACCAAAGACTAAAAACAAACGAGAATAAACAAGAAGGAAAACAAACAAGAATAAACACAATAAGAATAAAAACAAACAAGAATAAACAAAAGACTAAAAACAAACGAGAATAAACAATAAGAAGGAAAACAAGCAAGAATAAACACAACAAAAATAAAAACAAACAAGAATAAACAAAATAAGAATGAAAACAAGAATGAAGACAAGAATAAACACAATCAGAATGAAAACAAACAAGAATAAACACAATCAGAATGAAAACAAACAAGAATAAACACAATCGGAATGAAAACAAACAAGAATAAACACAAGAAAGAATGAAAACAAACAAGAATAAACACAATCAGAATGAAAACAAACAAGAATAAACACAATCAGAATGAAAACAAGAATAAACACAATCAGAATGAAAACAAACAAGAATAAACACAATCAGAATGAAAACTAACAAGAATAAACACAATCAGAATGAAAACAAACAAGAATAAACACAATCGGAGTGAAAACAAACAAGAATAAACACAAGAATGAAAACAAACAAGAATAAACACAATCGGAATGAAAACAGACAAGAACAAACACAATCAGAATGAAAACAAACAAGAATAAACACAATAAGAATGAAAACAAACAAGAATAAGAATGAAAACAAACAAGAATAAACAATAAGAATGAAAACAAACAAGAATAAGAATGAAAACGACAAGAATAAACAATCAGAATGAAAACAAGAACAAACACAATCAGCATGAAAACAGACAAGAACAAACAATCAGAATGAAAACAGACAAGAACAAACACAATCAGAATGAAAACAAACAAGAATAAACAAGAATGAAAAGAAGAATAAACACAAAAAGAATGAAAATAACAAAAATAAAAACAAACAAGAATAAACAAAATGAGAATGAAAACAGGAATGAAAACAAACAAGAATAAACAATCAGAATGAAAACAAGAATAAACACAATCAGAATGAAAACTAACAAGAATAAACACAATCGGAATAAAAACAAACAAGAATAAACACAAAAAGAATGAAAACAAACAAGAATAAACACAATAAGAATGAAAACAAACAAGAATAAACACAATAAGAATGAAAACAAACAAGAATAAAAACAATACGAATGAAAACAAACAAGAATAAGAATGAAAACAAACATGAATAAGAATGAAAACAACAAGAATAAACAATCAGAATGAAAACAAACACGAATAAACACAATAAGAATGAAAACTAACAAGAATAAACACAATCAGAATGAAAACAGACAAGAACAAACAATCAGAATGAAAACAAACAAGAATAAACACAATAAGAATGAAAACAAACAAGAATAAGAATGAAAACAAGAATAAACAATAAGTATGAAAACAACAAGAATAAACAAGTATGAAAACAACAAGAATAAACAATCAGAATGAAAACAAGAACAAACACAATCAGAATGAAAACAAGAATAAACACAAGAATAAAAAGAAGAATAAACACAAAAAGAATGAAAACAACATGAATAAACAAGAATGAACACAATAAGAATGAAAACCATCCATTTTAACAAGAATAAACACAATCAGAATGAAAACAGACAAGAACAAACAATCAGAATGAAAACAAACAAGAATAAACACAATAAGAATGAAAACAAACAAGAATAAGAATGAAAACAAGAATAAACAATAAGTATGAAAACAACAAGAATAAACAAGTATGAAAACAACAAGAATAAACAATCAGAATGAAAACAAGAACAAACACAATCAGAATGAAAACAAGAATAAACACAAGAATAAAAAGAAGAATAAACACAAAAAGAATGAAAACAACATGAATAAACAAGAATGAACACAATAAGAATGAAAACGAGAATGAAAACAAGAAATAAACACAATAAGAATGAAAACAAGAACAAACACAATCAGAATGAAAACAAGAATAAACACAAGAAGAATGAAAAGAAGAACAATAAACACAAACAAGAAACAAACAATAAGAATGAAATCAAGAATGAAAACAAGAATGAAAACAAGAATAAAAACAACAAGAATAAACACAATAAGAATGAAAACAAGACTAAACCCAATAAGCATGAAAACAAGAACAAACCCAGCACAGCACTCCTGTCAAATAGAGGATCTCTGACTTTGCCTTAAGAGCAGCATGGCTGTGGTCATTCAGGGCACATAAAGTGCACTTAAAAGCGGAGCCGAGTGCACTTTGCAGACGCTGTGATCCACACATCATCATCATCACCACGGCAACACGCTCACTGTGGCGGGTCATCCAGGACACGCCTCCTTAAAAAAAACGCCGCCATCTTTAAGCAAAGAGGCGCGGGTTCAGGTGTAAAAAGATGACATCACCGCCCTCACGACTTCTGTCCGCCTGCCGGAAAAAAAAAAACCACCCGCCGTGATCTTTGATTGCTCTCCTCGACACGAACGCACCCTTCCTGTGACACGCCTGCACATCCTCGCCTCGCAGCCTCCACTCGCATTTCCATAAATGTTTGGAATTGGAAAAAAGATATTAAAAAAAAAAAAGGGGGGGGGGGGGGGCAATACTCGGCGGGAGAAAACAAACAGAGTGGGATGTCACCTCGCTGTCTGTCACCAGCCGGAGGCCATCAGTGACTCTTTTTTGCAAACTTGCAGCCGGGAATTCTGCTCCTTTTCTACTTTTCTTTGCTACGGAATGCTCTTATTTTGAAGGGGCATCCACGCTGCCATGCAAGCTGTACACGGACTACTTTGAATTGCAACTCATTCCTTAGCCTGATAAAACGTCTCCAATATTTGCAAAAAAAAGTGCGCCTTCTCGTCATTTATTTATCTTTCTATCTTGTCTATGTAGAAAACACACTTTAGAGTAGTCAGCGTGCAGCTTGTATGTCAGTGGGGACTTCATATCCGCTGACTTTTATTGTGTGAATGTCTGACAACACAAGTTAGTACAATAATTATGGCCAGCCTACACTCTAGCATGGAGGTGGTAGTCATGTGTTCTGGTGATGCATGAGTGCTGCCAACAATGGGAACATGCGGTTCATTAAGGTGGAAACGTGAATTTCAAGGTAAAGGAATAAAACAAATTGAAAATTGTTTGCACTCTTGCATAGTGGCAGTAATGTCATAGTCTGACGATGCATGAGTGCTGCCGGCAAAGGAAATCTGCGGTTCACTAAGGTGGAAACATAAGTTCCAACATAAATTAACAGAAATATAATTAAAACTTGATTACAATCAAATATAGTGGAAGTTAAGTCATGGTCTGACGTTGCATGAGTGCTGCCGGCAAAGGAAATCTGTGGTTCACTAAGGTGGAAACATAAATTCCAACATAAATTAACAGAAATATAATTAAAACTTGATTACAATCAAATATAGTGGAAGTAATGTCATGGTCTGACAATGCATGAGTGCTGCCAGCAAAGGAAATCTGTGGTTCACTAAGGTGGAAAAATAAATTAACAGGAACGTAATTAAAACCTGATTACAATCAAACATTGTACTAGTAATGTCACGGTCTGACGCTGCATGAGTGCTGCCGGCAAAGGAAATCTGTGGTTCATTAAGGCGGAAACATAAATTCCAACATAAATTAACAAAAATTATTGACACTTGATTACAATCAAATATAGTGGAAGTAATGTCATGGTCTGACGCTGCATGAGTGCTGCCAGCAAAGGAAATATGTGGTTCACTAAGGTGGAAACATAAATTCCAACATAAATTAACAGAAATATAATTAAAACTTGATTACAATCAAATATAGTGGAATTAAAGTCATAGTCTGACAATGCATGAGTGCTGCCGGCAAAGGAAATCTGTGGTTCATTAAGGTGGAAACATAAATTCCAACATAAATTAACAGAAATATGATTGGAACTTGATTACATTAAAGCATAGTAGTAATAGTGTCATGGTGTGACGATGCATGAGTGCTGCCGGCAAAGGAAATCTGCGGTTCACTAAGGTGGAAACATAAATTCCAACATAAATTAACAGAAATATAATTAAAACTTGATTACAATCAAATATAGTGGACGTAATGTCATGGTCTGACGATGCATGAGTGCTGCCGACAATGGAAATCTGTAATTCTTTAAGGTGGAAACATAAATTCCTACATAAAATAACATAAATATAATAGAAACTTGATTACAATCAAATATAGTGGAAGTAATGTCATGGTCAGACAATGCATGAGTGCTGCCAGCAAAGGAAATCTGTGGTTCACTAAGGTGGAAAAATAAATTAACAGGAACGTAATTAAAACCTGATTACAATCAAACATTGTACTAGTAATGTCATGGTGTGACGATGCATGAGTGCTGCCGGCAAAGGAAATCTGTGGTTCTTTAAGGTGGAAACATAAATTCCAACATAAATTAACAAAAATTATTGACACTTGATTACAATCAAATATAGCGGAAGTAATGTCATGGTCTGATGATGCATGAGTGCTGCCAGCAAAGGAAATCTGCGGTTCATTAATGTGGAAACATAAATTGCAACATAAATTAAAAGAAATATGATTGAAACTTGATTACATTAAAGCATAGTAGTAGTAGTGTCATGGTGTGACGATGCATGAGTGCTGCCGGCAAAGGAAATCTGTGGTTCATTAAGGTGGAAACATAAATTAACAGAAACATAATTGAAACCTGATTACAATCAAACATTGTACTAGTAATGTCACGGTCTGACGCTGCATGAGTGCTGCCAGCAAAGGAAATCTGTGGTTCATTAAGGCGGAAACATAAATTCCAACATAAATTAACAAAAATTATTGACACTTGATTACAATCAAATATAGTGGAAGTAATGTCATGGTCTGACGTTGCATGAGTGCTGCCAGTAAAGGAAATATGTGGTTCACTAAGGTGGAAACATAAATTCCAACATAAAATAACAGAAATATAATTAAAACTTGATTACAATCAAATATAGTGGAATTAAAGTCATAGTCTGATGATGCATGAGTGCTGCCAGTAAAGGAAATCTGTGGTTCTTTAAGGTGGAAACATAAATTCCAACATAAATGACCAGAAACATGATTGAAACTTGATTACAGTCAAGCATAGTAGTAGTAGTGTCATGGTCTGACGATGCATGAGTGCTGCCAGCAAAGGAAATCTGTGGTTCATTAATGTGGAAACATAAATTCCAACATAAATTAAAAGAAATATGATTGAAACTTGATTACATTAAAGCATAGTAGTAGTAAAGTCATGGTGTGACGATGCATGAGTGCTGCCGGCAAAGGAAATCTGTGGTTCATTAAGGTGGAAACAAGTTCCAACATAAATTGACAGAAACATAATTGAAATTTGATTACAATCCAACATTGTACTAGTAATGTCATGGTCTGATGATGCATGAGTGCTGCCAACAATTGGAATCTGCCGTTCACTAAGGTGGAAACATAAATTCCAACATAAATTAAAGGAAACATAATTGAAACTTGATTACAATCAAATATAGTGGTAATAGTGTCATGGTGTGACGATGCATGAGTGCTGCCAGCAAAGAAAATCTGCGGTTCACTAAGGTGGAAACATAAATTAACAGGAACGTAATTGAAACCTGATTACAATCAAAGATTGTACTAGTAATGTCATGGTCTGACGCTGCATGAGTGCTGCCAACAATTGGAATCTGCAGTTCATTAAGGTGGAAACATAAATTCCAACATAAATTAACAGAAATATAATTGAAACTTGATTACAATCAAATATAGTGGTAATAGTGTCATGGTGTGACAATGCATGAGTGCTGCCGGCAAAGGAAATCTGCGGCTAATTAAGGTGGAAACATAAATTCCAACATAAATTAAAATAAACATGATTGAAACTTGATTACAATCAAGCATAGTAGTAGTAGTGCCATGGTCTGACGATGCATGAGTGCTGCCAGCAAAGGAAATCTGTGGTTCACCAAGGTGGAAACATAAATTCCAACATAAATTAACAGAAATATAATTAAAACTTGATTACAATCAAATATAGTGGAAGTAATGTCATGGTCTGACAATGCATGAGTGCTGCCAGCAAAGGAAATCTGTGGTTCACTAAGGTGGAAAAATAAATTAACAGGAACGTAATTAAAACCTGATTACAATCAAACATTGTACTAGTAAAGTCATGGTGTGACGATGCATGAGTGCTGCCGGCAAAGGAAATCTGTGGTTCACTAAGGTGGAAACATAAATTCCAACATAAAATAACAGAAATATAATTAAAACTTGATTACAATCAAATATAGTTGAAGTAAAGTCATAGTCTGATGATGCATGAGTGCTGCCAGTAAAGGAAATCTGCGATCCATTAAAGCGGAAACATAAATTCCAACATAAATTAACAGAAATATGATTGAAACTTGATTACATTAAAGCATAGTAGTAGTAAAGTCATGGTGTGACGATGCATGAGTGCTGCCGGGAAAGGAAATCTGTGGTTCATTAAAGTGGAAACATAATTTCAAACAAATGAACAAAACATGATTGAAACCTGATTACAATCAAACATTGTACTGGTAATGTCACGGTCTGAGGACGCACGAGTGCTGCCGGCAAAGGAAATCTGCGGTTCGCTAAGATGGAAACATAAATGAACAGAAACATGATTGAAACTTGAATACAGTCAAACATTGTACTACTAATGTCACGGTCTGACGATCCATAAGTGCTGCCGGCAAAGGAAATCTGTGGTTCACTAAGGTGGAAACATAAATTCCAACATAAATGAACAGAAACATGATTGAAACCTGATTACAATCAAACATTGTACTAGTAATGTCACGGTCTGACGATGCATGAGTGCTGCCGGCAAAGGAAATCTGCGGTTCATTAAGGTGGAAACATAAATTCCAACATAAATGAACAGAAATATGATTGAAACTTGATTACATTAAAGCATAGTAGTAGTAGTGTCATGGTGTGACGATGCATGAGTGCTGCCAACAATAGGAATCCGCAGTTCATTAAGGTGGAAACATAAGTTCAAACATAAATTAACAGAAACATAATCGAAACTTGAATACAATCAAGCATTGTGGTGGTAATGTCATGATTTGACGCTGCATGAGTGCTGCCGGCAAAGGAAATCTGCGGTTCACTAAGGTGGAAACAAGTTCCAACATAAATTGACAGAAACATAATTGAAACTCGATTACAATCCAACATTGTACTAGTAATGTCATGGTCTGATGATGCATGAGTGCTGCCAGCAATAGGAATCTGCAGTTCATTAAGGTGGAAACATAAATTCCAACATAAATTTAAAGAAACATGATTGAAACTTGATTACAATCAAACATTGTACTAGTAATGTCACGGTCTGACAATGCATGAGTGCTGCCGGCAAAGGAAATCTGCGGTTCACTAAGGTGGAAACATAAATTCCCACATAAATATGATTGAAACTTGATTACAATCAAATATAGTAGTAATAGTGTCATGGTCTGATGATGCATGAGTGCTGCCGACATATGGAATCTGCAGTTCATTAAGGCGGAAACATGAATTCCAACAAATGAACAAAAACATAAATGAAACTTGATTACAATCCAACATTGTACGAGTAATGTCACGGTCTGACGCTGCATGAGTGCTGCCAGCAAAGGAAATCTGCAGTCTACTAAGGTGGAAACATAAATTAACAGAAACATGATTGAAACTTGAATACAATCCAACATTGTACTACTAATGTTATGATCTGACGCTGCATGAGTGCTGCCAACAAAGGAAATATGCGGTTCACTAAGGTGGAAACATAAATTCCAACATAAATATGATTGAAACTTGATTACAATCAAACATAGTGGTAATAGTGTCATGGTCTGACGATGCATGAGTGCTGCCAGCAAAGGAAATCTGTGGTTCATTAAGGTGGGAACATAAATTCCAACATAAATTAACAGAAATATAATTGAAACTTGATTACAATCAAATATAGTGGAAGTAAAGTCATGGTCTGACGATGCACGTGTGCTGCCGACAATGGGAATATGCGGTTCATTAAGGTGGAAACATAAATTCCAACATAAATGACCAGAAACATAATTGAAACCTGATTATAATCCAACATTGTACTAGTAGTGTCACGGTCTGACGATGCATGAGTGCTGCCGGCAAAGGAAATCTGCGGTTCACTAAGGTGGAAACATAAATTCCAACATAAATTAACAGAAATATAATTAAAACTTGATTACAATCAAACATTGTACTGGTAATGTCATGGTCTGATGCTGCATGAGTGCTGCCAGCAAAGAAAATCTGTGGTTCTTTAAGGTGGAAACATAAATTCCAACATAAATGACCAGAAACATGATTGAAACTTGATTACAATGAAGCATAGTGGTAATAGTGTCATGGTGTGACGATGCATGAGTGCTGCCAACAATTGGAATCTGCAGTTCATTAAGGTGGAAACATTAATTCCAACATAAAATAACAGAAATACAATAAAAAATTGATTACAATCAAATATAGTGGAAGTAAAGTCATGGTCTGATGATGCATGAGTGCTGCCAGCAAAGGAAATATGTGGTTAACTAAGTTGGAAACATAAATTCCAACATAAATTAACAGAAACATAATCGAAACCTGATTACAATCAAACATTGTACTGGTAATGTCACGGTCTGACGATGCATGAGTGCTGCCGACAAAGGAAATCTGCGGTTCACTAAGGTGGAAACATAAATTCCAACATAAATTAACAGAACAATTATTGAAACTTGATTACAATCAAATATAGTGGAAGTAATGTCACGGTCTGATGATGCATGAGTGCTGCCAGCAAAGAAAATCTGTGGTTCACTAAGGTGGAAACATAACTTCCAACATAAATTAACAGAAATATGATTGAAACTTGATTACATTAAAGCATAGTAGTAGTAGTGTCATGGTGTGATGATGCATGAGTGCTGCCAGCAAAGGAAATCTGCGGTTCACTAAGGTGGAAACATAAATTCCAACATAAATTAACATAAATATAATTGAAACTTGATTACAATCAAATATAGTGGAAGTAATGTCATGGTCTGACGATGCACGTGTGCTGCCGACAATGGGAATATGCGGTTCATTAAGGTGGAAACATAAATTCCAACATAAATGACCAGAAACATAATTGAAACCTGATTATAATCCAACATTGTACTAGTAGTGTCACGGTCTGACGATGCATGAGTGCTGCCGGCAAAGGAAATCTGCGGTTCACTAAGGTGGAAACATAAATTCCAACATAAATTAACAGAAATATAATTAAAACTTGATTACAATCAAACATTGTACTGGTAATGTCATGGTCTGATGCTGCATGAGTGCTGCCAGCAAAGAAAATCTGTGGTTCTTTAAGGTGGAAACATAAATTCCAACATAAATGACCAGAAACATGATTGAAACTTGATTACAATGAAGCATAGTGGTAATAGTGTCATGGTGTGACGATGCATGAGTGCTGCCAACAATTGGAATCTGCAGTTCATTAAGGTGGAAACATTAATTCCAACATAAAATAACAGAAATACAATAAAAAATTGATTACAATCAAATATAGTGGAAGTAAAGTCATGGTCTGATGATGCATGAGTGCTGCCAGCAAAGGAAATATGTGGTTAACTAAGTTGGAAACATAAATTCCAACATAAATTAACAGAAACATAATCGAAACCTGATTACAATCAAACATTGTACTGGTAATGTCACGGTCTGACGATGCATGAGTGCTGCCGACAAAGGAAATCTGCGGTTCACTAAGGTGGAAACATAAATTCCAACATAAATTAACAGAACAATTATTGAAACTTGATTACAATCAAATATAGTGGAAGTAATGTCATGGTCTGATGATGCATGAGTGCTGCCAGCAAAGAAAATCTGTGGTTCACTAAGGTGGAAACATAACTTCCAACATAAATTAACAGAAATATGATTGAAACTTGATTACATTAAAGCATAGTAGTAGTAGTGTCATGGTGTGATGATGCATGAGTGCTGCCAGCAAAGGAAATCTGCGGTTCACTAAGGTGGAAACATAAATTCCAACATAAATTAACATAAATATAATTGAAACTTGATTACAATCAAATATAGTGGAAGTAAAGTCATGGTCTAACAATGCATGAGTGCTGCCAGCAAAGGACATCTGCGGTTCACTAAGGTGGAAACATAAATTCCAACATAAATTAACAGAAACATAATCGAAACCTGATTACAATCAAACATTGTACTGGTAATGTCACGGTCTGACGATGCATGAGTGCTGCCGACAAAGGAAATCTGCGGTTCACTAAGGTGGAAACATAAATTCCAACATAAATTAACAGAACAATTATTGAAACTTGATTACAATCAAATATAGTGGAAGTAAAGTCATGGTCTGACGATGCATGAGTGCTGCCGACAATAGGAATCTGCAGTTCACTAAGCTGGAAACATAAATTCCAACATAAATTAACAAAAATTATTGAAACTTGATTACAATCAAATATAGTGGAAGTAATGTCATGGTCTGACGTTGCATGAGTGCTGCCGGCAAAGAAAATATGTGGTTCATTAAGGTGGAAACATAAATTAACAGAAACATGATTGAAACCTGATTACAATCAAACATTGTCCTAGTAATGTCACGGTCTGACGATGCATGAGTGCTGCCAGCAAAGGAAATCTGTGGTTCACTAAGGTGGAAACATAAATTCCAACATAAATATGATTGAAACTTGATTACAATCAAGCATAGTAGTAGTAGTGTCATGGTCTGACGATGCATGAGTGCTGCCAACAATTGGAATCTGCAGTTCACTAAGGTGGAAACATAAATTCCAACATAAATATGATTGAAACTTGATTACAATCAAACATAGTGGTAATAGTGTCATGGTCTGACGTTGCATGAGTGCTGCCAGCAAAGGAAATCTGTGGTTCACTAAGGTGGAAACATAAATTCCAACATAAATTAACAGAAATATAATTGAAACTTGATTACAATCAAATATAGTGGAAGTAAAGTCATGGTCTGACGATGCATGAGTGCTGCCGACAATGGGAATCTGCGCTTCACTAAGGTGGAAACATAAATTAACAGAAACACGATTGAAACTTGATTACAATCAAACATTGTACGAGTAATGTCACGGTCTGACGATGCACGAGTGCTGCCGGCAAAGTAAATCTGTGGTTCACTAAGGTGGAAACATAAATTAACAGAAACATGATTGAAACCTGATTACAATCCAACATTTTACGAGTGATGTCATAGTCTGACTACGCACGAGTGCTGCCGTCAATATAACTGTACTCCATGCATGGAATAGATTTTAATTTGAGTGGCGTGGCGTCAATGCCAGCAGCGTGTAAAAAAAAAAAAGGCGTCACACAAATAAAAGCGAGACACGGTGCGTGTGTACATTATTGATGCCCCAATAAGGCGAGGGCGGCGGTGAAATACGACAGCCGGGCGATAACGTGAAGACGCACGTGGCGACAAACTGCATCAGTGGTGAATTAAACATGGCAGACAAATGAATTCCCCCCAGCGAGCGTGTCGGAGCCCATAAGAAGCTGGCGGGGAGACAAGGAAATGCTTTTTTTTTCCCAAGACTTTCCTTCTTGTGGAAGCTGAGGTGTAATGTGCATGCCGGGCCAGCGGGGGGGGCGACGGCACGATGGACAAGCGTGACCAGGGGCCTCAAACACGCGGCCCGTGAGTTTAATATACACGGCGCTTGACTGCATCGTACTTGCCAACGTTCGCAATTTTCCCAGGAGTCCCCCTGAATTTCAGGGCGTCCATTTTTCCCCAAATCCATACCGATTTTTACCCAATCAACAGTATTCAGGGGGTGCCATTATGGCGTTGTCTCTAGCGCCCCCTACATCCTGCACAGACAGCGTGCAAGCTCAATTCTATATTTCAAATGGCTGTGCAGTACGCACGTGTAATATTGCAAGACATTTTTGATCAACCGCTACACAGGTCACACTGAAGGTGGCCGTAAAAACACTTTATAATAATAATAACAATAATGGATTAGATCTATATCGCGCTTTTCTATTGTTAGACACTCAAAGCGCTCACAGAGAAGCGGGAACCCATTATTCTTTCACACGGTGTAGCTCGGTTGGTAGAGTGGCCGTGCCAGCAACTTGAGGGTTGCAGGTTCGATTCCCGCATCCTAGTCACTGCCGTTGTGTCCTTGGGCTCCCAGTGCCACCCACACTGCTTTAATTGTAACGCAGATATTGGGTTTCACTATGTAAAGCGCTTTGAGTCACTAGAGAAAAGCGCTATATAAATATAATTCACTTCACACCTGGTGGTGGTAAGCTACATCTGTAGCCACAGCTGCCCTGGGGTGGACTGACGGAAGCGTGACCTCCGACCACCACCTATCATTCATTCATTCATTCATTCACCGGTGTGACGGCAGCGAATTGGATGTCAATAGGTGGGAAGCGAACCTGCAACCCCTCAGGTTTCTGGCACGGCCGCTCTACCCCACTACGCCACGCCGCCCTGTTACACTGTTACAAATATGTGCCAGACTGGGAAGCCACAGCAAACAAGAATGACAAACACATTTCACATTTCAAACACGCACGCAACAGAAAAAATACCCAGAATCCCATGCAGCCCTAACTCTTCCGGGTTACAATATACACAGCCTCGCTACCATCGCTATCTGCCGTGAGTTCCCTCAGAGACTGGCGTCAAGACACCCGCGGACACGCCCCTCCGACTAATTTAATCTCGCTAAAGCACGAGCAACACAATAGAAAGATAAGGGATTTCCCAGAATTATCCTAGTAAATGTGTCTAATAACATCTGAATCCGTCCCAACGCAATCGCCTTTTTTATCTTTATTTATTTTATTTTATTTTTTCCTAGTCCTTCGCTATCAATATCCTCATCCACAAATCTTTCATCCTCACTCAAATTAATGGTGAAATTGTCGCTTTCTCGGTCCGAATAGCTCTTTTTGTTGGAGGCTCACATTACAAACAATGTGAGGACGTGAGGAGCCCTCACACTTGTGATGTCATCGTCTGCTACTTCCGGTACAGTCAAGGCTTTTTTATGTCCAGTATTCTGGACATCTGTGTTGCTGAATCTTTTGCAATTTCTTCCATTAATAATGGAGAAGTCAAAGTAGAAAGATGGAGTTGGGAAGCTTTAGCCACACAAACACACGGTGATTCCTTGTTTAAAATTCCCGGAGCTGAAACTTTACTATGGATCAGAGCAGTCAAGCGAACATGGCTCCCGACTACATGTCAACCGGCAGGTTTCGGTGAGAAAAATGTGGTAAAAAGTCGCCTCTTACCGGAGATTTGTGAAGTTAGTGCCATCCTTGTATCTGCCGTGACTTCCCTCAGAGACTGGCGTCGACACACCCCACCGACTATCAGGTACTATTAAACTCACTAAAACACTAGCAACACAATAGAAAGATAAGGGTTTTCCAAGAATTATCCTAGTAAATGTGTCTAAAAACATCTGAATCTGTCCGAGTGCAATTGCATTTTTTTTTTAAACTATTTTTAATTTTTTCCTAGTCCTTCGCTATCAATATCCTCATCCACAAATCTTTCATCCTCGCTCAGATTAATGGGGAAATTGTCGTTTTCTCGGTCCGAATAGCTCTTTTTGTTGGAGGCTCACAATACAAACAATGTGAGGACGTGAGGAGCCCTCACACTTGTGATGTCATCGTCTGCTAAGACGGGGCTTTTCTGTTAGCAACCAAAAGTTGCGAATTTTATCGTGGATGTTCTCTACTAAATCCTTTCAACAAAAATATGGCAATATGGCGAAATGATCAAGTATGACACATAGAATGGAGCTGCTATCCCCGTTTAAATAAGAACATCTCATTTCAGTAGGCCTTTAAACAGTATTCTGGACATCTGTGTTGCTGAATCTTTTGCAATTTCTTCCATCAATAAAGGAGAAGTCAAAGTAGAAAAATGGAGTTGGGAAGCTTTAGCCACACAAACACACGGTGATTCCTTGTTTAAAATTCCCGGAGCTGATACTTTACTGATACACACCCCACCGACTATCAGGTACTATTAAACTCACTAAAACACTAGCAACACAATAGAAAGATAAGGGCTTTCCAAGAATTATCCTAGTAAATGTGTCTAAAAACATCGGAATCTGTCCGAGTGCAATTGCCTTTTTTTTTTAAACTATTTTACATTTTTTCCTAGTCCTTCGCTATCAATATCCCCGTCCACAAATCTTTCATCCTCACTCAAATTAATGGTGAAATTGTCGTTTTCTCGGTCCGAATAGCTCTTTTTGTTGGAGGCTCACAATACAAACAATGTGAGGACGTGAGGAGCCCTCACACTTGTGATGTCATCGTCTGCTAAGACAGGGCTTTTCTGTTAGCAACCAAAAGTTGCAAATTTTATCCTGAATGTTCTCTACTAAACACTTTCAGCAAAAATATGGCAATATGGCGAAATTATGAAGTATGACACATAGAATGGAGCTGCTATCCCCGTTTGAATAAGAACATCTCATTTCAGTAGGCCTTTAACAAAAAAGGCCTTTTTCAGCCATGTTAGTGTTTACATGACAACAAACACGACAACACTCGTCCTTAACGCCGCAATGTTCATGTCGGGCCAGCAGCTGGGGTGTGTTGACTGTGTGTGTGTGTGTGTGTGTGTGTGTGTTTTTAACACAGTCAAGTGCAAGCGACTACTTTGTAGGCCGACTCTCACGGCACGTTTAGGAGCCGCTGAAGCGGACAAACGGACTTGGCGAAGCGGGCGACTTGACAGCAGGTCTCAGGTGCGGAGGGCAGCCCGGGTGATGAAGGCGTGGAAGGAATGAAGAAACGGACTCCCCAAAAGTGTTGTCGCACTTTAGCAGAGACCCGTGACCTTTGACCCCCACGCGCCAGCAGCCCCTTATCTGCCTGCAAGCACGCTAAACACACACACACACACTCTCCACTCCGGCTGCACCTGGACGTGCTCAGGTCAACTGCAAAAGCATCTCCAACACACACTAAAAGCAGTGAAGTTGTCAGGTTGTGTAAATGCTAAATAAAAAGAGACTACAACCAATCCTTTTCAACTTATATTCAATTGAATAGACTGCAAAGACAAGATATTTCATGCTTGCTTAAGTTGTTCAACAGTCTCCTGCCTCATATTTTAGCCTTGAAATTGTGCCACAAATGTTATTTTACTATGAAGCCAAAACACATGGCTTGGCATTGTCTTGCTGAAATAAGCAGGGGCGTCCATGATAACATATGTTGCTCCAAAAGCTGTATGTACCTTTCAGCATTAATGGTGCCTTCACAGATGTGTAAGTTACCCATTCCTTTCCCACTAATACACCCCCATACCATCACACTTTGACCGTAGAACAATCCGGATTATTTTTTGTCCTTTTTGTTTTGAAGGACATGATGTCCACAGTTTCCAAAAAACAATTTGAAATGATTGGCAACACTAAATGGTCCCTAGTGTGTGAATGTTGTCTGTGTTGGCCCTGCGATGAGGTGGCAACTTGTCCAGGGTGTACCCTGCCTTACGCCCGATTGTAGCTGAGATAGGCACCAGCGCCCCCAAAGGGAATAAGCGGTAGAAAAATGGATGGATGGAATTTGAAATGTGGACTTGTTAGACCACGGAACACTTTTCCACTTTTGCATCAGTCCATCTTAGATGAGCTCGGGCCCAGCGAAGCCAGCAGCGTTTCTGGGTGTTGTTGATAAATGGTTTTCACTTTGCATATTGGAGTTGTGACTTGCACTTACAGATGTAGCGACCAACTGTAGTTACTGACAGTGGTTTTCTGAAGTGGTGATATCCTTTACACACTGATGCCACTTTTTGATGCAAGGTGTGTAATATCATGGCTTACGTGCAGTGATTTCTACGGATTCTCTCAACCTTTTGATGATATAACGGAGCGTAGATGGTGAAATCCCTAAATTCCTTGCAGTAGCTGCTTGAGAAATGTTGTCCTTAAACAATTTGCCCAGGCATTTGTTGACAAAGTGGTGAACCTCGCCCCGTCCTTGTTTGTGAACGAGTGAGCATTTCATGGAAGCTGCTTTTTATAGCCAATCACGGCACCCACCTGTTCCCAATTAGCCTGTTCCGAATAAGTGTTTGATGAGCATTCCTCAACTTCCTCAGTCTTTTTTGCCACTTGTGCCAGCTTTTTGGAAACATCTTGCAGCCATCAAATTCCAAATGAGCTCATATTTTCAAAAATGTTAAATATCTTGTCTTTGCAGTCTATTCAACGTCACTGCTTTTGCACAATTTAGAGCTAAAAATGCTTTGTCAGCACCTCTGCACACGTAAACAAGGTACCGGAACTACAGCAATGCACTAAAGCCATGATACGTAGAAACCTGACCCTGAAAAGACAGCATCAAAGCAATACGGACGCTCAGATAAGTTGACGTGGAGGCAATTTTTTTTAAGTAACAGCAACAGTGGTGGGCCAGCCAGGACACACTAATGCTGTTTGATCTACAAAAACGACATGCATTCATGTTTAATGAGACATTAAAGGCACCATATGTAAAAATATGAGGTTTAAAATAAACGGCTTCAAAGTAATATGGACGCTACACTGGCTTGTAATTAGGACAACAGTGTCTATCTTGTTACCAAGGCAACCACAAACGTGCTGATCTTATGTAATATCGGTGGACCAGCCAGGACACATCTAACCAAGACATAAACTTTAGCAATGCGTTATAGTCCGAGTATTGTACAACGGCTGGCAGAATATCCATCAGTTCTTTAGTGTGTCATAGTCATGGACCAGCCAGGACACGTCGAGTTGTTTTTGTCAAGGACAACAATCAAAAATGTGGAGATAAATGATACACATATTCATAGAAGCCATCAGAAAACATTAAAGCAACAGTACGTAAAAATAAAGACTAACCTATTTGGATGTAGGGTTAAGTGTTAGGGTGTCTAAACTTTAGAAACACATTAAAGACACCATATGTGCCATCTAATAATGACTAGCATCATCAACAATGAGCTAATTCAGCTCTACGTTATATTGGTGTACCAGCCAGGACACACTCAATGTACAGAATCAGGGCCGCTGAGCTTTAAAGAGGACATTAAAGCAACCATACGTGTCTTACATTAACCTTACAAAACATGCAAATGCTACAGTGTTGTTACGGCAACCTCAGATGCGCGTACCAGCCAGGACACATCCAACCAGCTTTAGCTAAGTCTTAAAGAAATACATCATAGTCCGAGTATTGCATAACGGCTGCGAGAACATCAATCCGTTATTTAGTGCCGTGTCATATCGGTGGACCAGCCAGGACACTTCTAGAGTTGTTGTTTTGACGCACAACAATCAAAAAAGTGGCCAAGCATGCTCTTCATTGGGAAAACATGCTAACATTCATAAAAGCCATCAGAAAACATTAAAGATGCAGTACGTAAAAATAAAGACTAACCTATTTGGATGTAGGGTTAGTGTTAGGGTGTCTGAACTTTAGAAACACATTAAAGACACCATATGTGCCATCTAATAATCACTAGCATTATCAACAATGAGCTAATTCAGCTCTACGTAATATCGGTGTACCAGCCAGGACACACAATGTACAGAATCAGGGCCGGTGAGCTTTAAAGAGGACATTAAAGCAACCATACGTGTCTAACATTAACCTTACAAAACATGCAAATGCTACAGTGTTGTTACGGCAACCTCAGATGCGCGTACCAGCCAGGACACATCCAACCAGCTTTAGCTACGTCTTAAAGAAATACATTATAGTCCGAGTATTGCATAACAGCTGCGAGAATATCAATCTGTTATTTAGTGTCGTGTCATATCGGTGGACCAGCCAGGACACTTCTAGAGTTGTTGTTTTGAAGCACAACAATCAAAAAAGTGGCCAAGCATGCTCTTCATTGGGAAAACATGCTAACATTCATAAAAGCCATCAGAAAACATTAAAGACGCAGTACGTAAAAATAAAGACTAACCTATTTGGATGTAGGGTTAGTGTTAGGGTGTCTGAACTTTAGAAACACATTAAAGACACTATATGTGCCATCTAATAATGACTAGCATCATCAACAATGAGCTAAATCAGCTCAACGTAATATCGGTGTACCAGCCAGGACACACAATGTACAGAACCAGGGCCGCTGAGCTTTAAAGAGGACATTAAAGCAACCATACGTGTCTTACATTAACCTTACAAAACATGCAAATGCTACAGTGTTGTTACGGCAACCTCAGATGCGCGTACCAGCCAGGACACATCCAACCAACCTTAGCTACGTCTAGAAGAAATACATTATAGTCCGAGTATTGCATAACGGCTGCGAAAATATCAATCCGTTATTTAGTGTCGTGTCATATCGGTGGACCAGCCAGGACACTTCTAGAGTTGTTGTTTTGAAGCACAACAATCAAAAAAGTGGCCAAGCATGCTCTTCATTGGGAAAACATGCTAACATTCATAAAAGCCATCGGGAAACATTAAAGACGCAGTACGTAAAAATAAAGACTAACCTATTTGGATGTAGGGTTAGTGTTAGGGTGTCTGAACTTTAGAAACACATTAAAGACACTATATGTGCCATCTAATAATGACTAGCATCATCAACAATGAGATAATTCAGCTCTACGTAATATCGGTGTACCAGCCAGGACACACAATGTACAGAACCAGGGCCGCAGAGCTTTAAAGAGGACATTAAAGCAACCATACGTGTGTAATATTGACCAACAAAACAAGCAAATGCTACTGTGTTGTTACGGCAACCTCAGATGCGCGTACCAGCCAGGACACATCCAACCAACCTTAGCTACGTCTAGAAGAAATACATTATAGTCCATACACGGGACAAGTGGTAGAAAATGGATGGATGGATATGAACATATTCATAAAAGCCATCGGAAAAACAATAAAGCCGCCGTACGTAAAAATAAAGACTAACCTATTTGGATGTAGGGTTAGTGTTAGGGTGTCTAAACTTTAGAAACACATTAAAGACACTATATGTGCCATCTAATAATGACTAGCATCATCAACAATGAGCTAATTCAGCTCGGTGTACCAGCCAGGACACACAATGCACAGAACCAGGGCCGCAGAGCTTTAAAGAGGACATTAAAGCAACCATACGTGTGTAATATTGACCAACAAAACAAACAAATGCTACAGTGTTGTTACGGCAACCTCAGATGCGCGTACCAGCCAGGACACATCCAACCAACCTTAGCTACGTCTTAAAGAAATACATTATAGTCCGAGTATTGCATAACGGCTGCGAGAATATCAATCCGTTATTTAGTGTCGTGTCATATCGATGGACCAGCCAGGACACTTTTTTTTTCTGAAGCACAACAATCAAAAAATATGAAGATAAATGATTTTTCGTTGGGAAGTGTTATGGTTTGATGAAAACACACCAACATATACGGGACAAGCGGTAGAAAAATGGATGGATGGATATGTACATATTCATAAAAGCCATCGGAAAAACATTAAAGCCGCAGTACGTAAAAATAAACGCTAACCTATTTGGCTGTAAGGTGTCTAAACTTTATAAACACATTAAAGACACTATATGTGCCATCTAATCATGACTAGCATCATCAACAATGAGCTAATTCAGCTCTACGTAACATCGGTGTACCAGCCAGGACACACTCAATGTACAGAACCAGGGCCGCTGAGCTTTAAAGAGGACATTAAAGCAACCATACGTGTCTAATATTGACCAACAAAACATGCAAATGCTACAGTGTTGTTACGGCAACCTCAGATGCGCGTACCAGCCAGGACACATCCAACCAACCTTAGCTACGTCTTAAAGAAATACATTATAGTCCGAGTATTGCATAACGGCTGCGAGAATATCAATCTGTTATTTAGTGTCGTGTCATATCGGTGGACCAGCCAGGACACTTCTAGAGTTGTTGTTTTGAAGCACAACAATCAAAAAAGTGGCCAAGCATGCTCTTCATTGGGAAAACATGCTAACATTCATAAAGGCCATCAGGAAACATTAAAGACGCAGTACGTAAAAATAAAGACTAACCTATTTGGATGTAGGGTTAGTGTTAGGGTGTCTGAACTTTAGAAACACATTAAAGACACTATATGTGCCATCTAATAATGACTATCATCATCAACAATGAGCTAATCCAGCTCTACGTTATATCGGTGTACCAGCCAGGACACATCCAACCAGCTTTAGCTACGTCTTAAAGAAATACATCATAGTCCGAGTATTGCATAACGACTGCGAGAACATCAATCCGTTATTTAGTGTCGTGTCATATCGGTGGACCAGCCAGGACACTTTTGAGTTGTTTTTTGACGCACAACAATCAAAAAATATGAAGATAAATGATTTTTGTTGAGAAGTGTTATGGTATGATGAAAACACACCAACATATACGGGACAAGCGGTAGAAAAATGGATGGATGGATATGTACATATTCATAAAAGCCATCGGAAAAACATTAAAGCCGCAGTACGTAAAAATAAACACTAACCTTTTTGTATGTAGGGTTAGTGTTAGGGTGTCTAAACTTTAGAAACACATTAAAGACACTATATGTGCCATCTAATAATGACTAGCATCATTAACAATGAGCTAATTCAGCTCTACGTAATATTGGTGTACCAGCCAGGACAAGTTTAGTGTACAGAGTCAGAGGCGCTGAGCTTTTAGGAGGACATTAAAGCAACCATACGTGTCTAATATTGACCAACAAAACATGCAAATGCTACAGTGTTGTTACGGCAACCTCAGATGCGCGTACCAGCCAGGACACACCCAACCAACCTTAGCTACGTCTAGAAGAAATACATTATAGTCCGAGTATTGCGTAACGGCTGCGAAAACATCAATCCGTTATTTAGTGTCGTGTAATATCGGTGGACCAGCCAGGACACTTTTTTTTTCTGAAGCACAACAATCAAAAAATGTGAAGATAAATAATTTTCATTGAGAAGTGCTATGGTATGATGAAAACACACCAACATATACGGGACAAGCGGTAGAAAATGGATGAATAAAAGCCATCGGAAAACATTAAAGCTGCAGTACGTAAAAATAAACACTAACCTATTTGGCTGTAAGGTGTCTAAACTTTAGAAACACATTAAAGACACTATACGTGCCATCTAACCATGACTAGCATCATCAACAATGAGCTAATTCACCTCTACGTAACATCGGTGTACCAGCCAGGACACGCTCAATGTACATTAGGGGGACATTAAAAGCAACCGTACGTGTGTAATATTGACCTAACAAAAACATGCAAAACGTTACAGGGGGGTACGGCGTTGTCACGGCAACCTCAGCCAGGACACATCTAGTATTCATACACCGTACTCATTAGGTCCTATGATGTAATGTTTCGGTCATCCAGAGGATTTACTGATTCTGGCTTTAATTTCCAGCTGCTCGGTCGGGTCTGATCAGACCACTGGAATTCACAGAGGGGGGGGGGGGGGGTATCTTACGCTGAGCCCGCAAAAAAATAAAAAAATACCCTCAAGCGGAAAGCCTTGCAAAGTGATGTAACCGCGGGGTGATGTAACACCACGCTAAAGTCAATTAGCCATCAATTCAATTATCCGCCTAGTCGGGGGGCGGGGGGGAGTGTGTGTGTGTGTGTGGGGGGGGGGGGGGGGGGGGCAATAATCATACTGGCATGGGAGTGGCACAAGAGAAGAACTGTCCACGTCTTGTCAGAGTGCTCAAGAAGTTGCCATATATAGTATTTTAGATGCAGGTTTAACTCGTTTTTTTGCTGCCCCCCCAAAAAAAGCTGGCACAAGTGGCAAAAAAGACTGAGAAAGTTGAGGAGTGCCCGTCAAAGGCTTATTTGGAACATCCCACAGGTGAACGGGAACAGGTGGGTGCCATGATTGGGTATGAAAAGCAGCGTCCGTGAAATGCTCACTCGTTCACAAACAAGGACGGGGGGGGGTGGGGGGGGGGGGGGGGGCGAGGGTCGCCAATTGGGTCAACGGATGCCCGAGCAAATCGTGGAACAACATTTCTCAAGCAGCTATTGCAAGGAATTTTGGGGGATTTCACCTTTAAGGAGGTTCAGAGAATCTGGAGAAATCACTGCACGCAAGCCATGATTTTACAGACCTTAGATCCCTTTAGGCGGTACTGCATCGAAAAGCGACGTGGGTGTGTAAAGGATATCACCACACGGGCTCCGGAACACTTCGGAAAACCACTGTCAGCAACTACAGTTGGTCGCAAGCCATGATTTTACAGACCTTAGATCCCTTTAGGCGGTACTGCATCGAAAAGCGACGTGGGTGTGTAAAGGATATCACCACACGGGCTCCGGAACACTTTGGAAAACCACTGTCGGCAACTACAGTTGGTCGCAAGCCCTGATTTTACAGACCTTAGATCCCTTTAGGCAGTACTGCATCGAAAAGCGACGTGGGTGTGTAAAGGATATCACCACACGGGCTCCGGAACACTTCGGAAAACCACTGTCAGCAACTACAGTTGGTCGCAAGCCCTGATTTTACAGACCTTAGACCCCTTTAGGCGGTACTGCATCGAAAAGCGCCGTGGGTGTGTAAAGGATATCACCACACGGGCTCTGGAACACTTTGGAAAACCACTCTCAGCAACTACAGCCGGTCGCTACATTAGATTAGATTAGATAGTACTTTATTTAATCCGTCGGGAAAATTTAAAATTTTCAGCATGATCCCATTCAAGGTCAGAAAAACATTACAGGGAGACAGAACAGGATCGCTGACGGGTCTGCCGGCTTCCGGCGCCCCTCACAAAAAAGGTGAGATACAGGTAAACAAGGGGGAAGATTAAAATAAAATTTTAAAAAATTCGGTTTAAGCCTGGGACCTGGAGAGGGGGTGCAGACTGAGGCCAAGGGGGAAAAAAACCTCATAGCCATAGTACATATCCCTCTTACATGTGTGTAAGAGGGAAACATCAAACATCAAAGAACACAGAGGACATTAAAGACATTAAAGCCGCAGATAGAATCAGACACTTCTACATACAGCTAGGAATAAAAAGTAAAATAAAACACATCCATTGTGGTGAACTCTACCGTGTTCCACGCCATCGTCTGCTGGGGTGGAAGGAGCATGGCCAGAGACCGGAGCGGACCCAACAAAGCAACCAAGACAGCCCGACTCCACTCTCGGGCCAGTGTAAGTGCAAGTTAAAACTCTACTATGCAAAAAGAAAGCCATTTATCAACAACACCCGGAAACGCCGCCAGCTAAGATGGACTGATGCTAAAGTGGAAAAGTGTTCTGTGCTCTGACAAGTCCACATTTCAAATTGTTTTTGGAAACTGTGGACGTCGTGTCCTCCACACCAAAGAGGAAAAGAACCATCCGGACTGTTCTAGGGTGAAAGTGTTCTAGGCAGCATGTGTGATGGTATGGGGGTGTATTAGTGATTGTTCTAGGGTGAAAGTGTTGTAGGCAGCATGTGTGATGGTATGGGGGTGTATTAGTGATTGTTCTAGGGTGAAAGTGTTGTAGGCAGCATGTGTGATGGTATGGGGGTGTATTAGTGATTGTTGTAGGGTGAAAGTGTTCTAGGCAGCATGTGTGATGGTATGGGGGTGTATTAGTGATTGGTCTAGGGTGAAAGTGTTGTAGGCAGCATGTGTGATGGTATGGGGGTGTATTAGTGATTGTTGTAGGGTGAAAGTGTTCTAGGCAGCATGTGTGATGGTATGGGGGTGTATTAGTGATTGTACTAGGGTGAAAATGTTCTAGGCAGCATGTGTGATGGTATGGGGGTGTATTAGTGATTGTTCTAGGGTGAAAGTGTTGTAGGCAGCATGTGTGATGGTATGGGGGTGTATTAGTGATTGTTCTAGAGTGAAAGTGTTCTAGGCAGCATGTGTGATGGTATGGGGGTGTATTAGTGATTGTTCTAGGGTGAAAGTGTTTTGGCAGCATGTGTGATGGTATGGGGGTGTATTAGTGATTGTTCTAGGGTGAAAGTGTTGTAGGCAGCATGTGTGATGGTATGGGGGTGTATTAGTGATTGTTGTAGGGTGAAAGTGTTCTAGGCAGCATGTGTGATGGTATGGGGGTGTATTAGTGATTGGTCTAGGGTGAAAGTGTTGTAGGCAGCATGTGTGATGGTATGGGGGTGTATTAGTGATTGTTGTAGGGTGAAAGTGTTGTAGGCAGCATGTGTGATGGTATGGGGGTGTATTAGTGATTGTACTAGGGTGAAAATGTTCTAGGCAGCATGTGTGATGGTATGGGGGTGTATTAGTGATTGTTCTAGGGTGAAAGTGTTGTAGGCAGCATGTGTGATGGTATGGGGGTGTATTAGTGATTGTTCTAGAGTGAAAGTGTTCTAGGCAGCATGTGTGATGGTATGGGGGTGTATTAGTGATTGTTCTAGGGTGAAAGTGTTCTAGGCAGCATGTGTGATGGTATGGGGGTGTATTAGTGATTTTTCTAGAGTGAAAGTGTTCTAGGCAGCATGTGTGATGGCATGGGGGTGTATTAGTGATTGTACTAGGGTGAACGTGTTGTAGGCAGCATGTGTGATGGTATGGGGGTGTATTAGTGATTGTACTAGGGTGAACGTGTTGTAGGCAGCATGTGTGATGGTATGGGGGTGTATTAGTGATTGTACTAGGGTGAAAGTGTCCTAGGCAGCATGTGTGATGGTATGGGGGTGTATTAGTGATTGTTGTAGGGTGAACGTGTTCTAGGCAGCATGTGTGATGGTATGGGGGTGTATTAGTGATTGTTGTAGGGTGAACGTGTTCTAGGCAGCATGTGTGATGGTATGGGGGTGTATTAGTGATTGTTGTAGGGTGAAAGTGTTCTAGGCAGCATGTGTGATGGTATGGGGGTGTATTAGTGATTGGACTAGGGTGAAAGTGTTCTAGGCAGCATGTGTGATGGTATGGGGGTGTATTAGTGATTGTTGTAGGGTGAAAGTGTTCTAGCATGTGTGATGGTATGGGGGTGTATTAGTGATTGTTGTAGGGTGAAAGTGTTCTAGCATGTGTGATGGTATGGGGGTGTATTAGTGATTGTTCTAGGGTGAAAGTGTACTAGGCAGCATGTGTGATGGTATGGGGGTGTATTAGTGATTGTTCTAGGGTGAAAATGTCCTAGGCAGCATGTGTGATGGTATGGGGGTGTATTAGTGATTGTCCTAGGGTGAAAGTGTTGTAGGCAGCATGTGTGATGTATGGGGGTGTATTAGAGGTTGTACTAGGGTGAAAGTGTTCTAGGCAGCATGTGTGATGGTATGGGGGTGTATTAGTGATTGGCCTAGGGTGAAAGTGTTCTAGCATGTGTGATGGTATGGGGGTGTATTAGTGATTGTTCTAAGGTGAAAGTGTTCTAGGCAGCATGTGTGATGGTATGGGGGTGTATTAGTGATTGTTCTAGGGTGAAATTGTTCTAGGCAGCATGTGTGATGGTATGGGGGTGTATTAGTGATTGTCCTAGGGTGAAAGTGTTCTAGGCAGCATGTGTGATGGTATGGGGGTGTATTAGTAACTTACACATCTGTGAAGGCACCATTAATGCTGAAAGGTTCATACAGCTTTTGGAGCAACATATGTTATCATGGACGCCCCTGCTTATTTCAGCAAGACGATGCCAAGCCAGGTGTTACAACAGCGTGGCTTCGTAGTGGCACATTATGAAGGCAAAAATGTGAGAAGGGAGACTGTTCAACTTAAGCTGTACATCAAGCAAGAATGGGAAATAATCTCACTTCAAAATGTGGTTTTCTCAGTTCCCAAACCTTTACTGAGTGTTGTTAAAAGGAAAGGCCATGTAACACACTGGTAAAAAAAAAAAAAAAGGTCTATTCAATTGAATATAAGTTGAAAAGGATGTGTTGTATTCTCTTTTTATTTAGCATTTACACAAGCTGACAACTTCACTGCTTGAGGTCTAAAGTAAACATTGCAATACTTTGTTGTGTTCAGTGGCCGGGTCAAGGGTCAAAGTTCAAGTTCCAGTAGCTCCTGACAAAGCACGCCTCCTTATCACCTTTGGGATTTTTTGAAGAGCTGCAATCCCCCGGTCCAGACCTAACCCCCCCTCGCCGGGGTCGCAGGTCAAGCCTGAGGAAAGCCAGACGTGGCACAATAAATAAAAAAAAATAAAAAAATAAAAAAAAGCCAGAGTTGCGTAACTTGGCACAAAGAGCAGAGAAGTGTTGGAGTATTGTGTCAGGAAATAACAGGAAGCAGGAAGCTGATTGTGTTCCTCCCTCACCTCCCAGTCCTCTAATTCCATCAGGGCGCCGCAAATGGAGTCGGCGTCTCCTTACTTAGGCCAATCTTCCCCCCCCGGGATGAGTCGCGTTAAGGCGGCGGCGGCGAGGGAAGTGGACGCCGTGCTGACAGGGAGACGCCGAACACGGGCCGGCCGGGGACAAATTTGACTAACGAGCCTTTTATTTACACCATCTTGACTTTTTCAGTGTGAGGGGAAGACCGCGGCGGCGTGCCGGACTCAGACACAGGACTCGCCAAAAACGCAGCCAGCGCTGATTTTCCACCCAATTCAGGCCAGAACTGCATCCTGTGCGGTCCCCACAAACACAAAACCACACACACACGAAAATGTCGACCTCTTTAGGATCACCTTTCCCAGATATATCAAGTTAAAAAGCCTACTTAAAGCCACTACTAGCCAGTTTTATAGTTTATATATCAATGATATATATTTATATATCAATCAGCTGGAGGCGTGTCTTAATGAAATTAAACAATGGATGTCCGCTAACTTTTTGCAACTCAACGCCAAAAAAACGGAAATGCTGATTATCGGTCCTGCTAGACACCGACCTCTATTTAATAATACAGCTCTAACATTGGACAACCAAACAATTAAACAAGGCGACACGGTAAAGAATCTGGGTATTATCTTCGACCCAACTCTCTCCTTTGAGTCACACATTAAAAGCGTTACTAAAACGGCCTTCTTTCATCTCCGTAATATTGCTAAAATTCGCTCCATTCTGTCCACTAAAGACGCTGAGATCATTATCCATGCGTTTGTTACGCCTCGTCTCGATTACTGTAACGTATTGTTTTGGGGTCTCCCCATGTCTAGCATTAAAAGATTACAGTTGGTACAAAATGCGGCTGCTAGACTTTTGACAAGAACAAGAAAGTTTGATCACATTACGCCTGTACTGTATATACCTTTATATACATATATACATACATATATACCTATACTGTATATACCTTTATATACATATATACATACATATATACCTGTACTGGCTCACCAGCACTGGCTTCCTGTGCACTTAAGATGTGACTTTAAGGTTTTACTACTTACGTATAAAATACTACACGGTCTAGCTCCATCCTATCTTGCCGATTGTATTGTACCATATGTCCCGGCAAGAAATCTGCGTTCAAAGGACTCCGGCTTGTTAGTGATTCCCAAAGCCCCAAAAAAGTCTGCGGGCTATAGAGCGTTTTCCGTTCGGGCTCCAGTACTCTGGAATGCCCTCCCGGTAACAGTTCGAGATGCCACCTCAGTAGAAGCATTTAAGTCTCACCTTAAAACTCATTTGTATACTCTAGCCTTTAAATAGACTCCCTTTTTAGACCAGTTGATCTGCCGTTTCTTTTCTTTTTCTCCTATGTCCCACTCTCCCTTGTGGAGGGGGTCCGGTCCGATCCGGTGGCCATGTACTGCTTGCCTGTGTATCGGCTGGGGACATCTCTGCGATGCTGATCCGCCTCCGCTTGGGATGGTTTCCTGCTGGCTCCGCTGTGAACGGGACTCTCGCTGCTGTGTTGGATCCGCTTTGGACTGGACTCTCGCGACTGTGTTGGATCCATTATGGATTGAACTTTCACAGTATCATGTTAGACCCGCTCGACATCCATTGCTTTCCTCCTCTCCAAGGTTCTCATAGTCATCATTGTCACCGATGTCCCACTGGGTGTGAGTTTTCCTTGCCCTTATGTGGGCCTACCGAGGATGTCGTGGTGGTTTGTGCAGCCCTTTGAGACACTAGTGATTTAGGGCTATATAAGTAAACATTGATTGATTGATTGAATGATGAAATATTTGTAAAGCTTAAGTTGTTCAACAGTCTCCCTTCTCTTTGCAGCATCGCGTGGACATCGGGGGCGGTACCTCTGGATTGGCAGACCGGGGTGGTGGTCCCTCTCTTTAAGAAGGGGAACCGGAGGGTGTGTTCCAACTATGGTGGGATCACACTCCTCAGCCTTCCCTGTAAGGTTTATTCAGGTGTACTGGAGAGGAGGCTACGCCGGATAGTCGAACCTCGGATTCAGGAGGAACAGTCTGGTTTTCGTCCTGGTCGTGGAACTGTGGACCAGCTCTATACTCTCGGCAGGGTTTTTGAGGGTGCATGGGAGTTTGCCCAACCAGTCTACATGTGCTTTGTGGACTTGGAGAAGGCATTCGACCGTGTCCCTCGGGAAGTCGTGTGGGGAGTGCTCAGAGAGTATGGGGTATCGGACTGTCTTATTGTGGCGGTCCGCTCCCTGTATGATCCGTGTCAGACCTTGGTCCGCATTGTAAGTCGGACACGTTTCCAGTGAGGGTTGGACTCCGCCAAGGCTGTCCTTTGTCACAGATTCTGTTCATAACTTTTATGGACAGAATTTCTAGGCGCAGTCAAGGCGTTGAGGGGTTCCGGTTTGGTGGCCGCAGGATTAGGTCTCTGCTTTTTGCAGATGATGTGGTCCTGATGGCTTCATCTGACCGGGATCTTCAGCTCTCGCTGGATCGGTTCGCAGCCGAGTGTGAAGCGACCGGAATGAGAATCAGCACCTCCAAGTCCGAGTCCATGGTTCTCGCCCGGAAAAGGGTGGAATGCCATCTCCGGGTTGGGGAGGAGACCCTGCCCCAAGTGGAGGAGTTCAAGTACCTAGGAGTCTTGTTCACGAGTGGGGGAAGAGTGGATCGTGAGATCGACAGGCGGATCGGTGCGGCGTCTTCAGTAATGCGGACGTTGTACCGGTCCGTTGTGGTGTAGAAGGAGCTGAGCCGGAAGGCAAAGCTCTCAATTTACCGGTCGATCTACGTTCCTATCCTCACCTATGGTCATGAGCTTTGGGTCATGACCGAAAGGATAAGATCACGGGTACAAGCGGCCGAAATGAGTTTCCAGGTCTCTCCCTTAGAGATAGGGTGAGAAGCTCTGCCATCCGGGAGGAACTCAAAGTAAAGCCGCTGCTCCTCCACATCGAGAGGAGCCAGATGAGGTGGTTCGGGCATCTGGTCAGGATGCCACCCGAACGCCTCCCTAGGGAGGTGTTTAGGGCACGTCCAACCGGTAGGAGGCCACGGGGAAGACCCAGGACACGTTGGGAAGACTATGTCTCCCGGCTGGCCTGGGAACGCCTCGGGATCCCCCGGGAAGAGCTAGACGAAGTGGCTGGGGAGAGGGAAGTCTGGGTTTCCCTGCTTAGGCTGTTTTGCCCCCGCGACCCGACCTCGGATAAGCGGAAGATGATGGATGGATGGATGGATATATATATATAGATATATACTTATTTATTTTTTAATTAATTTTGGCCAAAAGGGGAGCACTCCGAATTTTTACACAAACTTGTTATTTCATATGTTATTGGGACCATGATTTATTTCATTACTTGTTCACACGTCCTCATATGGAAGATACTTTTCCTTCATGTCTCAAGAAGGCTAGAAATACCACACACACACACACACACACACACACACACACACACACACACACACACACACACACACACACGAACTCGCCAGTCAGGCCCGGAAG
>NC_084616.1:9244237-9256737 GCF_033978795.1 Nerophis ophidion
AAAAACTATCTATGATTGCCATTTAACGTTTTGAGGCTCCATTTTTCAAAAACGCGTTAGCTCGATGCTAATATACATTGTCTTTGCTATTAACATGCTACTGATTAGCATTAGTAATTAATGATAGTTAATGAAAACTACAACTAAGATGGATGTTACAATCACACAGCTGACGCCTAATACTTACAGTATTAACACATTTCAGGACGCAACAAAAAACTATCTATGATTGCCATTTGAAGTTTTGAGGCTCCATTTTTCAAAAACGCGCTAGCTCGATGCTAATATACATTGTCTTTGCTATTAACATGCTACTGATTAGCATTAGTAATTGATGATAGTTAATGAAAACTACAACTAAGATGCACGTTACAATCACACAGCTGACGCCTAATACTTACAGTATTAACACATTTTAGGGCGCAACAAAAAACTATGATTGCCATTTAACATTTTGAGGCTCCATTTTTCAAAAATGTGTTAGCTCAATGCTAATATACATTGTCTTTGCTACTAACATGCTACTGATTAGCATTAGTAATTAACGATAGTTAATGAAAACTACAACTAAGATGCACGTTACAATCACACAGCTGACGCCTAATACTTACAGTATTAACACATTTCAGGGCGCAACAAAAAACTATCTATGATTGCCATTTGAAGTTTTGAGGCTCCATTTTTCGAAAACGCGCTAGCTCAATGCTAATATACATTGTCTTTGCTATTAACATGCTACTGATTAGCATTAGTAATTAATGATAGTTAATGAAAACTACAACTAAGATGCACGTTACAATCACACAGCTGACACCTAATACTTACAGTATTAACACATTTTAGGGCGCAACAAAAACTATGATTGCCATTTGAAGTTTTGAGGCTCCATTTTTCAAAAACGCGTTAGCTCGATGCTAATATACATTGTCTTTGCTATTAACATGCTACTGATTAGCATTAGTAATTAATGATAGTTAATGAAAACTACAACTAAGATGCACGTTACAATCACACAGCTGACGCCTAATACTTACAGTATTAACACATTTTAGGGCGCAACAAAAAAACTATGATTGCCATTTGAAGTTTTGAGGCTCCATTTTTCAAAAACGCGCTAGCTCGATGCTAATATACATTGTCTTTGCTATTAACATGCTACTGATTAGCATTAGTAATTAACAATAGTTAATGAAAACTACAACTAAGATGCACGTTACAATCACACAGCTGACGCCTAATACTTACAGTATTAACACATTTTAGGGCGCAACAAAAAACTATGATTGCCATTTGAAGTTTTGAGGCTCCATTTTTCAAAAACGCGCTAGCTCGATGCTAATATACATTGTTTTTGCTATTAACATGCTACTGATTAGCATTAGTAATTGATGATAGTTAATGAAAACTACAACTAAGATGCACGTTACAATCACACAGCTGACGCCTAATACTTACAGTATTAACACATTTTAGGGCGCAACAAAAAACTATGATTGCCATTTGAAGTTTTGAGGCTCCATTTTTCAAAAACGTGTTAGCTCGATGCTAATATACATTGTCTTTGCTATTAACATGCTACTGATTAGCATTAGTAATTAATGATAGTTAATGAAAACTACAACTAAGATGCACGTTACAATCACACTGCTGACGCCTAATACTTACAGTATTAACACATTTTAGGGCGCAACAAAAAACTATGATTGCCATTTGAAGTTTTGAGGCTCCATTTTTCAAAAACGTGTTAGCTCGATGCTAATATACATTGTCTTCGCCATTAACATGCTACTGATTAGCATTAGTAATGAATGAAAACTACAACTAAGATGCACGTTACAATCACACAGCTGACGCCTAATACTTACAGTATTAACACATTTTAGGGCGCAACAAAAAACTATCTATGAGTGCCATTTGAAGTTTTGAGGCTCCATTTTTCAAAAACGCGCCAGCTCGATGCTAATATACATTGTCTTTGCTATTAACATGCTACTGATTAGCATTAGTAATTGATGATAGTTAATGAAAACTACAACTAAGATGCACGTTACAATCACACAGCTGACGCCTAATACTTACGGTATTAACACATTTTAGGGCGCAACAAAAAACTATCTACGATTGCCATTTGAAGTTTTGAGCCTCCATTTTTCAAAAACGCGCTAGCTCGATGCTAATATACATTGTCTTTGCTATTAACATGCTACTGATTAGCATTAGTAATTAATGATAGTTAATGAAAACTACAACTAAGATGCACGTTACAATCACACAGCTGACGCCTAATACTTACAGTATTAACACATTTTAGGGCGCAACAAAAAACTATCTATGATTGCCATTTGAAGTTTTGAGGCTCCATTTTTCGAAAACGCGCTAGCTCGATGCTAATATACATTGTCTTTGCTATTAACATGCTACTGATTAGCATTAGTAATTAACGATAGTTAATGAAAACTACAACTAAGATGCATGTTACAATCACACAGCTGACGCCTAATACTTACAGTATTAACACATTTTAGGGCGCAACAAAAAAACTATGATTGCCATTTGAAGTTTTGAGGCTCTATTTTTCAAAAACACGTTAGCTCGATGCTAATATACATTGTCTTTGCTATTAACATGCTACTGATAAGCATTAGTAATTAATGATAGTTAATGAAAACTACAACTAAGATGCACGTTACAATCACACAGCTGACGCCTAATACTTACAGTATTAACACAATTTAGGGCGCAACAAAAAACTATCTATGATTGCCATTTGAAGTTTTGAGGCTCCATTTTTCGAAAACGCGCTAGCTCGATGCTGATATACATTGTCTTTGCTATTAACATGCTACTGATTAGCATTAGCAATTAATGATAATCAAGGAAAACTACAACGAAGATGCACGTTACAATCACACACCTGGCGTGTACTACTTACAGTATTAACACTTTTCAGGGCGCAACAAAAAACAAAACAAACTATGGTGGCTATTTAACGTTTTGAGGCTCCACTTTTCAAAGAATGCGCCAGCTCGATGCTAATATATGTTAGCTAGGCTGTTGACATGCTACTAATTAGCATTAGCAACTAATGATAGTTAATGAAAACTACAACTAAGATGCACGTTACAATCGAACAGCAGGCGCGTAATACTTACAATATTAACACTTTTTATGGAGCAACAAAAAAAAACTATATGCTCCACTTTTGAAAAAATGTGCTAGTTCGATGCTAATATACATTGGCTTTGCTATTGACATGCTACTGATTAGCACTAGCAATTAATGATAAGGAAAACTACAACGAAGATGCACGTTACAATCACACACCTGGCGTGTACTACTTACAGTATTAACACTTTTCAGGGCACAACAAAAAACAAAACAAACTATGGTGGCTATTTAACGTTTTGAGGCTCCACTTTTCAAAGAACGCGCCAGCTCGTTGCTAACATATGTTAGCTAGGCTGTTGACATGCTACTGATTAGCATTAGCAACTAATGATAATTAAGGAAAACTACAATGAAGATGCACGTTACAATCGAACAGCAGGCGTGTAATACTTGCAATATTAACACTTTTTATGGAGCAACAAAAAAAACACAAACTATATGCTCCACTTTTGAAAAAATGCGCTAGCTCGATGCTAATATACATTGGCTCTGCTATTGACATGCTACTGATTAGCATTAGCAATGAATGATAATTAAGGAAAACTACAACGAAGATGCACGTTACAGTCCTTACAGTATTAACACTTTTCAGGGTGCAACAAAAAAGCAATACAAACCATCTATGGTTGCCATTTAACGTTTTGAGGCTTCACTATTCAAAGAATGAAGCCAGCTCGTTGCTAACATATGTTAGCTAGGCTGTTGACATGCTACTGATTAGCATTAGCAATTCATGATAGTTAATGAAAACTACAACTAAGATGCACGTTACAATCTAACAGCAGGCGCGTAATACAATATTAACACTTAATTGAGCAACAAAAAAACACAAACTATCTTTATGCTACACTTTTGAAAAAATGCGCTAGCTCGATGCTAATATACATTGGCTTTGCTATTGACGTGCTACTGATTAGCATTAGCGATTAAAGATACTTAAGGAAAACTACAATGAAGATGCACGTTACAATCGAACAGCAGGCGTGTAATACTTGCAATATTAACACTTTTTATGGAGCAACAAAAAAACACAATAAACTATATGCTTCACTTTTGAAAATATGCGCTAGTTCGATGCTAATATACATTGGCTCTGCTATTGACATGCTACTGATTAGCATTAGCAATGAATGATAATTAAGGAAAACTACAACGAAGATGCACGTTACAGTCCTTACAGTATTAACACTTTTCAGGGCGCAACAAAAAAGCAATACAAACCATCTATGGTTGCCATTTAACGTTTTGAGGCTTCACTATTCAAAGAATGAAGCCAGCTCGTTGCTAACATATGTTAGCTAGGCTGTTGACATGCTACTGATTAGCATTAGCAACTAATGATAGTTAATGAAAACTACAACTAAGATGCACGTTACAATCGAACAGCAGGCGCGTAACACAATATTAACACTTAATTGAGCAACAAAAAAACACAAACTATCTTTATGCTACACTTTTGAAAAAATGCGCTAGCTCGATGCTAATATACATTGGCTTTGCTATTGACATGCTACTAATTAGCATTAGCAATTAATGATAGTTAATGAAAACTACAACTAAGATGCACGTTACAATCAAACAGCAGGCGCGTAATACTTACAATATTAACACTTTTTATGGAGCAACAAAAAACTATCTATATGCTCCACTTTTGAAAAAATGCGCTAGCTCCATGCTAATATACATTGGCTTTGCTACTGACATGCTACCGATTAGCATTAGCAATTAATGATAATTAAGGAAAACTACAACAAAGATGCACGTTACAATCACACAGCTGGCGTGTACTACTTACAGTATTAACACTTTTCAGGGCGCAACAAAAACCCAAAACAACACACAATAAACTATTATTGCCATTTAATGTTTAGGCCTTAACTTAATATCATACTTGCAAATGAATAATAATAAAATAATATAACAACTAGGCAGATGTTATAATCAACTCATTTTGAAACGTCGCAATAAAAAATAAAAATAAAATTTGTTTTTCAAAAATTCACATTTATTAACACACAAAAACGTACCGAAAATTGGTGGTATTGATTTCCAGGTGCCGGGAATTGGTACCGTATCGGTTCAGATGTGTACAGTACGTATTCCTATTTATTAGCATTATTATTATATTATTACTACAACTATCATTATTATTGTTATGGACTTTCCTTTTCACATTCCGTGCCTCGGTCTGGTTTGTGGCGCTGGCCCGCTGGGATGTGGTCCCAGCTCAGCAGTGAAACAGATGCTAATTTGAATCCTGGTACTGGCGGAGATTAGACTTTGATCGAATGTAACAACAGCCAGAGGGCGAGAGGAAAGGAAGGAAGGAAGGAAAGAAGAAAAGAAGAAAAGAAGGAAGGAAGGAAGGATGTACAGTAGGATAAAACAAAGTACTCAATACTATCACTTCCCTAAATAATCATTCATGCATTCTCAATCAAAGATGGTTTGCTTTTGTTATTCTTAAAAGGGATTCTCGCTTATCACTACCTGCGTGTCCCCTCTTAAACCACAATGACCTCTGAGAGAGAACAAACATCTTTGTTGTTTCGTTTTCAGTCTCTTCTTGCACCGACTGGTGATGTCGTGGTCGTGCGTTATTGCCCGGTTACATCACTCTAGACCCGGTTGTAGTGCTTGTTGTTTTGTTTCTGTCCCCTCTTAAACCAACATAAAAATGGCACATGTTGCCGTTATTTCCTCTTTTTTTCCCTCAATTTCCGCAGTCTGACCACTGTTAATGAAGCAAAAGCACAATCAGTCATTACGGCTTTTTGCTCTCCATTTTCATTCCAGCTGTCCCCTCTTAAACAAGGCTAAAACACTATTTTCGTCCTACACTATCGATTTCGTTCTCTATTATTCCTTCCAACCCCTGTTAAATGGAAGAAAAGCACAATCGGTTCTTATTACTGCTTTTTGATCTCCGCTTTCACGCCAACTGTCCCCTATTAAACAAGGCTAAACGCAGCACTTGTTGCTATTGTGTTCTATATTGTCAATTTAATTTTCCATTTCTCCTTCCAACCCCTGTTAAATGACACAAACGCACAATTGGTTTTTACTACTTTTATGTTTACTTTCACGCCAGCTGTCCCCTATTAAACAAGGCTAAAACCAGCACTTGTTGCTATTTGTGTGCTATATTATCAATTTTGTTTTCTAATTCTCCTTCCAACCCCTGTTAAATGACACAAAAGCACAAATGGTTGTTGTTACTATTTATGTTTACTTTCAAGCCAGCTGTCCCCTATTAAACAAGGTTAAAAGGAGCACTTGTTGCTATTTGTGTCCTATATTATCAATTTCGTTTTCTAATTCTCCTTCCATCCCCTGTTAAATGACACAAACGCACAATTGGTTTTTACTACTTTTATGTTTACTTTCATGCCAGCTGTCCCCTATTAAACAAGGCTAAAAGCAGCACTTGTTGCTATTGTGTTCTATATTGTCAATTTCATTTTCCATTTCTCCTTCCAACCCCTGTTAAATGACACAAACGCACAATTGGTTTTTACTACTTTTGTTTACTTTCACGCCAGCTGTCCCCTATTAAACTAGGCTAAAACCAGCACTTGTTGCTATGTTCGTCCTATATTATCGATTTTATTCTTTATTTCTCCCTCCGACCCCTGTTCAATGAAACAAAAGCACAATCGGTTCTTACAACTGCTTTTTGCTCTCTGCTTTCACGCCAACTGTCCCCTATTAAACAAGGCTAAAAGGAGCACTTGTTGCTATTGTGTTCTATATTGTCAATTTCATTTTCCATTTCTCCTTCCAACCCCTGTTAAATGACACAAAAGCACAATCGGTTGTTGTTACTACTTTTATGTTTACTTTCATGCCAGCTGTCCCCTATTAAACAAGGTTAAAAGGAGCACTTGTTGCTATTTGTGTCCTATATTATCAATGTTTTCTAATTCTCCTTCCAACCCCTGTTAAATTACACAAAAGCACAATTGGTTGTTGTTACTACTTTTATGTTTACTTTCACGCTAGCTGTCCCCTATTAAACAAGGCTAAAAACCAGCACTTGTTCCTATTTGTGTCCTATATTATCAATTTCATTTTCCATTTCTCCTTCCAACCCCTGTTAAATTACACAAAAGCACAATTGGTTGTTGTTACTACTTTTATGTTTACTTTCACGCCAGCTGTCCCCTATTAAACAAGGCTAAAAACCAGCACTTGTTGCTATTTGTGTCCTATATTATCAATTTCATTTTCCATTTCTCCTTCCGACCCCTGTTAAATGACACAAAAGCCTAATTGGTTGTTGTTACTACTTTTATGTTTACTTTCACGCCAGCTGTCCCCTATTAAACAAGGTTAAAAGCAGCACTTGTTGCTACCTGTGTCCTATATTATCAATTTTGTTTTCTATTTGTCCTTCCAACCCCTGTTAAATGACACAAAAGCACAATTGGCAGTTGTTACTACTATTATGTTTACTTTTACGCCAGCTGTCCCCTATTAAAGGAGGCTAAAACCAGCACTTGTTGCTATTTTTGTCCCATAAAATCGATTTCGTTCTCTATTATTCTTTCAAACCCCTGTTAAATGAAACAAATGCACAAATAAGTTGTTTCTGCTTTTGTTTACTTTCACGCTATTGTCCCCTATTAAACAAGGCTAAAAACCAGCACTTGTTGCTATTTTTGTCCTATATTATCAATTTCGTTTTCTATTTCTCCTTCAGACCCCTGTTAAATGACACAAAAGCACAATTAGTTGTCGTTACTACTATTATGTTTACTTTTACGCCAGCTGTCCCCTATTAAACAAGGTTAAAAGCAGCACTTGTTGCTATTTGTGTCCTATATTATCAATTTCATTTTCTATTTATCCTTCCATCCCCTGTTAAATGACACAAAAGCATAATTGGTTGTTGTTACTACTTTTATGTTTACTTTCACGCCAGCTGTCCCCTATTAAACAAGGCTAAAAACCAGCACTTGTTGCTATTTTTGTCCTATATTATCGATTTCGTTCATTTTTCCTTCCAACCCCTGTTAAATGAAACAAAAGCACAAATAAGTTGTTGTTGCTGCTTTTGTTTACTTTCACGCTAGCTGTCCCCTATTAAACAAGGCTAAAAACCAGCACTTGTTGCTATTTTTGTCCTATATTATCGATTTCGTTCTTTATTTTTCCTTCTAACCCCTGTTAAATGACACAAAAGCACAATTAGTTGTCGTTACTACTATTATGTTTACTTTTACGCTAGCTGTCCCCTATTAAACAAGGCTAAAACAGCACTTGTTGCTATTTTTGTCCTATATTATCAATTTCGTTCTCTATTTTTCCTTCCAACCCCTGTTAAATGAAACAAAAGCACAAATAAGTTGTTGTTGCTGCTTTTGTTTACTTTCATGCTAGCTGTCCCCTATTAAACAAGGCTAAAAACCAGCACTTGTTGCTATTTTTGTCCTATATTATCAATTTCGTTTTTCTATTTCTCCTTCAGACCCCTGTTAAATGACACAAAAGCACAATTAGTTGTCGTTACTACTATTATGTTTACTTTTACGCCAGCTGTCCCCTATTAAACAAGGCTAAAACCAGCACTTGTTGCTATTTTCGTCCTATATTATCGATTTTGTTCTCTATTTCTCCCTCCAACCCCTGTTCAATGAAACAAAAGCACAATCGGTTCTTACAACTGCTTTTTGCTCTCCGCTTTCACACAAGCTGTCCCCTATTAAACAAGTTTAAAAGCAGCACTTGTTGCTATTTGTGTTTTATATTATCAATTTAATTTTCCATTTCTCCTTCCAACCCCTGTTAAATGACACAAAAGCTTAATTGGTTGTTGTTACTACTTTTATGTTTACTTTCAAGCCAGCTGTCCCCTATTAAACAAGGTTAAAAGCAGCACTTATTGCTATTTGTGTCCTAAATGATCAATTTTGTTTTCTATTTCTCCTTCCAACCCCTGTTAAATGAAACAAAAGCACAATAAAGGCGTTGTTGCTGCTTTTGTTTACTTTCACGCCAGCTGTCCCCTATTAAACAAGGCTAAAAACCAGCACTTGTTGCTACTTTTGTCCTATATTATCAATTTCATTCTCTATTATTCCTTCCAACCCCAGTTAAATGAAACAAATGCACAAATAAGTTGTTTCTGCTTTTGTTTACTTTCACGCCAGCTGTCCCCTATTAAACAAGGCTAAAACCAGCACTTGTTGCTATTTTTGTCCTATATTATCGATTTCGTTCTCTATTATTCCTTCCAACCCCAATTAAATGAAACAAAAGCAAAAATAAGTTGTTTCTGCTTTTGTTTACTTTCACGCTAGCTGTCCCCTATTAAACAAGGCTAAAAACCAGCACTTGTTGCTATTTTTGTCCTATATTATCAATTTCGTTTTCTATTTCTCCTTCAGACCCCTGTTAAATGACACAAAAGCACAATTAATTGTCGTTACTACTATTATGTTTACTTTTGCGCCAGCTGTCCCCTATTAAACAAGGTTAAAAGCAGCACTTGTTGCTATTTGTGTCCTATATTATCAATTTCATTTTCTATTTATCCTTCCATCCCCTGTTAAATGACACAAAAGCATAATTGGTTGTTGTTACTACTTTTATGTTTACTTTCACGCCAGCTGTCCCCTATTAAACAAGGCTAAAAACCAGCACTTGTTGCTATTTTTGTCCTATATTATCGATTTCGTTCATTTTTCCTTCCAACCCCTGTTAAATGAAACAAAAGCACAAATAAGTTAATGTTGCTGCTTTTGTTTACTTTCACGCTAGCTGCCCCCTATTAAACAAGGCTAAAAACCAGCACTTGTTGCTATTTTTGTCCTATATTATCGATTTCGTTCTTTATTTTTCCTTCTAACCCCTGTTAAATGACACAAAAGCACAATTAGTTGTCGTTACTACTATTATGTTTACTTTTACGCCAGCTGTCCCCTATTAAACAAGGCTAAAACAGCACTTGTTGCTATTTTTGTCCTATATTATCAATTTCGTTCTCTATTTTTCCTTCCAACCCCTGTTAAATGAAACAAAAGCACAAATAAGTTGTTGTTGCTGCTTTTGTTTACTTTCATGCTAGCTGTCCCCTATTAAACAAGGCTAAAAACCAGCACTTGTTGCTATTTTTGTCCTATATTATCAATTTCGTTTTCTATTTCTCCTTCAGACCCCTGTTAAATGACACAAAAGCACAATTATTTGTCGTTACTACTATTATGTTTACTTTTACGCCAGCTGTCCCCTATTAAACAAGGCTAAAACCAGCACTTGTTGCTATTTTCGTCCTATATTATCGATTTTGTTCTCTATTTCTCCCTCCAACCCCTGTTCAATGAAACAAAAGCACAATCGGTTCTTACAACTGCTTTTTGCTCTCCGCTTTCACACAAGCTGTCCCCTATTAAACAAGTTTAAAAGCAGCACTTGTTGCTATTTGTGTTCTATATTATCAATTTAATTTTCCATTTCTCCTTCCAACCCCTGTTAAATGACACAAAAGCTTAATTGGTTGTTGTTACTACTTTTATGTTTACTTTCAAGCCAGCTGTCCCCTATTAAACAAGGTTAAAAGCAGCACTTATTGCTATTTGTGTCCTAAATGATCAATTTCGTTTTCTATTTCTCCTTCCAACCCCTGTTAAATGAAACAAAAGCACAATAAAGGCGTTGTTGCTGCTTTTGTTTACTTTCACGCCAGCTGTCCCCTATTAAACAAGGCTAAAAACCAGCACTTGTTGCTACTTTTGTCCTATATTATCAATTTCATTCTCTATTATTCCTTCCAACCCCAGTTAAATGAAACAAATGCACAAATAAGTTGTTTCTGCTTTTGTTTACTTTCACGCCAGCTGTCCCCTATTAAACAAGGCTAAAACCAGCACTTGTTGCTATTTTTGTCCTATATTATCGATTTCGTTCATTTTTCCTTCCAACCCCTGTTAAATGAAACAAAAGCACAAATAAGTTGTTGTTGCTGCTTTTGTTTACTTTCACGCTAGCTGTCCCCTATTAAACAAGGCTAAAAACCAGCACTTGTTGCTATTTTTGTCCTATATTATCGATTTCGTTCTTTATTTTTCCTTCTAACCCCCGTTAAATGACACAAAAGCACAATTAGTTGTCGTTACTACTATTATGTTTACTTTTACGCCAGCTGTCCCCTATTAAACAAGGTTAAAAGCAGCACTTGTTGCTATTTGTGTCCTATATTATCAATTTCATTTTCTATTTATCCTTCCATCCCCTGTTAAATGACACAAAAGCACAATCGGTTGTTGTTACTACTTTTATGTTTACTTTCACGCCAGCTGTCCCCTATTAAACAAGGCTAAAAACCAGCACTTGTTGCTATTTTTGTCCTATATTATCAATTTCGTTCTCTATTATTCCTTCCAACCTCAATTAAATGAAACAAAAGCAAAAATAAGTAGTTTCTGCCTTTGTTTACTTTCACGCTAGTTGTCCCCTATTAAACAAGGCTAAAAACCAGCACTTGTTGCTATTTTTGTCCTATATTATCAATTTCGTTTTCTATTTCTCCTTCAGACCCCTGTTAAATGACACAAAAGCACAATTAGTTGCCGTTACTACTATTATGTTTACTTTTACGCCAGCTGTCCCCTATTAAACAAGGCTAAAAACCAGCACTTGTTGCTATTTTTGTCCTATATTATCAATTTCGTTTTCTATTTCTCCTTCAGACCCCTGTTAAATGACACAAAAGCACAATTAGTTGCCGTTACTACTATTATGTTTACTTTTACGCCAGCTGTCCCCTATTAAACAAGGCTAAAAGCAGCACTTGTTGCTATTTTTGTCCTATATTATCGATTTTGTTCTCTATTATTCCTTCCAACCCCTGTTAAATGAAACAAAAGCACAGATAAGTTGTTTCTGCTTTTGTTTACTTTCACGCTAGCTGTCCCCTATTAAACAAGGTTAAAAACCAGCACTTGTTGCTATTTTTGTCCTATATTTTCTATTTAGTTCCCTAAATCTCCTTCCAACCACAAAGGCACAATTGCTTGTTGTTATTGCTTTTGTGTTTACTTTCCCGCCAGCTGTCCCCTATTAAACAAGGTTAAAAACCAGCACTTGTTGCTATTTTTGTCCTATATTTTCTATTTAGTTCCCTAAATCTCCTTCCAACCACAAAGGCACAATTGCTTGTTGTTATTGCTTTTGTGTTTACTTTCCCGCCAGCTGTCCCCTATTAAACAAGGCTAAAAGCAGCACTTGTTGCTATTTTTTGTCCTATTGTATTGATTGTGTTCTGTATTTCTCCTTCCAACCCCTGTTAAATGAAGCAAGAACACAATCAGTTGTTACTGCTTTTGTGCTTT
>NC_084616.1:9261737-9269237 GCF_033978795.1 Nerophis ophidion
TAACATAATAGTGTGAGAGTCCAGTCCATAGTGGATCTGACATAATAGTGTGAGTCCAGTCAATAGTGGATCCAACATAATTTTGTGAGAGTCCAGTCCATAGTGGAGCTAACATAATAGTGTGAGAGTCCAGTCCATAGTGGATCTGACATAATAGTGAGAGTCCAGTCCATAGTGGATCTAACATAATAGTATGAGAGTCCAGTCCATAGTGGATCTAACATAATAGTGAGAGTCCAGTTTGTAGTGGATTTAACAGTGTGAGAGTCCAGTCTGTAGTGGATTTAACATAGTGTGAGAGTCCAGTCCATAGTGGAGTTAACATAATTTTATGAGAGTTTAGTCCATAGTGGATCTAACATAATAGTGTGAGAGTCCAGTCCATAGTGGATCTAACATAATAGTGTGAGAGTCCAGTCCATAGTGGATCTAACATAATAGTGTGAGAGTCCAGTCCATAGTGGATCTAACATAATAGTGTGAGAGTCCAGTCCATAGTGGATCTAACATAATAGTGAGAGAGTTCAGTCCATAGTGGATCTAACATAATAGTGTGAGAGTCCAGTCCATAGTGGATCTAACAGTGTGAGAGTCCAGTCCATAGTGGATCCAACATAATAGTGTGAGAGTCCAGTCTGCAGTGGATCTAACATAATAGTGAGAGAGTCCAGTCCATAGTGGATCTAACATAATAGTGAGAGAGTTCAGTCCATAGTGGATCTAACATAATAGTGTGAGAGTCCAGTCCATAGTGGATCTAACATAGTGTGAGAGTCCAGTCCATAGTGGATCCAACATAATAGTGTGTGAGTCCAGTCCATAGTGGATCCAACATATGGTGAGAGTCCAGTCCATAGTGGATCTAACATAACAGTGTGAGTATCCAGTCCATAGTGGATCTAGTTAATTTGAGCAATGCTCACGGATTTTAGTATTGGGCTCTTTGCTAGATGTAATTGAGACCACTATTTCTGCCCTAACTTGTTCAGTTCTCCTTGTTGATGTCTCAAGAAGGGTTGAAATGTAACACACACACACACACATCTGTTCCTGACAGCTGCCCCTTGGCATCAGACACTAGACCCCCCAACCCCCTGTCTTTCCTTTTCGTTGTTGCTCACTTCTTGTCAAGTTGCCACAAACAAAACAAGCGCACCATCCCCGTCACACCAGCTAATTGATTACTGATGGCGTCCGGCGGCTTGGGATGCAAAAGACGGCAGCGTACAGGAAGCTACGCTAATGATGCTAACTGAACATGACAGTGAAGTGTAATGTTAACCTTTAGCCCACATAGCCACAGTATCGTCTCTAACTTAGCATGATATTAAAAAAGTCATGTTAGCATGTGGCACACATAATAGCTATGCTAATGATGCTAACCTAAAATGATAAAGTGTAGCCCCCATAGCTACGGTATAATCTCTAACCTAGCATGATAATAAAAAGTAATATTAGCAAGTGGCACACATCATAGCTATGCTAATGATGCTAAGCTAACATGATAAAGTGTAACCCACACCGCTAAACAAATTGTTTCTAACCTAGCATGATTTAAAAAGTAATTTTAGCAAGTGGCACAAATAGATATGCTAATGATGCTAAGCTAAAATGATAAAGTGTAGCCCACAAAACTACAGTATTGTCTCTAACCTTGCATGCTATTAAAAAAGTAATGTTAGCAAGTTGCTAACGTGTGTGTCCCACTTTGCAGTTCAACTTTGTCACTGACAGCTAACGGGAGGAGCAATCGCATGAATGGCAAGTCAAAGGCCTTCTCATTAATGCGTGTCAGCCTAATGTGGACTCGATTGCCGGTCCTTTGGTTTACTTCTGCGGTGCAAAGCGGAGATTATCATGACTAACTTGGCGGGAAGGGTGAAATGTGTGGGGGAGGGGAGGTGGGGGTCTTAATGAACATTTGCAGCAGAAAGTGAAGACAAGAACTCAACCAAGGCCGGAGCAAGTCAGTCCAAACAAAAGCGGCATTATTATCTCACATGTGCGCCGAGGAGACAGTTGGGGCAGAAAGGCTTGCGATTGGACGAGAGCAGGACGGGGGGGCGGGGCTTCACACACAGGCGAGGATGCGTCTGCAGCGTTCATTCATTAAGATTTAGGTCAAGGATTCTGCTTCTGTGCGCAGCCACTTGTCAAATTCTCTCAAGATACTCAGTCCTGAGTCTGGCTGCCTGCAGGGCGGGTGTGTGTGTGTGTGTGCGCGTGTGTGTGTGCGTGCGTTCTTGTATTTCTACCCTCCTTGAGACACCAACAAGGAAAAGTTTCGTCCATATGAGGACCGGTGGACAAGTTAGTGTGTGTAAGACATTGAAATGTGCCCACTTTGGCCAAAATTAATTGAAAAAAGTGTATGTATTATTAATGTTGTAAATACAAATCTTTATATATCTAGGAAGGTTGGTACTAAAGAGGCAGGCATTTTTTCCGTGGTCTCAAGAAGGTAACACATACAAGAATGTGTGTGTGTTCTTGTATTTCTACCCTATTTGAGACACCAACAAGGAAAAGTTTCGTCCATATGAGGACCGGTGAACAAGTTAGTTAGTCTCAAGAAGGTAAAACATACAAGAATGTGTGTGTGTGTGTTCTTGTATTTCTACCCTTCTTGATACACCAACAAGGAAAAGTTTCGTCCATATGAGGACCGGTGTACAAGTTAGTGTGTGTAAGACATTGAAATGTGTCCCCTTTGGCCAAAATTTATTTTAAAAAAGTGTATGTATTATTAATGTTGTAAATACAAATCTTTATATATCTAGAAAGGGTGGTCCTAAAGAGGTAGGCATTTTTTTCGGCAGTCTCAAAAAGGTAGAAAATACAAGATTGTGTGTGTGTGTGTTCTTGTATTTGTACCTTTCTTGATACACTAACAAGGAAAAGTTTCGTCCATATGAGGACCGGTGTACAAGTTAGTGTGTGTAAGACATTGAAATGTGTCCCCTTTGGCCAAAATTTATTTAAAAAAAGTGTATGTATTATTAATGTTGTAAATACAAATCTTTATATATCTAGAAAGGGTGATCCTAAAGAGGCAGGCATTTTTTCGGCAGTCTCAAGAAGGTAACACATACAAGAATGTGTGTGTGTGTGAATGTGAATGTGTGTGTTCTTGTATTTCTACCCTCCTTGAGACACCAACAAGGAAAAGTATCGTCCATATGAGGACCGGTTGACAAGTTAGTTAGTCTCAAGAAGGTAACACATACAAGAATGTGTCTGTGCGCGTGTGTGTGCATCAGTGTTCTTGTATTTCTACCCTCCTTGAGACACCAACAGGGAAAAGTTTCGTCTATATGAGGACCGGTGAACAAGTTTGTGTGTGTAAGACATTGAAATGTGCCCACTTTGGCCAAAATTAATATAAAAAAATGTATGTTATTGATGTTGTAAATACAAATCTTTATATATCTAGAAAGGGTGGTCCTAAAGAGGTAGGCATTTTTTCAGCAGTCTCAAAAAGGTAGAAAATACAAGATTGTGTTTGTGTGTGTTCTTTTATTTCTACCCTCCTTGAGACGCCAACAAGAAAAAGTTTCGTCCATATGAGGACCGATGGACAAGTTGGTGTGTGTAGTGTGTGTAAGACATTGAAATGCGTCCCCCTTTGGCCAAAATTAATTAAAAACATTTTATATATTATTAATGTTGTACATAAAAATCTTTGTATATCTAGAAAGGGTGGTCCGAAAGAGGTAGGCATTTTTTAGGCGGTCTCAAGAAGGTAGAAAATACAAGAATGTGTGTGTGTTATTTTAGTTCTACCCTCCTTGAGACACCAACAAGGAAAAGTATCGTCCATATGAGGACCGGTGGACAAGTTAGTTAGTCTCAAGAAGGTAACACATACAAGAATGTGTGTGTGTGTATGTGTGTGCATCCGTGTTCTTGTATTTCTACCCTTCTTGAGACACCAACAAGGAAAAGTTTCTTCCATATGAGGACCTGTGGAAAAGTTGGTGTGTGTAGTGTGTGTAAGACATTGTAATGCATCCCCTTGGCTAAAATTAATTAAAAAAAATGTATATGTTATTAATGTTGTAAATACAAATCTTTATATATCTAGAAAGAGTTGTCCTAAAGAGGTAAGCATTTTTTTCGGCAGTCTCAAAAGGTAGAAAATACAAGATTGTGTGTGTGTGTTCTTGTATTTCTACCCTCCTTGAGACACCAACAAGAAAAAGTTTCATCCATATGAGGACCGGTGGAAAATTTGGTGTGTGTAGTGTGTGTAAGACATTGAAATGTGCCCACTTTGGACAAAATTAATTTAAAAAATGTATATATTATTAATGTTGTAAATACACATCTTTATATATCTAAAAAGGGTGGTCCTAAAGATGGAGGCATTTTTCAGCAGTCTCAAAAGGTAGAAAATACAAGATTGTGTGTGTTCTTGTATTTCTACCCTCCTTGAGACACCAACGAGAAAAAGTTTCGTCCAAATGAGGACCGGTGGAAAAGTTTGTGTGTGTAGTGTGTGTAAGACATTGAAATGTGCCCACCTTGGACAAAATTAATTAAAAAAATGTATATATTATTAATGTTGTAAATACACATCTTTATATATCTAAAAAGGGTGGTCCTAAAGAGGGAGGCATTTTTCAGCAGTCTCAAGAAGGTAACACATACAAGAATGTGTGTGTGTTCTTGTATTTCTACCCTATTTGAGACACCAACAAGGAAAAGTTTCGTCCATATGAGGACCGGTGAACAAGTTAGTGTGTGTAAGACATTGAAATGTTCCCCCTTTGGCCAAAATTAATTAAAAAAAAAAAGGGTATGTATTATTTATGTTGTAAATACAAATCTTTATATATCTAGAAAGGGTGGTCCTAAAGAGGTAGACATTTTTTCAGCAGTCTCAAAAAGGTAGAAAATACAAGAGTGTGTGTTCTTGTATTTCTACCCTCCTTGAGACAACAAGGAAAAGTTTCGTCCATTTGAGGACCTGTGGAAAAGTTGGTGTGTGTAGTGTGTGTAAGACATTGAAATGTGCCCACCTTGGACAAAATTAATTAAAAAAATGTATATATTATTAATGTTGTAAATACACATCTTTATATATCTAAAAAGGGTGGTCCTAAAGAGGGAGGCATTTTTCAGCAGTCTCAAGAAGGTAACACATACAAGAATGTGTGTGTGTTCTTGTATTTCTACCCTATTTGAGACACCAACAAGGAAAAGTTTCGTCCATATGAGGACCGGTGAACAAGTTAGTGTGTGTAAGACATTGAAATGTTCCCCCTTTGGCCAAAATTAATTAAAAAAAAAAAGGGTATGTATTATTTATGTTGTAAATACAAATCTTTATATATCTAGAAAGGGTGGTCCTAAAGAGGTAGACATTTTTTCAGCAGTCTCAAAAAGGTAGAAAATACAAGAGTGTGTGTTCTTGTATTTCTACCCTCCTTGAGACAACAAGGAAAAGTTTCGTCCATTTGAGGACCTGTGGAAAAGTTGGTGTGTGTATTGTGTGTAAGACATTGAAATGTGCCCACTTTGGCCAAAATTAATAACAATAAAAAAAAATGTACATATTATTAATACTGTAAATACAAATCTTTATATATCTAGAAAGGGTGGTCCTTAAAAGGTAGGCATTTTTCAGGGGTCTCAAGAAGGTAAAAAATACCTGTACGGAATATGTACTGAACTGTGCAATCTACTAATAAAAGTATCAGTCAATCAATCAAAACAAGAATGTGTGTGTGTGTTGGGTGTTGGGTGTTGTTGACACAGCACCCGGAGAAGCAGTGACGTGATATGTTGTGATCGTGATTAACGACAGACAACGAACTTCATCCAGGAGCTTGACGGTGGACGCCAGCGGAGGACGCCACACTCGCGCTAACGCGGGCTAACAAGCAGGAAGAGGAAGTGGTGTCGAAATAAACGTCCCTAATTAGTAATCAGCAATAGCTCAAATTATCTTTGTTTTCAACATGCTTGGACGTTCACGGCAGCCCATTTAGGCAGTGAGCTAGTCAGAACTGAATCCATGATGTTCACCACAGCCTGTTTAGGCAGCAAACCAGGTCATTGTAAATCATGAATTCCTTTTGACAACATGGTTTCAAGACACAGCAATTACATCGATACAATAGCTCAAATTAGCTTTGTTTGCGACATGCTTGTACGTTTACCGCAGCCCATTTAGGCAGTAAACTAGTTGGGTCTGACTCAGGTTCTCCCTCTGCCGGTCGCTGCTCAGCAGACTGACACCTCGGCCTCCAGACACAACAAATCCAGTACATTAGGGACGCAAACATGAATGCCGCGCTAGGGTCTTACCCACCACAGCCTGTTCAGGCAGTAAGCTAGTCAGAACTGAATCCATGATGTTCACCACAGCCTGTCTAGGCATCAAACCAGGTCATTGTAACTAGTGATGCCTTCCTTATGACAAAAAGGTTTCAAGACATAGCCCGCGTTATCTTTGTTTCCTACAAGCTTGGACATTGACCGCAGCCCATTTAAGCAGTGAACTAGTCAGAACTCAATCCATGATGTTCACCACAGCCTGTTTAGGCAGCAAACCAGGTCATTGTACTGTAAATAGTGATGAATTCCTTATGACAACAAGGTTTCAAGACATATCTCACATTATCTTTGTTTCCTACAAGCTTGGACACTGACCGTAGCCCATTTAGTCTGTGAACTAGTCAGAACTGAATCCATGATGTTCACCACAGCCTGTTTAGGCAGCAAACCAGGTCATTGTAACTATTGATGCCTTCCTTTTGACAACAAGGTTTCAAGACATAGCTCAAATTATCTTGGTTTCCTACAAGCTTGGACGCTGACCGCAGCCCATTTAGGCAGTGAGCTAGTCAGAACTGAATCCATGATGTTCACCACAGCCTGTTTAGGCAGCAAACCAGGCCATTGTAAATAGTCATGAATTCCTTTTGACAACATGGTTTCAAGACACAGCAATTACATCGATACAATAGCTCAAATTATCTTTGTGTTTCCGACATGCTTGGACGTTTACCGCAGCCCGTTTAGGTAGTAAACTAGTCGGGGCTGACTCAGGTTCTCCCTCTGCCGGTCACTGCTCAGCAGACTGACTTCTAGGCCTCGGGACACAGCAACTCCAGTACGTTAGTGACGCAAACATGAACGCCGCGCTAGGGTCTTCCCCAACGCAGCCTGTTCAGGCAGTAAGCTAGTCAGAACTGAATCCATGATGTTCACCACAGCCTCTTTAGGCAGCAAACCAGGTCATTGTAACTAGTGATGCCTTCTTTATGACAAGGTTTCAAGACATAGCTCACATTATCTTTGTTTCCTACAAGCTTGGACATTGACCACAGCCCATTTAGGCAGTGAGCTAGTCAGAACTGAATCCATGATGTTCACCACCGCCTGTTTAGGCAGCAAACCAGGTCGTTGGACTGTAAATAGTAATGAATTCCTTATGACAACATGGTTTCAAGACACAGCAACTACATCATCGATACAATAGCTCAAATTATC
>NC_084616.1:9274237-9289237 GCF_033978795.1 Nerophis ophidion
ACTCACCTCCTCATCCCGACCGTCCCGACGCTCCCTCGGCCGGCTTGTGGGAGCTGGCGTCACCGGGGGGGAAGTCGCATCCACACCGGTGGGGAAAAAGAACAAAAAACACACACAAAAAAAAAAACAAGGTTTCCGGTATTCTCCCGTGGAAATTCCGTCCGCACACCTGTTCTGACCCACGCCCCCCCCCCTCCTCCTCCTGCCCCCCTTCTTATAAGGCAGGAACTTGAAGTAGGTGAGAGCATCAAATTCCTCCACGTGACCACGACGATGATGATGATGATGATGATGATGATGATGGTGGTGATGGCGCCAAAAGTCCCGCGCGGTGACGTTGCTGCTGTGCGGACATCGTCGGAGCCGCGGCGCGCCTCACTGAGCAGGACACTCTCGGACGCGCGGCTCCATCATCGTCTTCATCACCATCATCATCATCGGCGGCATCGTCACCAGCAGCGAGAGGGAGGTGCGCGCGCAGCACGTCCACTCACACACTCTCTCACTCACACACACACAGAGAGAGAGACAGACAACCCAACGCTATGCACGCACACACGCACACACTTGTTCACATGCGTGCACGCGCGCACGCACACACAAAAAACACACGCTCACGTATACACACACACACGCGCGGAAAGTCAACCCGACGCTATGCACGCGCACACACACACACACACACACACACACACAAGCAAACACCAACACGCTTACACGCACACACTTGCTCAGGCGCGCGTGCACACAAACACACACGCTCACGTATACACACGCGCGGAAAGTCAACCCGACGCTATGCACGCACACACACACACACACACACACAGAGACAACCCAACGCTATGCACACACACACGCGCGCATGCACGCTCACGCACACACTCGTTCACATGCGTGCACCGCGCGCACACACAAAAAACACACGCTCACGTATACACGCACACACACACACGCGGAAAGTCAACCCGACGCTATGCACGCACTTGATCGCGCGCACACACACACACACACACACACACAAGCAAACACCAACACGCTTACACGCACACACTTGGTCAGACGCGCGTGCACACTAACAAACACGCTCACGTATACACGCACGCGTGGAAAGTCAACCCGACGCTATGCACACACACACACACACACAGGCACACGCTTGATCAGACGCGCGTGCACACACACACTTAAACACGCGCGCACGCGCTTGTTCACACGCGCGCGCACACATGCTCACACACAAACATTTATACACTCAGACGCGCACGTACACGCACACAAACGCGCACACCTACACGCAAAACACCTACACGCTGACACGCACACGCTTGCTCAGACGTGCGCGCGTACACACACACGCCTAATTACACGCGCATGCACACAATGCTCACACACACAAAAGCTTACACGCACACAGTTACACGAACACGCACGCGCGCACAGTTACAAGAACACGCACTCACACGCGCGTGCCCACGCACAAACACACTTACACGCACACTAACACACACACACACACGCACACGCTGCACCAACAAAAGCCAATAAAAAGATTAAGTAAACATTTATGAATAATCCCATCATCAATGTTTGAAAAATAATATTCCAAAAATTACAAATATGAATATTCTCCAAAAATATATATACCAACAAAAGTTATATATTTTCTTTAATATTAGTGATTTTTTCAATTAAATATTTTACATGTTAATATTTAACAAAATTACCGTATACTAACAATAGTTATTGTAAATATTTAGATTATATATATATTTTTAAATATGAATATTTTCAAAAACAATGTATATATACTAACAATAATTATTACATATAATTTTTTAGAATTAGGGATTAAAATTTTTTTTAGATAACATTCAAAACATACTAATTATAAATATGTTTTAGAATATTAATGTTTTATATATATATATCCATCCATCCATTTTCTACCGCTTATTCCCTTTCGGGGTCGCGGGGGGCGCTGGCGCCTATCTCAGATATATATATATATATATATATATATATATATATATATATATATATATATATATATATATATATATATATATATATATATATATATATGAATTATTCTCCAAAAATATATATACCAACAAAAGTTATATATTTTCTTCAATATTAGTGATTTTTTTTCTATTAAATATTTTACATGTTAATATTCAAAAAAATAATAATGTTTTAGAATATTATATATATATTTTTAAATATTAATATTATCAAAAACAATATATATATACTAACAATAATTATTACATATATTGTTTTAGAATTAAAAAAGAATGTTTAGTTAACATTCAAAACATACTAATAATTATAAATATGTTTTAGAATATTAACTTTTTTTTTTTAAATATATATATGAATTATTCTCCAAAAATATATACGGTAGATATTTTGGGGAAATATAATTGATTAAAAAAACAAAAAACATATTTTTAAAATTATACTAACAATTTTGAAATCTTACTGATTTTTTTTTTTTAAATATATGAATCTTCTCAAATATACTAACAATAGTTATATATTATTTTACAATAAGGATTTTTTAAAGTATTTATACTGATTTCTAAACATTTTGGAAGAATATGAATATTCTCAAAATATATCTAATAGTTATATATTTTTTACCATAAGGATTTTTTAAAATATACTTTTTATATTGAAGAATATGAATATTTTCAAAATATACTAATAGTTATGCATATTTTTTAAATATTAATGATTTCTAAACATTTTTAAAAATATGAATAATCTCAAAATTATACTAACTTTATATATAGTTGTATATATCTTTTTTAGAATAATTTTTTTTTTAACAATTTTGAAAAATACTAATATTCTAAAACATACTAACAATAGTTATATATTATTTAGGATATTAACGACTTTTTTAACTTTTAACAGTATTAGCGTTAATATCTGCAGACATATATTCCTCTGTTCAATTCGCAATACTGCATTTATTTGGAAATGAGTGATTCATTCAATAAATCTGAATTAAAATAAAAATGTTTTTTTTTAATCAACTGCTTTTAAAGTAAACATTTAACTGATGCACTCAAATGTACAGTAACTTTGCATCCCAATTAAAATCACAAAGTATGGACACAGCTACATTACCTTTATTATTGGTATTAGTCGTCATAAAAGTGGCTGATCTAAACATACCTTTCATAAAGATATTTAAATATTATATTTGTTGTCAATTTATTTTCTTAAAAATGTAAAACTTAATCGAAATAAGTAAATGCAAATACTAAAAAATATATTTTGTTTATCATTTATACGTATATTTTATTTGCATTTATTTAGAAAAAATATTCTTATTAAAAATCATATATATATATATAGTATATTATTAGTGACGTCCTCTTTGTAGTTTGTGTAGGAACACTGCCCTCTGTCGGCCGACATGTGAACTCCCCTCAGCTCTCATGTACTCACTTCAACTTGCTCTTTGTCTGCTAATTATACATTTTGATGACTCAAGTGCCACATTTAAGACCTTATAGAATGATGCTAATCCCCACATAGCATACATAATGAGTATTTTATTACATATAGTCTGTTCCAGGGTCAAACTGTCGTCCAAATGACAAAAAAGTGACGCGCAAACGGCGCCACTTTGCTAAGTCTTTGTTTACTTTTTGAAAGCAAAAGCTACTTCTTGGGTACTGATTCATGCCAAGGGCTATCAGTTTGATACACACTTCAATAAATTGCCAGAAATAGCCAATTTGCTCAATTTACATTTAATAAATAAAAAATATATATATTAAAAAATGGGTATTTCTGTGTCATTCCGTCGTACAGTTTTTTCCTTTTAAGGAAGGTTTTTTTGTACAGAATAAATGATGAAAAAACACTTAATTGAACGGTTTAAAAGAGGAGAAAACAGGAAAAAAATAGAATTTTGAAACATAGTTTACCTTCAATTTTAACTCTTTAAAATTCCAAAGTCAACCGAAAAAAAAATGAAGAGGAAAAACCCGCTAATTTGAATCTTTTTGAAAAAATTTAAAAAATAATTTATGGAACATTAGTCACTTTTCCTGATTAAGATTTTAGAATTTTGATGACATGTTTTAAATCGGTTAAAATCCAATCTGCACTTTGTTAGAATATATAACAAATTGGACCAAGCTAGGGAAAACCCAGCTAATTCGAATCTTTTTGAAAGTTTTTAAAAAATAATTTATGGAACATCATTAGTAATTTTTCCTGATTAAGATTCATTTTAACGGTTTAAAAGGAGAAAACAGGAAAAAATTAAAAAAAAAATTTTGAAACATAGTTTATCTTCAATTTCCATCCATCCATCCATTCATTTCCTACCGCTTATTCCCTTTTGGGGTGGCGGGGGGCGCTTGCGCCTATCTCAGCTACAATTGGGCGGAAAGCAGTGTACACCCTGGACAAGTCGCCACCTCATCGCAGGCCATCTTCAAGTTCGACTCTTTAAAATTCTAAATTTTACCGAAAAAAATGACGAGAAAAACTGGCTAATTCGGATCTTTTTGAAAAAATAAAAAAAATAATTTATGGAACATTAGTAATTTTTCTTGATTAAGATTAATTTTTAGAATTTTGATGACATGTTTTAAATATGTTAAAATCCAATCTGCACTTTGTTAGAATATATAACAAATTGGACCAAGCTAGGGAAAACCCAGCTAATTCGAATCTTTTAGAAAAATTTTAAAAAATAATTTATGGAACATCATTAGTCATTTTTCCTGATTAAGATTAATTTTAACGGTTTAAAAGAGGAGAAAACAGGAAAAAAATGAAAATTAAATTTTGAAACATAGTTTATCTTCAATTTCCATCCATCCATCCATTTTCTACCGCTTATTATCTTTTGGGGTGGCGGGGGGCGCTGGCGCCTATCTCAGCTACAATTGGGCGGAAGGCAGCGTACACCCTGGACAAGTCGCCACCTCATCGCAGGGCATCTTCAATTTCGACTCTTTAAAATTCTAAATTTTACCGAAAAAAAATGACGAGAAAAACTGGCTAATTCGAATCTTTTTGAAAAAATAAAAAAAAGAATTTATGGAACATCATTAGTAATTTTTCCTGATTAAGATTCATTTTAACGGTTTAAAAGAGGAGAAAACAGGAAAAAAATGAAAATTTAATTTTGAAACATAGTTTATCTTCAATTTCCATCCATCCATCCATTTTCTACCGCTTATTCCCTTTTGGGGTGGCGGGGGGCGCTGGCGCCTATCTCAGCTACAATTGGGCGGAAGGCAGGGTACACCCTGGACAAGTCGCCAGCTCATCGCAGGGCATCTTCAATTTCGGCTCTTTAAAATTCTAAATTTTACCGAAAAAAATTAGAAAAACTGGCTAATTCGAAACTTTTTGAAAAAATTAAAAAAATAATTTATGGAACATGAGTCATTTTTCTTAAGATTAATTTTTAGAATTTTGATGACATGTTTTAAATAGGTTAAAATCCAATCTGCACTTTGTTAGAATATATAACAAATTGGACCAAGCTAGGGAAAACCCAGCTAATTCGAATCTTTTTGAAAATGTTTAAAAAATAATTTATGGAACATCATTAGTAATTTTTCCTGATTAAGATTCATTTTAACGGTTTAAAAGGAGAAAACAGGAAAACAATGAAAATTTAATTTTAAAACATAGTTTATCTTCAATTTCCATCCATCCATCCATTTCTACCGCTTATTCCCTTTTGGGGTTGCTGGTGCCTATCTCAGCTACAATTGGGCGGAAGGCAGGGTACACCCTGGACAAGTCGCCACCTCATCGCAGGGCATCTTCAATTTCGACTCTTTAAAATTCTAAATTTTACCGGAAAAAAATGACGAGAAAAACTGCCTAATTCGAATCTTTTTGAAAAAATTAAAAAAATAATTTATGGAACATTAGTCATTTTTCTTGATTAAGATTAATTTTTAGAATTTTGATGACATGTTTTAAATTAGTTAAAATCCAATCTGCACTTTGTTAGAATATATAACAAATTGGACCAAGCTATATTTCTAACAAAGACAAATCATTATTTCTTCTAGATTTTCCAGAACTAAAATTTTAAAAGAAATTCAAAAGACTTTGAAATAAGATTTAAATTAGATTCTACAGATTTTCTAAAATGTATTTATTATTCTTTACAATTGAAAAAAAAATGACTTGAACATTGATTTAAATTGTCAGGAAAGAAGAGGAAGGAATTTAAAAAGTAAAAAGGTATATGTGCTTAAAAATCCTAAAATAATTTTTAAAGGTTGTATTTTTTCTCTAAAATTGTCTGAAAGTTATAAGAAGCAAAGTAAAAAAAAATATGAATTTATTTAAACAAGTGAAGACCAAGTCTTTAAAATATTTTCTTGGATTTGCAATTTTTGAGTTTTGTCTCTTAGAATTAAAAATGTCGAGCAAAGCTGCATGTAAATAAAAAATAAAAAAATTTAGAGGCAGCTCACTGGTAAGTGCTGCTATTTGAGCTATTTTTAGAACAGGCCAGCGGGCCACTCATCTGGTCCTGACGGGCGACCGCGTTGGTGACCCCTGAGCTAGCGCCATCGCAAGGACGACGACCACCGGTGCACTAAAAGCAAGGCACAGACTTCCCGAGAGCAGGGTGAGGGTGGGGGTAAGGGTGAGGGGTGGGGGTCGATAGCTGGACGGCGTCCATATTGGAATCCCTCTCAAATGGATCCCCGCCCGTCAACGCCGGGCAGTAATCAAATAGCGACTATTTTTTTTGTGTGTTTTTCTTAGACGGCGGGCCCTCGCTCGCTACAAGACGTGATTTGCTTGATGGGAAAGTAACTCAATTCCTATTGAATGAAGGAGTGCGGGGGGGGGGGGGGGGGGGGGGGCGTACGTTTTGCGCTTTGAGAGAAATGAAAGATTAACCTGATTTGTGAGGTTGCAGCTACACCACACTCCTGTCTCAAACTGTACACACACACACAATGCTGGCCCAGCAGACATTGACCAAAAGGGAATAAGCGGTAGAAAAATGGATGGATGGATGGAATATTTTCACTGTTGAGCTCAGGCCATGCGAAGCGTTTCTGGATGTTGTTGATAAAGTGCAATTTTTTAACGTGAAGTATTTGGAGCCTTCAATGGGTAAATATTTATATTAGTTCAATTATGATAATATTTTCACTGATGAGCTCTGGCCATGCGAAGCGTTTCTGGGTGTTGTTGATAAAGTGCAATATTTTAACGTGAAGTATTTGGAGCCTTCATTGGGTAAATATTTATTTGAATTGAATGATGATAATATTTTAACTGATGTCGCTGATGAGCTCGGGCCATGCGAAGCGTTTCTGGGTGTTGTTGATAAAGTGCAATATTTTAATGGGAAGTAGTTGGAACCTTCAATGTGTAAATATTTATATTAATTAAATTATGATAATATTTTCACTGATGAACTCGGGCCATGCGAAGCATTTCTGGGTGTTGTTGATAAAGTGCAATATTTTAACGTGAAGTATTTGGAGCCTTCAATGGGTAAATATTTATATTAGTTAAATTATGATAATATTTTCACTGATGAACTCGGGCCATGCGAAGGGTATCTGGGTGTTGATAAAGTGCAATATTTTAACGTGAAGTATTTGGAGCCTTCAATGGGTAAATATATTAGTTCAATTATGATAATATTTTCACTGATGAGCTCGGGCCATGCGAAGCATTCCTGGGTGTTGTTGATAAAGTGCAATATTTTAACGTGAAGTATTTGGAGCCTCCATTAGGTAAATATTTATATTAATTAAATGATAATATTTTCACTGACGTCGCCGATGAGCTCGGGCCATGCGAAGCGTTTCTGGGTGTTGTTGATAAAGTGCAATATTTTAACGTGAAGTATTTGGAGCCTTCAATGGGTAAATATTTATAATAAATAATTTATAATAATATTTTCACTATTATTTTTTGAGCAATGGCAGTTTTGTGTTATTTTTACACTACACCTGTATGCCAATCTAATTGGATTGTTTCAACGTGCCGCGGGCCTTTAAGAAACGAGCCGTAAAAAGCAGTACATTAGAGATGATTGGGTCAGCTCGCAGTAATCAAGTTAGCGTGACTGGGATGGGACTAAATCAAATTCATCGCAACACCGTTACGAGTCCATTTGACGGCGGCTTGCTTCGGGAACATGCTAGAAAGCGGACTAGACCGAGACCGTCCATGCATGTCCTCCACAAGATCCAATCCCTCACACTCACTGGACCAGAACAGAATGTCGGTAATCAGATTACACTTGGTCGGGAAGCAAGGCATCGCACGCTTCTTCAAGACTCATCCTGAGCACAAATGTTCAACATTTGCCAAACGCACTGGAAAATATTGACAAGAATTGTCATGTGCAGTGGTTTTGCAATATTTTTTTTTTTTTTGAGAGTGCATGATATGCTGCTATGCTCGTTAAATCAGGACAAATACAAAAAAGACATTGAGCCCAAAATCTTCTAGAAACTGCAGACAAAAATAACTGTCGGGGTTACAATAATGTTGGCTGTTACAGGATAAACATCTTTAGTCAAGACAGTGCATGATATGCTGCTTGGTGTTATGCACGTTAAACTCAAGAAGACAAATACAAGAATAAATTAAGCCCAGAATCTTCTAGAAACTGCAGACAAAAAAATGTTGGGGTTACAATAATGTTGGCTGTTATGGGATAAACATCTTTAGTGAAGACAGTGCATGATATGCTGCTTGGTGTTATGCTCGTTAAACTCAAGAAGACAAATACAAGAATAAATTAAGCCCAGAATCTTCTAGAAACTGCAGACAAAAAAAAATGTTGGTGTTACAATAATGTTGGCTGTTACGGGATAAACATATTTAGTCAAGACAGTGCATGATATGCTGCTTGGTGTTATGCTCGTTAAACTCAAGAAGACAAATACAACAATAAATTAAGCCCAGAATCTTCTAGAAACTGCAGACAAAAACTGTTGAGGTTATAATAATGTTGGTTGTTACGGGATAAACATCTTTAGTCAAGACAGTGCATGATATGCTGCTTTCTGCTATGCTCGTTGAACTCAAGACAAATACAAGAATACATTAAGCCCAATACCGGTAGAAACTGCAGACAAAAAACTGTCGGAGTCATAATGTTGGCTGTTACGGGGGTAAACGTCTTTAGTCAAGACAGTGCATGATATGCTGCTATGCTAGTTGAACTCAAGAAGACAAATACAAGAATACATGAAGCCCAAAATCTTCTAGAAACTGCGGACAAAAAAAACTGTTGGGGTTATAATAATGTTGGCTGTTACGGGATAAACATATTAAGTCAAGACAGTGCATGATATGCTGCTTGGTGTTATGCTCGTTAAACTCAAGACAAATTCAAGAATACATTAAGCCCAATATCGGTAGAAACTGCAGACAAAAAAACTGTCGGAGTCATAATGTTGGCTGTTACGGGGGTAAACATATTAAGTCAAGACAGTGCATGATATGCTGCTTGCTGCTAGGCTCGTTAAACTCAAAGAAGACAAATACAAGAATAAATTAAGCCCAGAATCTTCTAGAAACTGCAGACAAACAAAACTGTTGGGGTTACAATATTGTTGGCTGTTACGGGATAAACATCTTTAGTCAAGACAGGGCATGATATGCTGCTTGGTGTTATGCTCGTTAAACTCTAGAAGACAAATACAAGAATAAATTAAGCCCAGAATCTTCTAGAAACTGCAGACCAAAAAAACTGTTGGGGTTATAATAATGTTGGCTGTTACGGGATAAACATCTTTAGTCAAGACAGTGCATGGTATGCTGCTTTCTGCTATGCTCGTTGAACTCAAGACAAATACAAGAATACATTAAGCCCAATATCGGTAGAAACTGCAAACAAAAAACTGTCGGAGTCATAATGTTGGCTGTTACGGGGGTAAACGTCTATAGTCAAGACAGTGCATGATATGCTGCTTGCTGCTATGCTCGTTAAACTCAAGAAGACAAATACAAGAATACATTAAGCCCAATATCGGTAGAAACTGCAGACAAAAAAACTGTCGGAGTCATAATGTTGGCTGTTACGGGGGTAAACGTCTTTAGTCAAGACAGTGCATGATATGCTGCTATGCTAGTTGAACTCAAGAAGACAAATACAAGAATACATGAAGCCCAAAATCTTCTAGAAACTGCAGACAAAAAAAACTGTTGGGGTTACAATAATGTTGGCTGTTATGGGATAAACATATTAAGTCAAGACAGTGCATGATATGCTGCTTGGTGTTATGCTCGTTAAACTCAAGACAAATACAAGAATAAATTAAGCCCAGAATCTTCTAGAAGCTGCAGACAAACAAAAACTGTTGGGGTTACAATAATGTTGGCTGTTACGGGATAAACATCTTTAGTCAAGACAGTGCATGATATGCTGCTTTCTGCTATGCTCGTTAAACTCAAGAAGACAAATACAAGAATACATTAAGCCCAATATCGGTAGAAACTGCGGACAAAAAAACTGTCGGAGTCATAATGTTGGCTGTTACGGGGGTAAATGTCTTTAGTCAAGACAGTGCATGATATGCTGCTTGCTGCTATGCTCGTTAAACCCAAGACAAATACAAAAATACATTGAGTCCAAAATCTTCTAGAAACTGCATACAAAAAAACTGCTTGGGTTGTATTAAGATTAGCTGTTACGTGGTAAACATCTTTAGTCAAGACAGTGCATGATATGCTGCCGTGCCTCGAAATAGAAAATATACAAGAAACTGCAATTTTGGCAACACGTTACACAAAAAAAGTAGTACTGTTTGGTTCAAGGTCACATTGCAATGTGTTACACCTGCACAGGTGTTTCTTTTTGAAAGAAGGTGCATGATATGCTGCTACACTAGTTCAACTGAAAAAAAAAAAGGAAATAAAGAAGACACCAGGACGGAAATATTGCAAAACCTGCAGAAAAAAAAGTTGCGGGGTGTAAAATAGTGCTAGCTGTCACCGGGGGAAAAGGGTCAGCATTCAAAGACAGTGCATGGTATGCTGTTTGATGCTATGCCAATTAAAGACAGGGTGATAAATGAATAAAGAAATCAAGCTAAAACATTCACAATTGCGGACAGAAAAACTAGAATTATATTGTTACTTTGGGCAAAAGTATCTTCATTAAAAGACAGTGCATGATATGCTGCTTGCCGCCGTGCCTCCAAATCAACAACGTACGTTAAAACTGCATATTTGGCATCACATGATCAAACTGTGGTAAGAGTAGAGATATCTTAACGTCCAATTGCAACTTGTTATATACAGGTGCTTCTATTTTTTTAAGAGAGTGCATGATATGCTGCTGTGATAATTAAATGTAAGACGACAAATAAAAATAAAAAAAGATATGAAGCCCAAAAATTTCAATAAACTGCAGACTAAATCTGGCAGGGTTATATTAAATGTTAGCTGTTTCGGGGGTAAAGCGTCTTTTTCCAAGATAGTGCATGGTATGCTGCTTGCCACCGTGCCTCAAAACCAACAACGTACGTTAAAACTGCATATTTGGCATCACATGATCAAACTGTGGTAAAAGTAGAGATATCTTAACGTCAAATTGCTACTTGTTAGATGTGCACAGTTGCTTATTTTTTTAAGAGAGTGCATGATATGCTGCTGTGTTAATTAAATGTAAGACGACAAATAAAATAAAAAAGATATGTAGCCCAAAAATGTCAAACTAAAGACTAAATCTGGCAGGGTTGTATTAAATGTTAGTTGTTACAGGGGTAAGGTTTTTTTTTCCAAGACAGTGCATGATATGCTGCCTGCCGCCGTGCCTCCAAACCAACAACGTACGTTAAAACTGCATATTTGGCATCACATGATCAAACTGTGGTAAAAGTAGAGATATCTTAACGTCAGATTACAACTTTTTCATGTGCACAGGTGCTTCTTTTTTTAAGAGAGTGCATGATATGCTGCTGTGCTAATTAAATGTAAGACGACATATAAAATAAAAAGATATAAAGCCCAAAAATTTCAATAAACTGCAGACTAAATCTGGCAGGGTTAAATTAAATGTTAGCTATTTTGGGGGTAAAGGCGTCTTTTTTCAAGATAGTGCATGGTATGCTGCTTGCCACCGTGCCTCCAAACCAACAACGTACGTTAAAACTGCATATTTGGCATCACATGATCAAACTGTGGTAAAAGTAGAGATATCTTAACGTCAAATTGCTACTTGTTACATGTGCACAGGTGCTTTTATAAGAGAGTGCATGATATGCTGCTGTGCTAATTAAATGTAAGACAACATGTAAAATAAAAAGATATGAAGCCAAAAAATGTCAAACTGCAGACTAAATCTGGCAGGGTTAAATGAAATGTTAGCTGTTTCGGGGGTAAAGCGTCTTTTTTCAAGATAGTGCATGATATGCTGCTTGCCGCCGTGCCTCCAAACCAACAACGTACGTTAAAACTGCATATTTGGCATCACATGATCAAACTGTGGTAAAAGTAGAGATATCTTAACGTCCAATCGCAATTTGTTACATGTCCACAGGTGCTTCTTTTTTTAAGAGAGTGCATGATATGCTGCTGTGCTAATTAAATGTAAGACGACATAAAATAAAAAAGATATAAAGCCCAAAAATTTCAATAAACTGCAGACTAAATCTGGCAGGGTTAATTTAAATGTTAGCTGTTACGGGGGTAAAGCGTCTTTTTTCAAGATAGTGCATGGTACGCTGCTTGCCACCGTGCCTCCAAACCAACAACGTACGTTAAAACTGCATATTTGGCATCACATGATCAAACTGTGGTAAAAGTAGACATATCTTAACGTCAAATTGCAACTTGTTAGTTGTGCACAGGTGCTTATTTTTTTAAGAGAGTGCATGATATGCTGCTGTGCTAATTAAATGTAAGACAACATATAAAATAAAAAGATATAAAGCCCAAAAATTTCAATAAACTGCAGACTAAATCTGGCAGGATTAAATTAAATGTTAGCTGTTTTGGGGGTAAAGGCGTCTTTTTTCAAGATAGTGCATGATATGCTGCTTGCCACCGTGCCTCCAAACCAACAACGTACGTTAAAACTGCATATTTGGCATCACATGATCAAACTGTGGTAAAAGTAGAGATATCTTAACGTCAAATTGCAACTTGTTACATGTGCACAGGTGCTTATTTTTATAAGAGAGTGCATGATATGCTGCTGTGTTAAATAAACGTAAGAAGACAAATAATTAAAAGAAGATATGAAGCCCAAAAAAGTCAAACTAAGACTAAATCTGGCAGGGTTAAATTAAATGTTAGCTGTTTCGGGGGTAAAGCGTCTTTTTTCAAGATAGTGCATGATATGCTGCTTGTCGCCGTGCCTCCAAACCAAAAACACACGTTAAAACTGCATATTTGGCATCACATGATCAAACTGTGGTAAAAGTAGAGATATCTTAATGTCAAATTGCGACTTGTTACATGTGCACAGGTGCTTCTTTTTAAGAGAGTGCATGATATGCTGCTGTGCTAATTAAATGCAAGAAGACAAATAAAATAAAAAAGATATGTAGCCCAAAAATGTCAAACTAAAGACTAAATCTGGCAGGGTTATATTAAATGTTAGTTGTTACAGGGGTAAGGTTTTTTTTTCCAAGAGAGTGCATGATATGCTGCTTGCCACCGTGCCTCCAAACCAACAACGTACGTTAAAACTGCATATTTGCCATCACATGATCAAACTGTGGTAAAAGTAGAGATATCTTAACGTCAGATTGCGACTTGTTACATGTGCACAGGTGCTTCTTTTTATAAGAGAGTGCATGATATGCTGCTGTGCTAATTAAATGTAAGACATATAAAATAAAAAGATATAAAGCCCAAAAATTTCAAGAAAACTGCAGACTAAATCTGGCAGGGTTATATTAAATGTTAGCTGTTTTGGGGGTAAAGCGTCTCTTTTCAAGATAGTGCATGATATGCTGCTTGCCACCGTGCCTCCAAACCAAAAACGTACGTTAAAACTGCATATTTGGCATCACATGATCAAACTGTGGTAAAAGTAGAGATATCTTAACGTCAAATTGCAACTTGTTACATGTGCACAGGTGCTTCTTTTTTAAGAGAGTGCATGATATGCTGCTGTGCTAATTAAATGTAAGACGACATATACAATAAAAAGATATAAAGCCCAAAAATTTCAATAAACTGCAGACTAAATCTGGCAGGGTTAAATTAAATGTTAGCTGTTTCGGGGGTAAAGTGTCTTTTTTCAAGATGGTGCATGATATGCTGCTTGCCACCGTGCCTCCAAACCAACAACGTACGTTAAAACTGCATATTTGGCAACACATGATCAAACTGTGGTAAAAGTAGAGATATCTTAACATCCAATTGCAACAGGTGCTTCTTTTTTTTAAGAGAGTGCATGATATGCTGCTCTGCTAATTAAATGTAAGACGACAAATAAAAAGAAAGATATAAAGCCCAAAAATTTCAATAAACTGCAGACTAAATCTGGCAGGGTTAAACTAAATGTTAGCTGTTTCGGGGGTAAAGCGTCTTTTTTCAAGATAGTGCATGATATGCTGCTTTCCGCCGTTCCTCCAAACCAAAAACGTACGTTAAAACTGCATATTTGGCATCACATGATCAAACTGTGGTAAAAGTAGAGATATCTTAACGTCAGATTGCGACTTGTTACATGTGTACAGGTGCTTCTTTTTATAAGAGAGTGCATGATATGCTGCTGCGCTAATTAAATGTAAGACGACAAATTAAAAAAAAGATATAAAGCCCAAAAATTTCAATAAACTGCAGACTAAATCTGGCAGGGTTAAATTAAATGTTAGCTGTTTCGGGGGTAAAGCGTCTTTTTCCAAGATAGTGCATGATATGCTGCTTGCCACCGTGCCTCCAAACCAACAACGTACGTTAAAACTGCATATTTGGCATCACATGATCACACTGTGGTAAAAGTAGAGATATCTTAACGTCAAATTGCTACTTGTTACATGTGCACAGGTGCTT
>NC_084616.1:9296737-9304237 GCF_033978795.1 Nerophis ophidion
ATTCATACAATAGCAAGTTTATTTAAGACTCAAAATATTGCGACTTTTGCCAAGCATTAAAAGTTGCAAAAATCACAAAAAAGGCTACAAAATCCTGAAGGGACTGTTATTTTTGTAATGATTATTTTATTATTATTATTTTATTGTTAAATAAACATACATTTTGATTGTTAAAATGTATTTTAATAGCAGACACATACCTAGTGTTGCTAATTATTGTCATATGATATGATCAAGGCTTTCCTAAAAATGTGTATGATTCATGCTGATATCGTATTGGACCGGTATTGGTTCCGGCTAGGGTTGCATATTTGGTACTAGTACAGTATCGCGCTACTAATGAAACAAACATGGTACTATACCCTGTTTGAAAAGTACCAATTTGTCATATTTGTTTTTTATACAAGCATGACAGTGCGTCGTCTTTGCTGGTTTTACCAGCAGAGGAGCATGTTGGGCAGCGCACACACACCGAGTACTTACAAGCAGACACAGTGTGAAGACAGAAAAGGGAGAACAGATGCATTTTGGTGTAAAAAAGTGAAGATAAAGGTGAAGTTATAACACTAAAACACCCTCAGGAAGAGCTGCTTTAAGACATGGCTATCTAGCTAGCGGCTAACATCCATCCACAGTGTTTTAGATACTTGTAAATCACTAATTCTCACCTCTATTGCGACAAATAAAGTATGTTTCTTACAGGTATCATTATCACTGGAGGATGTGGAATAGCTAAACATGCTTCACTACACACCGTAGGAGGATACAATAGCTCAATGTAAACAAACGCCTTGAGTGGATCTGCACCTGACGTCCACTGTAATGATACCAAGTACAAGAGCAAATTTAGTCTACTACTATGATTACATTGATATTTTTTGTCATCACAATATGTTTTTGTTTTTTTCCCAAATCATTTTATGTTTATAAATTCAGTAAATATGTCCCTAGACACATGAGGACTTTGAATATGACCAATGTATGATCCGGTAACTACTTGGTATCACATCCATACCTAAATGTGTGGTATCATCCAAAACTAATGTCAAGTATCAAAGAAGAGAAGAATAAGTGATTATTACATTTGAACAGAAGTGTAGATAGAACATGTTACAACAGAAAACAGAACGACACCTACCCTTTACATCAGTATTTTTTAACCATGTTGTTACTGGTGTATTAGGTATTATATTTTATTGTATGATCCTGTAATTACTTGATATTGGATCCAGACCTAAATGAGTGGTATCATCCAAAACTAATGTCAAGTATCAAAGAAGAGAAGAATAAGTAATTATTACATTTTAACAGAAGTGTAGATAGAACATGTTAAAACAGAAAATAAGCAAATATTAACAGTAAATGAACAAGTGGATTAATAATCCATTTTTTACAGTTTGTCCTTCATAATGTGTAGTAAATAATAGGTGTATAAATGACACAATATGTTACTTTGTTTGTTTACTTACTACTAAAAGACAAGTTGTCTAGTATGTTCAACATTTTATTGAAGGACTAAATGACAATAATAAACATAGGTTTCATGTACTATAAACATTTCTGTTCAATTAAAGACGATAATGACATTTTTCGTGATCCCCTCTATTAAGAAAACTATCGAAATACATTTTGGTACTGGTTCCAAACTATTGGTATCGGGACAACCCTAGACACAATCCAAACAACCTTCCCTAGTCATGGTGCAACAAAATAAAAAAGCTAAATTGTGGATACGTGTGAATGTTATGGATATTATGAAACATTTTTACAGTTTGTCCCTCAAAATGTGTTCAAAATAATAGGTGTATAAATGACAGAATATGTTACTGCATAATTAGGAGTCTTTGTTTGTTTACTTACTACTAAAAGACAAGTTGTCTAGTATGTTCAACATTTTATTGAAGGACTAAATGACAATAATAAACATATGTTTCACGTACACTAACATTTTTTTTCAAATGAAGACAATAATGACATTTTTCGGGGTCCCCTTTATTAAGAAAAGTAACGAAAAGTATCGAAACACATTTTGGTACCGGTACCAAACTATTGGCATCGGGACAACCCTAGACACAATCCAAACAACCTTCCCTAGTCATGGTACAAAAAAAAAATGCTAAATGCAAAATTGTGGATATGTGTGAATGTTGGGGATATTATGAAACATTTTTACAGTTTGTCTCTCATAATGTGTACAAAATACCAGGTGTACAAATGACACAATATGTTAGTGCAGACTAATTAGGAGTCTTTGTTTGTTTACTTACTACTAAAAGACAAATTGTCTAGTATGTTCAACATTTTATTGAAGGACTAAATGAAAATAATAAACATATGTTTAATTTACACTAACATTTTTTTGTTCAAATAAAGACAATAATGACATTTTTTGTGGTCCCTTTTATCAAGAAAACTATCGAAATACATTTTGGTAACGGTTCCAAACTATTGGTATCGGGACAACCCTGGACACAATCCAAACAACCTTCCCTAGTCATATTGCAGAAAAAAAAAGCTAAATTGTGGATATGTGTGAACGTTGTGGATATTATGAAACATTTTTACAGTTTGTCCCTCATAATGTGTAGAAAATAATAGGTCTATAAATGACACAATATGTTACTGCAGACTAATTAGGAGTCTTTGTTTGTTTACTTACTACTAAAAGACAAGTTGTCTAGTATGTTCAATATTTTATTTAAGGACTAAATTACAATAATAAACATATATTTCATGTACACTAACATTTTTTTTTCAAATGAAGACAATAATCACATTTTTCGGGGTCCCCTTTATTAAGAAAAGTTCCGAAAAGTATCGAAACACATTTTGGTACCGGTACCAAACTATTGGCATCGGGACAAACCTGGACAAAATCCAAACAACCTTCCCGAGTCATGGTACAAAAAAATGCTAAATGCAAAATTGTGGATGCGCGTGATTGTTGTGGATATTATGAAACATTTTTACAGTTTGTCCCTCATAATGTGTAGAAAATAATAGGTGTATAAATGAGACAATATGTTACTGCAGACTAATTAGGAGTCTTTGTTTGTTTACTTACTACTAAAAGACAAGTTGTCTAGTATGTTCAACATTTTATTGAAGGACTAAATGACAATAATAAACATATGTTTCATCTACACTAAAAATGTTTTGTTCAAATAAAGACAATTACATTTTTTGTGGTCCCTTTTATCAAGAAAAGTAAATACATTTTGGTACCGGTACCAAACTATTGGTCTCGGGACAACCCTAGACACAATCCAAACAACCTTCCCTAGTCATGGTGCAACAAAAAAAAAAGCTAAATTGTGGATATGTGTGAATGTTGTGGATATTATGAAACATTTGTACAGTTTGTCCCTCATAATGTATACAAAATAATAGGTGTATAAATGACACAGAATGTTACTGCATAATTAGGAGTCTTTGTTTGTTTACTCACAACTAAAAGACAAGTTTTTTAGTATGTTCAACATTTTATTTAAGGACTAAATGACAATAATAAACATATGTTTCATGCTCTATAAACATTTTTGTTCAAATAAAGACAACAATGACATTTTTTGTGGTTCCTTTTATCAAGAAAAATACCGAAAAGTATCTAAATACATTTTGGTAACTGTACAGAACTATTGGTATCGGGACAACACTAGACACAATCCAAACAACCTTCCCTAGTCATGGTGCAAAAAAAAAAAGCTGAATTACACTCATTTAAATCCATGAGAGTGCATGATGGGAAAACATGTAAAACACTCTCCATACTTGTCCTTTACAATGTGTACAAAATAATTGGTGTATAAATAAAATTTTATTTAAGGACTAAATGACAATAATAAACATATGTTTCATGCTCTGTAAACATTTTTGTTCAAATAAAGACAAAAATGACATTTTTTGTGGTCCCTTTTATCAAGAAAAATACCGGAAAGTATCTAAATACATTTTGGTACCGGTACAGAACTATTGGTATCGGGAAAACACTAAACACAATCCAAACAACCTTCCATAGTCATGGTGCAAAAAAATAAAACTAAATTACACTCATTTAAATCCATGAGAGTGCATGATGGGAAAACATGTAAAACACTCTCCATACTTGTCCTTTATAATGTGTACAAAATAATTGGTGTATAAATAAGATTTTATTTAAGGACTAAATGACAATAATAAACATATGTTTCATGCACTATAAAATATTTTGTTCAAATAAAGACAAAAATTACATTTTTTGTGGTCCCTTTTATCAAGAAAAATACCGAAAAGTATCTAAACACATTTTGGTACCGGTACCAAACTATTGGTATCGGGACAACACTAGACACAATCCAAACAACCTTCCCTAGTCGTGGTGCAAAAAAAAAAAAAAGCTAAATTACACTCTTTTAAATCCATGAGAGTGCATGATGGGAAAACATGTAAAACACTCTCCATACTTGTCCTTTATAATGTGTACAAAATAATTGGTGTATAAATACAATTTTATTTAAGGACTAAATGACAATAATAAACCTATGTTTCACGTACACTAACATTTTTTGTTCAAATAAAGACAATAATGACATTTTTTGTGGTCCCTTTTATCAAGAAAACTATCGAAATACATTTTGGTACCGGTTCCAAACTCTTGGTATCGGGACAACCATAGACACAATCCAAACAACCTTCCCTAGTCATGGTGCAACAAAATAAAAAAAGCTAAATTGTGGATACGTGTGAACGTTGTGGATATTATGAAACATTTTTACAGTTTGTCCCTCAAAATGTGTAGAAAATAATAGGTGTATAAATGACACAATATGTTACTGCAGACTAATTAGGAGTCTTTGTTTGTTTACTTACTACTAAAAGACAAGTTGTCTAGTATGTTCAACATTTTATTTAAGGACTAAATGACAATAATAAACATATGTTTCATGTACACTAACATTTTTTTGTTCAAATAAAGACAATAATGACATTTTTTTGTGGTCCCTTTTATCAAGAAAAGTATCTAAATACATTTTGGTACTGGTACCGAACTATTGGTTTCGGGACAACCCTGGACACAATCCAAACAACCTTCCCTAGTCATGGTGCAAAAAAAAAAAGCTAAATTGTTACTGCATAATTAGGAGTCTTTGTTTGTTTACTCACTACTAAAAGACAAGTTTTCTAATATGTTCAACATTTTATTTAAGGACTAAATGACAATAATAAACATATGTTTCATGCACTATAAAGGTTTTTGTTCAAATAAAGACAAAAATGACATTTTTTGTGGTCCCTTTTATCAAGAAAAATACCGAAAAGTATCTAAATACATTTTGGTACCGGTACCAAACTATTGTTATCGGGACAACCCTAGACACCATCCAAACAACCTTCCCTAGTCATGGTGCAAAAAAATAAAGCTAAATTACACTCATTTAAATCCATGAGAGTGCATGATGGGAAAACATGTAAAACACTCTCCATACTTGTCCTTTATAATGTGTACAAAATAATTGGTGTATAAATACAATTTTATTTAAGGACTAAATGACAATAATAAACATATGTTTCATGCACTATAAAATTTTTTGTTCAAATAAAGACAAAAATGACATTTTTTGTGGTCCCTTTTATCAAGAAAAATACCGAAAAGTATCTAAATACATTTTGGTACCGGTACAGAACTATTGGTATCGGGACAACACTAGACACAATCCAAACAACCTTCCCTAGTCATGGTGCAAAAAAAAAAAGCTAAATTACACTCATTTAAATCCATGAGAGTGCATGATGGGAAACCATGTAAAACACTCTCCATACTTGTCCTTTATAATGTGTACAAAATAATTGGTGTATAAATGCAATTTTATTTAAGGACTAAATGACAATAATAAACATATGTTTCATGCACTATAAACATTTTTGTTCAAATAAAGACAAAAATGACATTTTTTGTGGTCCCTTTTATCAAGAAAAATACCGAAAAGTATCTAAATACATTTTGGTAATGGTACAGAACTATTGGTATTGGGACAACACTAAACACAATCCAAACAACCTTCCCTAGTCATGGTGCAAAAAAAAATAGCTAAATTACACTCATTTAAATCCATGAGAGTGCATGATGGGAAAACATGTGAAACACTCTCCATACTTGTCCTTTATAATGTGTACAAAATAATTGGTGTATAAATAAAATTGTATTTAAGGACTAAATGACAATAATAAACATATGTTTCATGCACTATAACATTTTTTGTTCAAATAAAGACAAAAATGACATTTTTTGTGGCCCCTTTTATCAAGAAAAATACCGAAAAGTATCTAAATACATTTTGGTACCGGTACCAAACTATTGTTATCGGGACAACCCTAGACACAATCCAAACAACCTTCCCTAGTCATGGTGCAAAAAAATAAAGCTAAATTACACTCATTTAAATCCATGAGAGTGCATGATGGGAAAACATGTAAAACACTCTCCATACTTGTCCTTTATAATGTGTACAAAATAATTGGTGTATAAATACAATTTTATTTAAGGACTAAATGACAATAATAAACATATGTTTCATGCACTATAAAAATTTTTGTTCAAATAAAGACAAAAATGACATTTTTTGTGGTCCCTTTTATCAAGAAAAATACCGAAAAGTACCTAAATACATTTTGGTACCGGTACAGAACTATTGGTATCGGGACAACACTAGACACAATCCAAACAACCTTCCCTAGTCATGGTGCAACAAAATAAAAAAAGCTAAATTGTGGATACGTGTGAACGTTGTGGATATTATGAAACATTTTTACAGTTTGTCCCTCAAAATGTGTAGAAAATAATAGGTGTATAAATGACACAATATGTTACTGCAGACTAATTAGGAGTCTTTGTTTGTTTACTTACTACTAAAAGACAAGTTGTCTAGTATGTTCAACATTTTATTTAAGGACTAAATGACAATAATAAACATATGTTTCATGTACACTAACATTTTTTTGTTCAAATAAAGACAATAATGACATTTTTTTGTGGCCCCTTTTATCAAGAAAAAAGACACAATCCAAACAACCTTCCCTAGTCATGGTGCAAAAAAAAGAAAAGCTAAATTACACTCATGAGAGTGCATGATGGGAAAACATGTAAAACACTCTCCATACTTGTCCTTTATAATGTGTACAAAATAATTGGTGCATAAATAACATTTTATTTAAGGACTAAATGACAATAATAAACATATGTTTCATGTACACTAACATTTTTTGTTCCAATAAAGACAATAATTGTTACGTACGATGTGGGGAAGGAGACGACACCAAAACCAAAGTCGGTTCAACAGGTCTATAGAAACCTTTAATGAATGTATGGGCGGTGTGTGCTACTTTATGTGTTTGGTGAGAAACAACGTCAGTGTTACCAGCGCTGGAGAGACGCAACGAGGTCCGTGTCCAAGCAGGGGTCGATGATCCAGGGAGGCGGTCCAAAATCCAAACACAAGGGACACGAGACACAGGAACAAGGAG
>NC_084616.1:9309237-9339237 GCF_033978795.1 Nerophis ophidion
TAGATGACCATATTAACTAGTTAGATGACCATAGTAACTAATTAGATGACCATAGTAACTAGTTAGATGACCATAGTAACTAATTAGATGACCATAGTAACTAATTAGGTGATCATAGTAACTAATTCGATGACCATAGTAACTAGTTAGATGACCATAGTAACTGATTAGTTGACCATAGTAACTAGTTAGATGACCATAGTAACTAATTAGATGACCATAGTAACTAATTAGATGGCCATAATAACTAATTAGATGACCATAGTAACTAATTAGATGACCATAGTAACTAATTAGATGACAATAGTAACTAGTTAGATGACCATAGTAACTAATTAGATGACCATAGTAACTAGTTAGATGACCATAGTAACTAGTTAGATGACAATAGTAACTAATTAGATGACCATAGTAACTAATTGGACGGCCATAGTAACTAGTTAGATGACCATAGTAACTAATTAGGTGATCATAGTAACTAATTGGGTGGCCATAGTAACTAGTTAGATGACCATAGTAACTAGTTATATGACCATAGTAACTAATTAGATGACCATAGTAACTAATTGGACGGCCATAGTAACTAGTTAGATGACCATAATAACTAATTAGGTGATCATAGTAACTAATTGGACGGCCATAGTAACTAGTTAGATGACCATAGTAACTAATTAGATGACCATAGTAACTAATTGGACGGCCATAGTAACTAGTTAGATGGCCATAGTAACTAGTTAAATGACCATAGTAACTAATTAGATGACTTTAATAACTAGTTAGATGACCACAGTAACTAATTGGATGGCCATAGTAACTAGTTAGATGATCATAGTAACTAATTAGATGACCATAGTAACTAATTAGATGACCATAGTAACTAGTTAGATGACCATAGTAACTAGTTGGATGACCATAGTAACTAGTTAGATGACCATAGTAACTAATTGGATGACCATAGTAACTAATTAGATGACCATAGTAACTTGTTAGATGACCATAGTAACTGATTAGATGACCATAGTAACTAATTAGGTGACCATAGTAACTAGTTAGATGACTATAATAACTAATTAGATGACCATATTAACTAATTGGACGGACATAGTAACTAATTAGATGACCATAGTAACTAGTTAGATGATCATAGTAACTAATTAGATGACCATAGTAACTAGTTAGATGACCATAGTAACTAATTAGATGACCATAGTAACTTGTTAGATGACTATAGTAACTAATTAGATGACCATAGTAACTAATTAGATGACCATAGTAACTAATTAGATGACCATAGTAACTAGTTAGATGACCATAGTAACTAATTAGATGACCATAGTAACTAGTTAGATGACCATAGTAACTAATTAGATGACCATAGCAACTAGTTAGATGACCATAGTAACTAATTAGATGACCATAGTAACTAGTTAGATGACCATAGTAACTAATTAGATGACCATAGTAACTAGTTTGATGACCATAGTAACTAATTACATGACCATAGTAACTAATTGGACGGCCATAGTAACTGGTTAGATGACCATAATAACTAATTAGGTGATCATAGTAACTAATTGGACGGCCATAGTAACTAATTCGATGACCATAGTAACTAATTAGGTGATCATAGTAACTAATTGGATGACCATAGTAACTAATTAGATGACCATAGTAACTAGTTAGATGGCCATAGTAACTAGTTAGATGACCATAGTAACTAATTAGATGACCATAGTAACTAATTGGACGGCCATAGTAACTAGTTAGATGACCATAGTAACTAATTAGGTGATCATAGTAACTAATTGGATGGCCACAGTAACTTGCTAGATGACCATAGTAACTAGTTAGATGACCGTAGTAACTAATTGGATGACCATAGTAACTAATTGGACGACCATAGTAACTAGTTAGATTACCATAGTAACTAATTAGTTGACCATAGTAACTAGTTAGATGACCATAGCAACTAGTTAGATGACCATAGTAACTAATTAGATGACCATAGTAACTAATTAGATGGCCATGGTAACTAATTAGATGACCATAGTAACTAATTAGATGACCATAGTAACTAATTAGATGACCATAGTAACTAATTAGGTGACCATAGTAACTAATTAGATGACCATAGTAACTAATTAGATGACCATAGTAACTAATTAGGTGACCATAGTAACTAATTAGATGACCATAGTAACTAATTAGATGACCATAGTAACTAATTAGATGGCCATGGTAACTAATTAGGTGATCATAGTAACTAATTGGGTGGCCATTGTAACTAATTAGGTGACCATAGTAACTAATTAGATGACCATAGTAACTAATTAGATGACCATAATAACTAATTAGATGGCCATGGTAACTAATTAGGTGATCATAGTAACTAATTGGGTGGCCATGGTAACTAATTAGGTGATCATAGTAACTAATTGGGTGGCCATAGTAACTAGTTAGATGACCATAGTAACTAATTAGATGACCATAGTAACTAATTAGGTGATCATAGTAACTAATTGGACGGCCATAGTAACTAGTTAGATGACCGTAGTAACTAATTAGATGGCCATGGTAACTAATTAGGTGATCATAGTAACTAATTGGACGGCCATGGTAACTATTTAGATGACCATAGTAACTAGTTAGATGACCATAGTAACTAGTTAGATGGCCATGGTAACTAATTAGATGACCATAGTAACTAATTAGATGGCCATGGTAACTAATTAGATGACCATAGTAACTAATTAGATGACCATAGTAACTAATTAGATGACCATAGTAACTAATTAGGTGACCATAGTAACTAATTAGATGACCATAGTAACTAATTAGATGACCATAGTAACTAATTAGATGACCATAGTAACTAATTAGATGACCATAGTAACTAATTAGGTGACCATAGTAACTAATTAGATGACCATAGTAACTAATTAGATGACCATAGTAACTAATTAGGTGACCATAGTAACTAATTAGATGACCATAGTAACTAATTAGATGACCATAGTAACTAATTAGATGACCATAGTAACTAATTAGATGACCATAGTAACTAGTATATCATGCAAAAGCGCCCATTGAAATACTTTGTATAGTTGAAGGTCATTAGAAAAGATGAGTGCACGTCTTAATGGCAGCTACACTTTCCATCTTACACATCTAAAAAAAATTATTCGGGCCAGATTGAAAAGCTTAAAGGACCACATGTGGGCCCCCGGGCCTTAAATTTGCCCAGGTCTGTTATAGAAACTCAACAACACGTTGATTTGCGGATTATAATTACTAGTTTGTATAAAAAAAAAATGTTTTAAGCCGATTAGGTGAAATTACATAATCTCCCACGACACACCAGACTGTATTAGTGTGCCGCAGCACAGTGGTTGAAAAACACTGCCCTACTCTGCATCGGGGTCCTCTTTTAGACCAAAGCTTGACAAAAGTATGCAAAAAGTGTTTATTTACACTTTTGCAAAACAAAAATTAAAAAAATATATTGTCATTGTGGGGTATTGTGTGTAGAATTTTGAGGGGTGGAAACAAATGTGTAAACTTTACCAATTCCAAGCGGGATCAAACCCAGTTTGACTACTTTGCAAGATAAGTGCATGGAAGATTGAGCAGGAAGGAGCTTGAATAAGTCCGGAGTAAAACAAAAACATTTTTTTATCACATTTATTCAAATAAAGGGTGAATTTTTATGTATTTTTTTACTTCCTGTTATACTTACTTTATTTTGTCTAAATCTAATTAAAAGGGGAAGTAATCTCTCGTCCTGACTTTCTCACTAACTAAAAAAAAAAAAAAAAAGGAGGATTCATGTCAGGGAACATGTCCCCGGTCTAATTGGCCCCCCTCCAAACGAGCGCGGGAGAAGAAGCTCGTTAGAGGACGAGGCAATCACGGCGCCACCGTGCTTGATCTCCCAGGCATCGGACGCGCGGGCGGCGACTGATGAGAGCTTAGCGGCGTCCGGCGAGACGGCGGGGGATTTAGGTGCGGTGCCGGCCTGCCAGCCCCCTCCTCGGGCCAGGGTCCAATCAGCCAGACACCTTAATCCTGCTGGCCTTTCCCGGCGTCCATGTTGGCGGGCACGAAATGTAAATGGCGGGGATTGAACTTGTCGATAGGGAAATGTCACGATCTGACATTCAGCCTGGGAGGCACAGAGGAGGGGGAAGTGTGTCCTCCAATTCAACTTCAAGGCCTTTTTTTTTTGTTTTTTTCCTGCAATCATCACAGTGATGATGGCGTGATTAATGCAGGGGAGGTGGCTGACCGAGGGAAACCATACAATTGTCACCACAGGAGTCGCCTGAAATAGTTCGGGTAACTCCTGGTTTTTGCACGCTAAAGTGGGCAAGCTATGCTATGATTACATAGTCCCACTATTACAAGGCAGTGAGACCTTGTAATAGTCACGACACAGCATGGTATGCAGACTAGGAGTTTTGTATTGAGAATGTCCAAATGTCACTTAACGCTGTACATGTATGATGATCACATGATTGGATGATCACATGATCACATGATCCAAGGAGATGGAAGGCGGCGAAACCTTGTAATAGTCACGACAAAGCATGGTATGCACACTTGAGTTTGTATTGAGAATGTCCAAATGTCACTTAACGCCGTTTATGTATGATGATCACATGATTGGATGATCACATGATCACATGATCCAAGTGATGAAGGAGATGAAAGGCAGTACAACCTTGTAATAGTAAAGACAAAGCATGGTATGCATACTTGTGTTTGTATTGAGAATGCCCAAATGTCACTTAACGCCGTTTATGTATGATGATCACATGATTGGATGATCACATGATCACATGACCCAAGGAGATGGAAGGCGGCGAAACCTTGTAATAGTCACGACAAAGCATGGTATACGTATGTGTGTATATACTGAGAATGCCCAAATGTCACTTAACGCCGTTTATGTATGAGGATCACATGATTGGATGATCACATGATCCAAGTGATGAAGGAGATGAAAGGCAGTACAACCTTGTAATAGTAAAGACAAAGCATGGTATGCATACTTGTGTTTGTATTGAGAATGCCCAAGTGTCACTTAACGCCGTTTATGTATGATGATCACATGATTGGATGATCACATGATCACATGATCCAATGAGATGGAAGGCGGCAAAACCTTGTAATAGTCACGACAAAGCATGGTATGCGTACGTGCGTATATATTGAGAATGCCCAAATGTCACTTAACGCCGTTTATGTATGATGATCACATGATTGGATGATCACATGATCACATGATCCAAGGAGATGGAAGGCAGTGAAACCTTGTAATAGTAATGACACAGCATGGTATGCATACTTGCGTTTGTATTGAGAATGCCCTAATGTCAATTAACGCTGTACACATATGATGATCACATGATTGGATGATCACATGATCCAAGGAGATGGAAGGCAGTACAACCTTGTAATAGTCACGACAAAGCATGGTATGCGTATGTGCGTATATATTGAGAATGCCCAAATGTCACTTAATGCCGTTTATGCATGATGATCACATGATTGGATGATCACATGATCACATGATCCAAGTGATGAAGGAGATGGAAGGCAGTACAACCTTGTAATAGTCACGACAAAGCATGGTATGCGTACGTGCGTATATATTGAGAATGCCCAAATGTCACTTAATGCCGTTTATGCATGATGATCACATGATTGGATGATCACATGATCCAAGTGACGAAGGAGTTGGAAGGCGGCAAAACCTTGTAATAGTCACGACAAAGCATTGTATACGTATGTGTGTATATACTGAGAATGCCCAAATGTCACTTAACGCCGTTTATGTATGATGATCACATGATTGGATGATCACATGATCCAAGTGATGAAGGAGATGAAAGGCAGTACAACCTTGTAATAGTAAAGACAAAGCATGGTATGCATACTTGAGTTTGTATTGAGAATGTCCTAATTTCAATTAACGCTGTACACATATGATGATCACATGATTGGATGATCACATGATCACATGATCCAAGGAGATGGAAGGCGGCGAAACCTTGTAATAGTCACGACAAAGCATGGTATACGTATGTGTGTATATACTGAGAATGCCCAAATGTCACTTAACGCCGTTTATGTATGATGATCACATGATTGGATGATCACATGATCCAAGTGATGAAGGAGATGAAAGGCAGTACAACCTTGTAATAGTAAAGACAAAGCATGGTATGCATACTTGAGTTTGTATTGAGAATGTCCTAATGTCAATTAACGCTGTACACATATGATGATCACATGATTGGATGATCACATGATCCAAGGAGATGGAAGGCAGTACAACCTTGTAATAGTCACGACAAAGCATGGTATGCGTATGTGCGTATATATTGAGAATGCCCAAATGTCACTTAATGCCGTTTATGCATGATGATCACATGATTGGATGATCACATGATCACATGATCCAAGTGATGAAGGAGATGGAAGGCAGTACAACCTTGTAATAGTCACGACAAAGCATGGTATGCGTACGTGCGTATATATTGAGAATGCCCAAATGTCACTTAATGCCGTTTATGCATGATGATCACATGATTGGATGATCACATGATCCAAGTGACGAAGGAGTTGGAAGGCGGCAAAACCTTGTAATAGTCACGACAAAGCATTGTATACGTATGTGTGTATATACTGAGAATGCCCAAATGTCACTTAACGCCGTTTATGTATGATGATCACATGATTGGATGATCACATGATCCAAGTGATGAAGGAGATGAAAGGCAGTACAACCTTGTAATAGTAAAGACAAAGCATGGTATGCATACTTGAGTTTGTATTGAGAATGTCCTAATTTCAATTAACGCTGTACACATATGATGATCACATGATTGGATGATCACATGATCACATGATCCAAGGAGATGGAAGGCGGCGAAACCTTGTAATAGTCACGACAAAGCATGGTATACGTATGTGTGTATATACTGAGAATGCCCAAATGTCACTTAACGCCGTTTATGTATGATGATCACATGATTGGATGATCACATGATCCAAGTGATGAAGGAGATGAAAGGCAGTACAACCTTGTAATAGTAAAGACAAAGCATGGTATGCATACTTGAGTTTGTATTGAGAATGTCCTAATGTCAATTAACGCTGTACACATATGATGATCACATGATTGGATGATCACATGATCCAAGGAGATGGAAGGCAGTACAACCTTGTAATAGTCACGACAAAGCATGGTATGCGTATGTGCGTATATATTGAGAATGCCCAAATGTCACTTAATGCCGTTTATGCATGATGATCACATGATTGGATGATCACATGATCACATGATCCAAGTGATGAAGGAGATGGAAGGCAGTACAACCTTGTAATAGTCACGACAAAGCATGGTATGCGTACGTGCGTATATATTGAGAATGCCCAAATGTCACTTAATGCCGTTTATGCATGATGATCACATGATTGGATGATCACATGATCCAAGTGACGAAGGAGTTGGAAAGCGGCAAAACCTTGTAATAGTCACGACAAAGCATGGTATGCACACTTGAGTTTGTAATGAGAATGCCCAAATGTCACCTAACGCCGTTTATGTATGATGATCACATGATTGGATGATCACATGATCACATGATCCAAGTGATGAAGGAAATGGAAGGCAGTGAGACCTTGTAATAGTAATGACACAGCATGGTATGCATACTTGTGTTTGTATTGAGAATGTCCAAATGTCACTTAACGCCGTTTATGTATGATGATCACATGATTGGATGATCACATGATCCAAGTGATGAAGGAGATGGAAGGCAGTGAGACCTTGTAATAGTAATGACACAGCATGGTATGCATACTTGTGTTTGTATTGAGAATGTCCAAATGTCACTTAACGCCGTTTATGTATGATGATCACATGATTGGATGATCACATGATCCAAGTGATGAAGGAGATGGAAGGCGGCGAAACCTTGTAATAGTCACGACAAAGCATGGTATACGTATGTGTGTATATACTGAGAATGCCCAAATGTCACTTAACGCCGTTTATGTATGATGATCACATGATTGGATGATCACATGATCCAAGTGATGAAGGAGATGAAAGGCAGTACAACCTTGTAATAGTAAAGACAAAGCATGGTATGCATACTTGAGTTTGTATTGAGAATGTCCTAATGTCAATTAACGCTGTACACATATGATGATCACATGATTGGATGATCACATGATCACATGATCCAAGGAGATGGAAGGCGGCGAAACCTTGTAATAGTCACGACAAAGCATGGTATACGTATGTGTGTATATACTGAGAATGCCCAAATGTCACTTAACGCCGTTTATGTATGATGATCACATGATTGGATGATCACATGATCACATGATCCAAGTGATGAAGGAGATGAAAGGCAGTACAACCTTGTAATAGTCACGACAAAGCATGGTATGCATACTTGCGTTTGTATTGAGAATGCCCTAATGTCAATTAACGCTGTACACATATGATGATCACATGATTGGATGATCACATGATCCAAGGAGATGGAAGGCAGTACAACCTTGTAATAGTCACGACAAAGCATGGTATGCGTATGTGCGTATATATTGAGAATGCCCAAATGTCACTTAATGCCGTTTATGCATGATGATCACATGATTGGATGATCACATGATCACATGATCCAAGTGATGAAGGAGATGAAAGGCAGTACAACCTTGTAATAGTCACGACAAAGCATGGTATGCGTACGTGCGTATATATTGAGAATGCCCAAATGTCACTTAATGCCGTTTATGCATGATGATCACATGATTGGATGATCACATGATTGGATGATCACATGATCCAAGTGACGAAGGAGTTGGAAGGCGGCAAAACCTTTTAATAGTCACGACAAAGCATGGTTTGCACACTTGAGTTTGTAATGAGAATGCCCAAATGTCACCTAATGCCGTTTATGTATGATGATCACATGATTGGATGATCACATGATCACATGATCCAAGTGATGAAGGAGATGAAAGGCAGTACAACCTTGTAATAGTAAAGACAAAGCATGGTATGCATACTTGTGTTTGTATTGAGAATGCCCAAATGTCACTTAATGCCGTTTATGCCTGATGATCACATGATTGGATGGTCACATGATCACATGATCCAAGTGATGAAGGAGATGAAAGGCAGTACAACCTTGTAATAGTCACGACACAGCATGGTATGCATACTTGTGTTTATATTGAGCATGCCCAAATGTCACTTAACACTGTACATGTATGATGATCACATGATTGGATGATCACATGATCACATGATCCAAGGAGATGGAAGGCGGCAAAACCTTGTAATAGTCACGACAAAGCATGGTATGCACACTTGAGTTTGTATTGAGAATGCCCAAATGTCACTTAACGCCGTTTATGTATGATGATCACATGATTGGATGATCACATGATCACATGATCCAAGTGATGAAGGAGATGGAAGGAGGCGAAACCTTGTAATAGTCACGACAAAGCATGGTATGCATACTTGCGTTTGTATTGAGAATGCCCTAATGTCAATTAACACTGTACATGTATGATGATGACATGAAACTCACACCGTGTTATGATGATATGAAACTCACACCGTGCTATGATGACATGAAACTCACACCGTGCTATGATGACATGAAACTCACACCGTGCTATGATGACATGAAACTCACACCCTGCTATGATGACATGAAACTTACACTGTGCAATGGTGACATGAAACTTACTACGTGTTATGATGACATGAAACTCACACCCTGCTATGACCACATGAAACTCACACCCTGCTATGATGACATGATACTCACACCATGCTATGATGACATGAAACGTACTCCGTGTTATGATGACATGAAACTCACAACCTGCTATGACATGAAACTCACACCGTGCTATGATGACATGAAACTCACACTGTGCTATGACATGAAACTCACACCGTGCTATGATGACATGAAACTCACACCATGCTATGATGACATGAAACTCACACCGTGCTATGATGACATGAAACTCACACCATGCTATGATGACATGAAACTCACACCGTGCTATGATGACATGAAATTCCCACCGAGCTATGATGACATGAAACTCCCACTGTGCTATGACCACATGAAACTCACACCGTGCTATGATGACATGAAACTCACACCGTGCTATGATCACATGAAATTCACACCCTGCTATGATGACATAAAACCCACACCATGCTATGATGACATGAAACTCACACCCTGCTATGATGACATGAAATTCACACCATGCTATGATGACATGAAACTCACACCGTGCTGTGATGACATGAAACTCACACTGTGCTATGATGACATGAAACTCACACCGTGCTATGATGACGTGAAACTCACACCGTGCTATGATGACATGAAACTCACACCCTGCTATGATCACATGAAACTCACACTCTCCTATGATGACATGAAACTCACACCCTGCTATGATGCCATGAAACTCACACCGTGCTATGATGACATGAAACTCACACACTCCTATGATGACATGAAACCCACACCGTGCTATGATGACATGAAACCCACACTCTGCTATGATGACATGAAACTCACACTGTGCTATAATGACATGAAACTCACACCGTGCTATGATGACATAAAACTCACACTGTGCAATGATGAAATGAAACTTACACCGTGTTATGATGACATGAAACTTACACTGTGCAATGATGACATGAAACTTACACCGTGTTATGATGACATGAAACTCACAACCTGCTACGATGACATGAAACTCACACTGTGCTATGATGACATGAAACTCACACCCTGCTATGATGACATGAAACTCACACCATGCTATGAGGACAGGAAACTCACACAATGCTATGATGACATGAAACTCACACTGTGCTATGATGACATGAAACTCACACCATGCTATGATGACATGAAACTCACACCGTGCTATGATGACATGAAACTCACACCATGCTATGATGACATGAAACTCACACCGTGCTATGATGACATGAAACTCACACCGTGCTATGATGACATGAAATTCCCACCGTGCTATGATGACATGAAACTCACACTGTGCTATGACCACATGAAACTCACACCGTGGTATGATGACATGAAACTCACACCGTGCTATGATCACATGAAACTTACACTCTGCTATGATGACATGAAACTCACACCGTGCTATGATGACATGAAACTCACACCATGCTACGATGACATGAAACTCACACCGTGCTGTGATGACATGAAACTCACACCGTGCTGTGATGACATGAAACTCACACCGTGTTATGATGACATGAAACTCACACCATGCTATGATGACATGAAACTCACAAAATGCTATGATGACATGAAACTCACACCGTGCTATGATGACATGAAACCCACACCGTACTATGATGACATGAAACTCACACCGTGCTATGATGACATGAAACTCACACCGTGTTATGATGACATGAAACTTACACTGTGCAATGATGACATGAAACTTACACCGTGTTATGATGACATGAAACTCACACCGTGCTATGATGACATGAAACTCACACCGTGCTATGATGACATGAAACTCACACTCTCCTATGATGACATGAAACTCACACCCTGCTATGATGCCATGAAACTCACACCGTGCTATGATGACATGAAACTCACACACTCCTATGATGACATGAAACCCACACCGTGCTATGATGACATGAAACCCACACTCTGCTATGATGACATGAAACTCACACCGTGCTATGATGACATGAAACTCACACCGTGCTATGATGACATAAAACTCACACTGTGCAATGATGAAATGAAACTTACACCGTGTTATGATGACATGAAACTTACACTGTGCAATGATGACATGAAACTTACACCGTGTTATGATGACATGAAACTCACAACCTGCTACGATGACATGAAACTCACACTGTGCTATGATGACATGAAACTCACACCCTGCTATGATGACATGAAACTCACACCATGCTATGATGACATGAAACTCACACAATGCTATGATGACATGAAACTCACACTGTGCTATGATGACATGAAACTCACACCATGCTATGATGACATGAAACTCACACCGTGCTATGATGACATGAAACTCACACCATGCTATGATGACATGAAACTCACACCGTGCTATGATGACATGAAACTCACACCGTGCTATGATGACATGAAATTCCCACCGTGCTATGATGACATGAAACTCACACTGTGCTATGACCACATGAAACTCACACCGTGGTATGATGACATGAAACTCACACCGTGCTATGATCACATGAAACTCACACTCTGCTATGATGACATGAAACTCACACCGTGCTATGATGACATGAAACTCACACCATGCTATGATGACATGAAACTCACACCGTGCTGTGATGACATGAAACTCACACCGTGCTGTGATGACATGAAACTCACACCGTGTTATGATGACATGAAACTCACACCATGCTATGATGACATGAAACTCACAAAATGCTATGATGACATGAAACTCACACCGTGCTATGATGACATGAAACCCACACCGTACTATGATGACATGAAACTCACACCGTGCTATGATGACATGAAACTCACACCGTGTTATGATGACATGAAACTTACACTGTGCAATGATGACATGAAACTTACACCGTGTTATGATGACATGAAACTCACACCGTGCTATGATGACATGAAACTCACACCGTGCTATGATGACATGAAACTCACAAAATGCTATGATGACATGAAACTCACACCGTGCTATGATGACATGAAACTCACACCGTGTTATGATGACAAGAAACTTACACTGTGCAATGATGACATGAAACTTACACCGTGTTATGATGACATGAAACTCACACCGTGCTATGATGACATGAAACTCACACCGTGCTATGATGACATGAAACTCACAAAATGCTATGATGACATGAAACTCACACCGTGCTATGATGACATGAAACTCACACCGTGCTATGATGACATGAAACTCACACCGTGCTATGATCACATGAAACTCACACTCTGCTATGATGAAATGAAACTCACACTCTGCTATGATGACATGAAACTCACACCATGCTATGATGACATGAAACTCACACCGTGCTGTGATGACATGAAACTCACACCGTGTTATGATGACATGAAACTCACACCGTGCTATGAAGACATGAAACTCACACCGTGCTATGATGACATGAAACTCACACCGTGTTATGATGACATGAAACTCACACCCTGCTATGATGACATGAAACTCACACCCTGCTATGATGACATGAAACTCACAACATGCTATGATGACATGAAACTCACACCCTGCTATGATGACATGAAACTCACACCGTGCTATGATCACATGAAACTTACACCCTGCTATGATGACATGAAACTCACACCGTGCTATGATGACATGAAACTTACACTGTGCAATGATGACATGAAACTTACTCCGTGTTATGATGACATGAAACTCACACCCTGCTATGACCACATGAAACTCACACCCTGCTATGACCACATGAAACTCACACCCTGCTATGATGACATGAAACTCACACCATGCTATGATGACATGAAACTTACTCCGTGTTATGATGACATGAAACTCACAACCTGCTATGACATGAAACTCACACCGTGCTATGATGACATGAAACTCACACCCTGCTATGACCACATGAAACTCACACCCTGCTATGATGACATGAAACTCACACTCTGCTATGATGACATGAAACTCACACCCTGCTATGATGACATGAAACTCACACAATGCTATGATGACATGAAACTCACACCGTGCTATGATGACATGAAACTCACCGTGCTCTGATGACATGAAACTCACACCGTGCTATGATGACATGAAACTCACCGTGCTATGACCACATGAAACCCACACACTCCTATGATGACATGAAACTCACACCGTGCTATGACCACATGAAACCCACACCGTGCTATGATGACATGAAACTCACACCGTGCTATGATCACATGAAACTCACACTCTGCTATGATGACATGAAACTCACACTCTGCTATGATGACATGAAACTTACACCATGCTATGATGACATGAAACTCACACAATGCTATGATGACATGAAACTCACACTGTGCTAAGATGACATGAAACTTACTCCGTGTTATGATGACATGAAACTCACAACCTTGCTATGATGACATGAAACTCACACCGTGCTATGATGACATGAAACTCACAATCTGCTATGATGACATGAAACTCACACCGTGCTATGATGACATGAAACTCACACAATGCTATGATAACATGAAACTCACACTCTGCTATGATGACATGAAACTCACACGCTGCTATGATGACATGAAACTCACACTCTGCTATGATGACATGAAACTTACACCATGCTATGATGACATGAAACTCACACAATGCTATGATGACATGAAACTTACACTGTGCTAAGATGACATGAAACTTACTCCGTGTTATGATGACATGAAACTCACACCGTGCTAAGATTACATAAAACTCACACTGTGCTATGATGACATGAAACTCACACCGTGCTATGATGACATGAAACTCACACCCTGCTATGACCACATGAAACTCACACCGTGCTATGATGACATGAAACTCACACCGTGTTATGATGACATGAAACTCACACTGTGCTATGATGACATGAAACTCACACCATGCTATGATGACATGAAACTCACACCGTGCTATGATGACATGAAACCCACACTCTGCTATGATGACATGAAACTCACACCGTGCTATGATGACATGAAACTTACTCCGTGTTATGATCACATGAAACTCACACCCTGCTATGATGACATGAAACTCACACCGTGCTATGATGACATGAAACTCACACCGTGTTATGATGACATGAAACTCACACCCTGCTATGATGACATGAAACTCACACCGTGCTATGATGACATGAAACTCACACCGTGCTATGATGACATGAAACTCACACCGTGCTATGATGACATGAAACTCACACTGTGCTATGATGACATGAAACTCACACCCTGCTATGATGACATGAAACTCACACCGTGCTATGATGACATGAAACTCACACCGTGCTATGATGACATGAAACTCACACCGTGCTATGATCACATGAAACTTACACCATGCTATGATGACATGAAACTCACACCCTGCTATGATGACATGAAACTCACACCGTGTTATGATGACATGAAACTCAGACCCTGCTATGATGACATGAAACTCACAACATGCTATGATGACATGAAACTCACACCGTGCTATGATGACATGAAACTCACACCGTGCTATGATGACATGAAACTCACACCGTGCTATGATGACATGAAACTTACTCCGTGTTATGATCACATGAAACTCACACCCTGCTATGATGACATGAAACTCACACCGTGCTATGATGACATGAAACTCACACCCTGCTATGATGACATGAAACTTCCACCGTGCTATGACCACATGAATCCTGTAATCCAGTATAAACCTGGGATAGTCCCAACAGGACATGATATGCTGCAGTCAATCTGGAGTCAGACATCTTTTAAAACTCCTAATGTTGTGGTCAGCAGGTCTTGGACTCCCGCGTGATTACGTGTGACCTCTGACCCCAGATAAGACAGGAGGTGGTCAGAACGCTCCACCTCGGTGTGTGCCGGTCATCAGAACGCTCCACCTCGGGGTGCCATTCTGCCTCAGCTGGGTTCCAAAAGTCATTAAAGTGTGGGCCAGCTAACTTCCCTCCGAGAGATAATGGAGCCGCCAACATGTTAGCCAGCACACTGTGCACGTTGCCATGGTTACCAGATGGAACGCATCCTTCAGTAAAAATCAACAGGAAGTCGGCAAAACCCCTTCAAAACAAAAGTTTCCTAAAAAAATGTCATTTTTGCCTCTTTGAGCTGTAATTTGACCCCCTTAAAATGCTTCAAAACGCACCAAACTCGACACACACATCAGGACTGGTGAAAAGTGCGATCTAATAAAAAATCAAACCCCAAAACTCAAAATTGCGCTCTAGCACCCCCTAGGAATAAAACACTGACAAAACTGCTCTTGGGAAGAAAACACAGACAAAACTGCTTGTAACTTCCGTTAGGAATGTCGTAGAGACATGAAACAGAAACCTCTATGTAGGTCTCACTTAGACCTACATTTCATTCGTTGGTATTCTTCAGCAAAAATTGACAGGAAGTTGGCAATTACCCCCTTCACCTTTGTTCAAACATTATCTCCTCTGAGCGCGTGTGTTGTGTCGGCTTTCAAACTCGCACAGGAGAGAGATTGAACCCTTCTGATTAAAATTTGCGCAAAGAGTTTTTCTAACTTCTCCGGTTTTGATTTTACGAGCTTTCAGAGAACTGCTGCGCTGCTGCCGTCTCAAGATGGCCGCTTAAAAGCAGGAAGCGCCAGCGTGACCACACAATGCATAGAAGGTAGGTAATGTGCAGGTAAAGATATGTTGACAGGGTGAAAGAAGGAGGCACCAGTTTGACTCCAGGATACAGAGAAGGTAGGTAATGTGCAGGTAAAGATATGTTGACCGGGTGATGGCAGGAAACACCAGCATGTATGGGTGACAGAAAGAAGCACCAGTGTGACCCCAGGATGCAGGGAAGGTAGGTAATGTGCGGGTAAAGATATGTTGACTGGGTGAAAGAAGGAGGGACCAGTTTGACTCCAGGATACAGAGAAGGTAGGTAATGTGCGGGTAAAGATATGTTGACTGGGTGAAAGAAGGAGGCACCAGTTTGACTCCAGGATACAGAGAAGGTAGGTAATGTGCAGGTAAAGATATGTTGACTGGGTGAAAGAAGGAGGCACCAGTTTGACTCCAGGATACAGAGAAGGTAGGTAATGTGCGGGTAAAGATATGTTGACTGGGTGAAAGAAAGAGGCACCAGTTTGACTCCAGGATACAGAGAAGGTAGGTAATGTGCGGGTAAAGATATGTTGACTGGGTGAAAGAAGGAGGCACCAGTTTGACTCCAGGATACAGAGAAGGTAGGTAATGTGCAGGTAAAGATATGTTGTCTGGGTAATGGCAGGAAGCACCAGCATGTATGGGTGACAGAAAGAAGCACCAGTGTGACCCTAGGATGCAGAGAAGGTAGGTAATGTGCAGGTAAAGATATGTTGACTGGGTGAAAGAAGAAGGCACCAGTTTGACTCCAGGATACAGAGAAGGTAGGTAATGTGCGGGTAAAGATATGTTGACAGGGTGAAAGAAGGAGGCACCAGTTTGACTCCAGGATACAGAGAAGGTAGGTAATGTGCAGGTAATGATATGTTGACAGGGTGAAAGAAGGAGGCACCAGTTTGACTCCAGGATACAGAGAAGGTAGGTAATGTGCAGGTAAAGATATGTTGTCTGGGTAATGGCAGGAAGCACCAGCATGTATGGGTGACAGAAAGAAGCACCAGTGTGACCCTAGGATGCAGAGAAGGTAGGTAATGTGCAGGTAAAGATATGTTGACTGGGTGAAAGAAGAAGGCACCAGTTTGACTCCAGGATACAGAGAAGGTAGGTAATGTGCGGGTAAAGATATGTTGACAGGGTGAAAGAAGGAGGCACCAGTTTGACTCCAGGATACAGAGAAGGTAGGTAATGTGCAGGTAATGATATGTTGACAGGGTGAAAGAAGGAGGCACCAGTTTGACTCCAGGATACAGAGAAGGTAGGTAATGTGCAGGTAAAGATATGTTGTCTGGGTAATGGCAGGAAGCACCAGCATGTATGGGTGACAGAAAGAAGCACCAGTGTGACCCTAGGATGCAGAGAAGGTAGGTAATGTGCAGGTAAAGATATGTTGACTGGGTGAAAGAAGAAGGCACCAGTTTGACTCCAGGATACAGAGAAGGTAGGTAATGTGCGGGTAAAGATATGTTGACAGGGTGAAAGAAGGAGGCACCAGTTTGACTCCAGGATACAGAGAAGGTAGGTAATGTGCGGGTAAAGATATGTTGACTGGGTGAAAGAAAGAGGCACCAGTTTGACTCCAGGATACAGAGAAGGTAGGTAATGTGCGGGTAAAGATATGTTGACAGGGTGAAAGAAGGAGGCACCAGTTTGACTCCAGGATACAGAGAAGGTAGGTAATGTGCAGGTAAAGATATGTTGTCTGGGTAATGGCAGGAAGCACCAGCATGTATGGGTGACAGAAAGAAGCACCAGTGTGACCCTAGGATGCAGAGAAGGTAGGTAATGTGCAGGTAAAGATATGTTGACTGGGTGAAAGAAGAAGGCACCAGTTTGACTCCAGGATACAGAGAAGGTAGGTAATGTGCGGGTAAAGATATGTTGACAGGGTGAAAGAAGGAGGCACCAGTTTGACTCCAGGATACAGAGAAGGTAGGTAATGTGCAGGTAATGATATGTTGACAGGGTGAAAGAAGGAGGCACCAGTTTGACTCCAGGATACAGAGAAGGTAGGTAATGTGCAGGTAAAGATATGTTGTCTGGGTGATGGCAGGAAACACCAGCATGTATGGGTGATAGAAAGAAGCACCAGTGTGACCCCAGGATGCAGGGAAGGTAGGTAATGTGCGGGTAAAGATATGTTGACAGGGTGAAAGAAGAAGGCACCAGTTTGACTCCAGGATACAGAGAAGGTAGGTAATGTGCGGGTAAATATATGTTGACTGGGTGAAAGAAGAAGGCACCAGTTTGACTCCAGGATACAGAGAAGGTAGGTAATGTGCGGGTAAAGATATGTTGACAGGGTGAAAGAAGAAGGCACCAGTTTGACTCCAGGATACAGAGAAGGTAGGTAATGTGCAGGTAAAGATATGTTGACCGGGTGATGGCAGGAAACACCAGCATGTATGGGTGACAGAAAGAAGCACCAGTGTGACCCCAGGATGCAGGGAAGGTAGGTAATGTGCGGGTAAAGATATGTTGACTGGGTGAAAGAAGAAGGCACCAGTTTGACTCCAGGATACAGAGAAGGTAGGTAATGTGCGGGTAAAGATATGTTGACTGGGTGAAAGAAGAAGGCACCAGTTTGACTCCAGGATACAGAGAAGGTAGGTAATGTGCGGGTAAAGATATGTTGACTGGGTGAAAGAAGAAGGCACCAGTTTGACTCCAGGATACAGAGAAGGTAGGTAATGTGCGGGTAAAGATATGTTGACTGGGTGAAAGAAGGAGGCACCAGTTTGACTCCAGGATACAGAGAAGGTAGGTAATGTGCGGGTAAAGATATGTTGAGAGGGTGAAAGAAGAAGGCACCAGTTTGACTCCAGGATACAGAGAAGGTAGGTAATGTGCGGGTAAAGATATGTTGACAGGGTGAAAGAAGAAGGCACCAGTTTGACTCCAGGATACAGAGAAGGTAGGTAATGTGCGGGTAAAGATATGTTGACTGGGTGAAAGAAGGAGGCACCAGTTTGACTCCAGGATGCAGAGAAGGTAGGTAATGTGCGGGTAAAGATATGTTGACAGGGTGAAAGAAGAAGGCACCAGTTTGACTCCAGGATACAGAGAAGGTAAGTAATGTGCGGGTAAAGATATGTTGACAGGGTGAAAGAAGGAGGCACCAGTTTGACTCCAGGATGCAGAGAAGGTAGGTAATGTGCGGGTAAAGATATGTTGACAGGGTGAAAGAAGGAGGCACCAGTTTGACTCCAGGATACAGAGAAGGTAGGTAATGTGCGGGTAAAGATATGTTGACAGGGTGAAGGAAGGAGGCACCAGTTTGACTCCAGGATACAGAGAAGGTAGGTAATGTGCAGGTAAAGATATGTTGTCTGGGTGATGGCAGGAAGCACCAGCATGTATGGGTGACAGAAAGAAGCACCAGTGTGACCCCGGGATGCAGGGAAGGTAGGTAATGTGCAGGTAAAGATATGTTGACAGGGTGAAAGAAGGAGGCACCAGTTTGACTCCAGGATACAGAGAAGGTAGGTAATGTGCGGGTAAAGATATGTTGACTGGGTGAAAGAAGAAGGCACCAGTTTGACTCCAGGATACAGAGAAGGTAGGTAATGTGCAGGTAAAGATATGTTGACTGGGTGAAAGAAGAAGGCACCAGTTTGACTCCAGGATACAGAGAAGGTAGGTAATGTGCGGGTAAAGATATGTTGACTGGGTGAAAGAAGAAGGCACCAGTTTGACTCCAGGATACAGAGAAGGTAGGTAATGTGCTGGTAAAGATATGTTGACAGGGTGAAAGAAGAAGGCACCAGTTTGACTCCAGGATACAGAGAAGGTAGGTAATGTGCGGGTAAAGATATGTTGACAGGGTGAAAGAAGGAGGCACCAGTTTGACTCCAGGATACAGAGAAGGTAGGTAATGTGCGGGTAAAGATATGTTGACTGGGTGAAAGAAGGAGGCACCAGTTTGACTCCAGGATACAGAGAAGGTAGGTAATGTGCAGGTAAAGATATGTTGACTGGGTGAAAGAAGGAGGCACCAGTTTGACTCCAGGATACAGAGAAGGTAGGTAATGTGCGGGTAAAGATATGTTGACAGGGTGAAAGAAGGAGGCACCAGTTTGACTCCAGGATACAGAGAAGGTAGGTAATGTGCGGGTAAAGATATGTTGACTGGGTGAAAGAAGAAGGCACCAGTTTGACTCCAGGATACAGAGAAGGTAGGTAATGTGCAGGTAAAGATATGTTGTCTGGGTAATGGCAGGAAGCACCAGCATGTATGGGTGACAGAAAGAAGCACCAGTGTGACCCCAGTATGCAGGGAAGGTAGGTAATGTGCAGGTAAAGATATGTTGACAGGGTGAAAGAAGAAGGCACCAATTTGACTCCAGGATACAAAGAAGGTAGGTAATGTGCGGGTAAAGATATGTTGACTGGGTGAAAGAAGGAGGCACCAGTTTGACTCCAGGATGCAGAGAAGGTAGGTAATGTGCGGGTAAAGATATGTTGACAGGGTGAAAGAAGAAGGCACCAGTTTGACTCCAGGATACAGAGAAGGCAGGTAATGTGCTGGTAAAGATATGTTGACAGGGTGAAAGAAGAAGGCACCAGTATGACTCCAGGATACAGAGAAGGTAGGTAATGTGCGGGTAAAGATGTGTTGACTGGGTGAAAGAAGGAGGCACCAGTTTGACTCCAGGATACAGAGAAGGTAGGTAATGTGCGGGTAAAGATATGTTGACAGGGTGAAAGAAGGAGGCACCAGTTTGACTCCAGGATACAGAGAAGGTAGGTAATGTGCGGGTAAAGATATGTTGACAGGGTGAAAGAAAGAAGCACCAGTTTGACTCCAGGATACAGAGAAGGTAGGTAATGTGCGGGTAAAGATATGTTGACTGGGTGAAAGAAGGAGGCACCAGTTTGACTCCAGGATACAGAGAAGGTAGGTAATGTGCGGGTAAAGATATGTTGACTGGGTGAAAGAAGGAGGCACCAGTTTGACTCCAGGATACAGAGAAGGTAGGTAATGTGCAGGTAAAGATATGTTGTCTGGGTAATGGCAGGAAGCACCAGCATGTATGGGTGACAGAAAGAAGCACCAGTGTGACCCCAGGATGCAGGGAAGGTAGGTAATGTGCAGGTAAAGATATGTTGACAGGGTGAAAGAAGGAGGCACCAGTTTGACTCCAGGATACAGAGAAGGTAGGTAATGTGCGGGTAAAGATATGTTGACTGGGTGAAAGAAGGAGGCACCAGTTTGACTCCAGGATACAGAGAAGGTAGGTAATGTGCAGGTAAAGATATGTTGACAGGGTGAAAGAAGGAGGCACCAGTTTGACTCCAGGATACAGAGAAGGTAGGTAATGTGCGGGTAAAGATATGTTGACTGGGTGAAAGAAGGAGGCACCAGTTTGACTCCAGGATACAGAGAAGGTAGGTAATGTGCAGGTAAAGATATGTTGACAGGGTGAAAGAAGAAGGCACCAGTTTGACTCCAGGATACAGAGAAGGTAGGTAATGTGCGGGTAAAGATATGTTGACAGGGTGAAAGAAGGAGGCACCAGTTTGACTCCAGGATACAGAGAAGGTAGGTAATGTGCAGGTAAAGATATGTTGACAGGGTGAAAGAAGGAGGCACCAGTTTGACTCCAGGATACAGAGAAGGTAGGTAATGTGCGGGTAAAGATATGTTGACTGGGTGAAAGAAGGAGGCACCAGTTTGACTCCAGGATACAGAGAAGGTAGGTAATGTGCAGGTAAAGATATGTTGACAGGGTGAAAGAAGAAGGCACCAGTTTGACTCCAGGATACAGAGAAGGTAGGTAATGTGCGGGTAAAGATATGTTGACAGGGTGAAAGAAGGAGGCACCAGTTTGACTCCAGGATACAGAGAAGGTAGGTAATGTGCAGGTAAAGATATGTTGTCTGGGTAATGGCAGGAAGCACCAGCATGTATGGGTGACAGAAAGAAGCACTAGTGTGACCCCAGGATGCAGGGAAGGTAGGTAATGTGCTGGTAAAGATATGTTGACAGGGTGAAAGAAGAAGGCCCCAGTTTGACTCCAGGATACAGAGAAGGTAGGTAATGTGCGGGTAAAGATATGTTGACTGGGTAATGGCAGGAAGCACCAGCATGTATGGGTGACATAAAGAAGCACCAGTGTGACCCCAGGATGCAGAGAAGGTAGGTAAAGTGCAGGTAAAGATATGTTGAATGGGTAAAGGCAGGAAACACCAGCAAAAGTCGCTGCTTGCAGCTTTAATTAGTCTTTGAATTTCCGATGAAACGTGTGGTAATCATTATAAACTTTTTGGACATATTTATGAAATTAAATGTATTTTTTTAATTAGTTAGTAAACATATTGAGGGTTTTGACTTTTGCAACATTTTGTATTCTTCATGTGTATTTTTTCCACACTTATGATTCCGTTCAAGAACATGAGGACCGTTTTAATTTGGATTTATTTTTCTTGATCTTACCGAGCATCTTCTGCAGTTTGAAGGGAGTCCGGCTGTTTTTTTTTACTCAGCGAAATGACCGCAGGAAAAAAGAAGTGAGACCTTCAACCTCCTCCTGGTGCAGAGTCATCATCATGCAGGGCACTTTTGTGCTGATCACAGCACTTTTCTAGGTAGACTTTTTTACTGACTTCCCTTCCACACATGGGAGGGAATAACATTTTTGTAGGTGAAAAAAATGAAATGAATTAATAATGATTGAAATATAATGAAAAAAAAAAAATATATATATATATATATATATATATATATATATATACATAAATAATGCATTTTAATTGGTAACAAAAATAAATCTGACAAATAATATATAAAATAAATATTAATATAACTGAATAAATACATTTTAAAGTAATTATATATAAATAAATACGTTATTAATACATACAAAATAAATATGATGAATTATAATACGATGCTGTCCAGGGTGTACCCTGCCTTCCGCCCGATTGTAGCTGAGATAGGCGCCAGCGCCCCCCGTGACCCCGAAAGGGAATAAGCGGTAGTAAATGGATGGATGGATGGATGCTATCTATTCATACAAATGCAGTACATAATTAATTAGTTAGTAATAACCTAAATATAATGAATTAAATATTACATTTTTAATGGTAACAAAAATACATAATACAAATAATACAGCAAAAAAATATTAACATAAATGAATACAAAGTATAAAACTAATTATATAGTAATAAATACATTAACACATACAAAATAAATAAATATTAGGAATAATAATACAATCGTATATATTCATACAAATGCAAAAAATATTAATTATTCGTAATAACTTAAATATAATTAATCAAACAATAGATAAATAATACATTTTTAATAGTAACAAAAATACATAATAGAAATAATACATAAATACATATTAATATGAATAACACAATACACATACAATTAATTATATATGAATAAATACATTACTAATACATACAAAATAAATAAATATGAATAACACTACAATTGTACATATCAATACAATATTAATCAATTTGTAATAATTGAAATATAATGAATTTAACAATATATCAATAAATAATACATTTTTAATGGTAACAACAATTCATAATACAAATGATAATGACTGAACGACTCCGAAACCAACTGCTGCAGGAAACCTGATTGCCCTCTCAACGGGGGGTGCTTACAAACATCAGTCGTTTACCAAGCAAAAGTAACACGCAATGACATCAACACGTCCGACACGTACGTAGGATTAACCGAAGGAGCGTTTAAAACCAGATGGAATAAACACAAGGCTTCTTTTAGAAACCAGAGCCTGCGGAATTCTACAGAACTCAGCAAGCACATTTGGAACCTCAAAGACAATAATGGTGAATATTCAATAACATGGCAAATTCATGCATCCAGCACACCTTACAACAGTGGTAATAAAAGATGCAACCTATGCTTGAAAGAGAAACTGTTTATTATATATCAACCCAGACCTGTCATCCCTCAAAAAGCGCAGTGAAATTATACCAGCATGCCGTCGCGGATGGAAACACCTCCTAGGTAACACATGAGCCAATCCCCACGCTCCTACGCCTGCCTGTACCCACCCACTCTGTGCTTTATATAAACCATTGTATGTGAATGCTTCCATTAAAAAATCTCCTGACGATTGAGGGAACCCCTCATGAAACAGTTCTGTAGAGATAAAGTAGTCTTGTGATTTTTCCCACACACATATACATATATATATATAAAATTATATTAAATAACGCCCCTTCCTTCAGAAGCAGCCTCAGTGATGTAACCAGGGACCTGCCGAATAAATTGTGGAGCACGTGGGACTGTGCCTTAGGGTGTAAGTTGGAACTGGAACTGAGTGTACAGCCCAATATGTCTCTCGTCACTGTGCAAAAGTGAACTCTGTCTCTGCATGATTCCTTGCTTCTTGTCTGTTTAATAGCTGTCATCAGTGTTTGAACCTGACAGTCTCCAATATTGTCTCCATCAAAACACAGCTCTTAAACACACGTACCCCCCTCCCTTGTGGAGGGGGTCCGGTCCGATGACCATGGATGAAGTACTGGCTGTCCAGAGTCGAGACCCAGGATGGACCGCTCGTCGGGACCCAGGATGGACCGCTCGCCTGTATCGGTTGGGGACATCTCTACGCTGCTGATCCGCTTGAGATGGTTTCCTGTGGACGGGACTCTGGCTGCTGTCTTGGATCCGCTTGAACTGAACTCTCGCGGCTGTGTTGGAGCCACTATGGATTGAACTTTCACAGTATCATGTTAGACCCGCTCGACATCCATTGCTTTCGGTCCCCTAGACGGGGGGGGGTTGCCCACATCTGAGGTCCTCTCCAAGGTTTCTCATAGTCAGCATTGTCACTGGCGTCCCACTGGATGTGAATTCTCCCTGCCCACTGGGTGTGAGTTTTCCTTGCCCTTTTGTGGGTTCTTCCGAGGATGTTGTAGTCGTAATGATTTGTGCAGTCCTTTGAGACATTTGTGATTTGGGGCTATATAAATAAACATTGATTGATTGATTGAAACTAAGCGCTTGGCTCCTTTTTGTCAGGCTTGTCCCTGACAGTTGGTCTATGTTTTAGTGTTTTCCTCTGCATTTGTCTGTTTCCTGTGTTTAGTATTTTCCTGTCTTTTAGTTCCTGTCAAGTGCTCTTAATTTGTCAGCTTCCTGTCTTGTTCCTCCTCAGTGTGTTTAGTATTTCCTGTCCTTAGTTCCTGTCTTGTGCTCTTATTTTGTCAGCTTCCTGTCTCGTTCCCCGAGTGCTGTGTTCCCCTTCAGCTGGGGCGGATTGGCATCTGGCCACACCTGTTGCCAATCAGCCTGGCTCCTATTTGTACCTCCTTTGTCTTGTGTCAGTTGCTGGATCATTGTATTTTCATTTGTATTGTCTTGTCGATGTCACATCTAGTCGCTCTTGTGATGTGTTATCGCTCCTGTCGCGTCGTACCTTGTCTTTGCAGCGTAGCGGTAAGCTATATTCAAGTTGATGTTTGTAGCTTACTGTTTTTTGTTCCCTGCTTCCGTTTTATTTTTCATTATACAAGTACGACTTCTGTTTGCCTGTTCGCTACCCGCTAGCTTCCACGCTAAGCTCCTGTTCGTTATTTTCTAGCTCCCAGGCTAGCTTCTTTTTTTTTGATTACCCGCCTCGTGTGCGCTTTGTGTTTGTACCCTTTTGGTTTTGTTTTTTGTCTTAGTATTTAATTAAATCATGTTTTCTCATTCCATGCTTGCCTCCATCTCTGCATCTTGGGGTATCGTCATCAAATAACCCTGACACTTTTACTCCGAAGGGAAATCTTCGCAGCAAAGTCCGTGTAGTTAGTGAGTCGTGATTATCAAGCCGAACGATGCTAGTGCGCATGCGCCTGACTTCCTGTTGCCTAAAATGCCTTAATAAATGAAGTTTTTTTTAATGAAGAAATTAGACGGTATCACTAACCGTCGGGAATTTTATCGCGAATGATCCTTATACCGTTTTTTGTTACATCCCTCGTCCGTTAACAAGTAAAAAGTCCATTTGAGTTCTGTAGTTTGACAAGTCCCAGGATGGACCGCTCGTCGGGACCCAGGATGGACCGCTCGCCTGTATCGGTTGGGGACATCTCTACGCTGCTGATCCGCCTCCGCTTGAGATGGTTTCCTGTGGACGGGACTCTGGCTGCTGTCTTGGATCCGCTTGAACTGAACTCTCGCGGCTGTGTTGGAGCCACTATGGATTGAACTTTCACAGTATCATGTTAGACCCGCTCGACATCCATTGCTTTCGGTCCCCTAGAGGGGGGGGGGTTGCCCACATCTGAGGTCCTCTCCAAGGTTTCTCATAGTCAGCATTGTCACTGGCGTCCCACTGGATGTGAATTCCCCCCCCGCCCACTGGGTGTGAGTTTCCCTTGCCCTTTTGTGGGTTCTTCCGAGGATGTTGTAGTCGTAATGATTTGTGCAGTCCTTTGAGACATTTGTGATTTGGGGCTATATAAATAAACATTGATTGATTGATTGAAACTAAGCGCTTGGCTCCTTTTTGTCAGGCTTGTCCCTGACAGTTGGTCTATGTTTTAGTGTTTTCCTCTGCATTTGTCTGTTTCCTGTGTTTAGTATTTTCCTGTCTTTTAGTTCCTGTCAAGTGCTCTTAATTTGTCAGCTTCCTGTCTTGTTCCTCCTCAGTGTGTTTAGTATTTCCTGTCCTTAGTTCCTGTCTTGTGCTCTTATTTTGTCAGCTTCCTGTCTTGTTCCCTGAGTGCCGTGTTCCCCTTCAGCTGCGGCGGATTGGCATCTGGCCACACCTGTTGCCAATCAGCCTGGCTCCTATTTGTACCTCCTTTGTCTTGTGTCAGTTGCTGGATCATTGGATTTTCATTTGTATTGTCTTGTCGATGTCACATCTAGTCGCTCTTGTGACGTGTTATCGCTCCTGTCGTGTCGTACCTTGTCTTTGCAGCGTAGCGGTAAGCTATATTCAGTTGATGTTTGTAGCTTACTGTTTTTTGTTCCCTGCTTCCGTTTTATTTTTCATTATACAAGTACGACTTCTGTTTGCCTGTTCACTACCCGCTAGCTTCCACGCTAAGCTCCTGTTCCTTATTTTCTAGCTCCCAGGCTAGCTTCTTTTTTTTGATTATCCACCTCGTGTGCGCTTTGTGTTTGTACCCTTTTGGTTTTGTTTTTTGTCTTAGTATTTAATTAAATCATGTTTTCTCATTCCATGCTTGCCTCCATCTCTGCATCTTGGGGTATCGTCATCAAATAACCCTGACACTTTTACTCCGAAGGGAAATCTTCGCAGCAAAGTCCGTGTAGTTAGTGAGTCGTGATTATCAAGCCGAACGATGCTAGTGCGCATGCGCCTGACTTCCTGTTGCCTAAAATGCCTTAATAAATGAAGTTTTTTTTAATTAAGAAATAAAACGGTATCACTAACCGTCGGGAATTTTATCGCGAATGATCATTATACCGTTTTTTGTTACATCCCTCGTCCGTTAACAAGTAAAAAGTCCATTTGAGTTCTGTAGTTTGACAAGTCCCAGGATGGACCGCTCGTCGGGACCCAGGATGGACCGCTCGCCTGTATCGGTTGGGGACATCTCTACGCTGCTGATCCGCCTCCGCTTGAGATGGTTTCCTGTGGACGGGACTCTGGCTGCTGTCTTGGATCCGCTTGAACTGAACTCTCGCGGCTGTGTTGGAGCCACAATGGATTGAACTTTCACAGTATCATGTTAGACCCGCTCGACATCCATTACTTTCGGTCCCCTAGAGGGGGGGGGGGTTGCCCACATCTGAGGTCCTCTCCAAGGTTTCTCATAGTCAGCATTGTCACTGGCGTCCCACTGGATGTGAATTCTCCCCTGCCCACTGGGTGTGAGTTTTCCTTGCCCTTTTGTGGGTTCTTCCGAGGATGTTGTAGTCGTAATGATTTGTGCAGTCCTTTGAGACATTTGTGATTTGGGGCTGTATAAATAAACATTGATTGATAAACATTGAAGTCAGTAGATTGGACTATTTACACTTTTTGTTTCCGTTGCTGGAACTTCCCCTTTGCTGATGAAAAAGCCGATCTCTGCACTGGTCTATGGACTTGGCCGCCAAGTGCCGCTAAAAGTCGATGTGGTCCCAGTCAAATATGTATCTTCCTCACATTCCCAGGCCGATACATGACTGATATCACACACGCTAATGAGGACGTTTGCAGCCTGCAGCTTGTCAACCACTATTTGCCACTCAGCAAAGCGGCCTGTCATTATAATGCAACTCATAACCCCCCCTCCCCACAAAAAAGTCCTGGCGGTGCCGTGTTGTATTTAGGAATCAAACGTGCGGGAGGAATGAGAGGAATGTGCTGGTAATGGAGGCGTGAGAGGCGGACATGACGGCTCAATTAGGCATCGTCAACATCTTGTCTGAAAGATGACCAACACATCTTTTCATCTCCTTTCAGTCATTTAAAGCCATTGATTAGCAAACAAAGATCATTTATAAGAAGAGTGTCCAAGGGTTTTAGTCACCCCCCCCCAAAAAAATTGTAAAAAAAAAAAAAAAATGCTAAAATATATCTAATGAAAAAACTGTACTTTCAAAAATATTTTGTATTTATTTTAAGTAAAAACGCACATCTGCATGTCACTTTTTTGGGACATGACAAATGATCAGGAACATTGTTTCTTCACATCATGTGAATAATGCTGTATAATAGACTGTATTTATGTTATTCACGTGTGAATAATGCTGTATAATAGACTGTATTTATGTTATTCACATGTGAATAATGCTGTATAATAGACTGTATTTATGTTATTTACGTGTGAATAATGCTGTATAATAAACTGTATTTATATTATTCACATGTGAATAATGCTGTATAATAGACTGTATTTGTTATTCACATGTGAATAATGCTGCATAATAGACTGTATTTATGTTATTCACATGTGAATAATGCTGTATAATAGACTGTATTTATGTTATTTACGTGTGAATAATGCTGTATAATAGACTGTATTTGTTATTCACATGTGAATAATGCTGCATAATAGACTGTATTTATATTATTCACATGTGAATGATGCCGTAAAATAGACTGTATTTATATTATTCACAAAATGCTGTATAATGGACTGCATTTATATTATTCACATGTGAATAATGCTGTATAATAAACTGTATTTATATTAATATCATGTAAATAATGCTGTATAATAGAGTTTCTTAATGTTATTCACATGTGAATAATGCTGTATAATAGACTGTATTTATGTTATTCACATGAGAATAATGCTGTATAATAGATTGTATTTATATTATTCACATGTGAATAATGCTGCGTAATAGACAGTATTTATACTACTCACATGTGAATAATGCTGTATAGTGGACTGTATTTGTTATTCACATGTGAATAATGCCGTAAAATAGAGTGTATTTATATTATTCACATAATGTTGTATAATGGACTGTATTTATATTATTCACATGTGAATAATGCTGTATAATAGACTGTATTTATATTATT
>NC_084616.1:9346737-9581737 GCF_033978795.1 Nerophis ophidion
AGTTGTTTGCATTGGGTCATAGAAGTGAATGCTTCGCATTTTTTGTTCAGAGAACAATTAAAGATACTTGATCTGTAAAAACATTTTTTTTATTATTTTTTTTTATTTCACACCATGGTTTGCGAAGGTTGTTTGCAACGGGTCATAGCACAATTAAAAGAAAATGACCTGTAAAACTCTATCTTTAATTATATATATTTTTTCACACCATGATTTGGGAAGATTGTTTGCATTGGGTGTTATAGGTAAATGCTACGCATGATTATGTTCAGAGCACAATTAAAGTAATTGAGCTGTAAAACTCTATCATTAATTATATATATTTTTTCCACACCATGACTCGGGTAGGTTGTTTGCATTGGGTCATATAAGTAAATGCTTCACAAGTTTTTTTTTTCAGAGCACAGCTTAAGGTAATCGACCAGTAAAACTCTATTTTTATTTAAATTGTTTTTTATTTCACACCATGACTTGGGAAGGTTGTTTGCACCGGGTCATAGAAGTGAATGCTACGCATTTTTTGTTCAGAGAACAATTAAAGATGATTGATCTGTAAAACGTTTTATTTATTATTATTTTTTATTTCACACCATGGTTTGCGAAGGTTGTTTGCAATGCGTCATAGCACAATTAAAAGGTAAATGACCTGTAAAACTCTATCTTTAATTATATATTTTTTTTCACACCATGATTTGGGAAGATTGTTTGCATTGGGTGATATAGGTAAATGCTACGCATGTTTATGTTCAGAGCACAATTAAAGTAATTGAGCTGTAAAACTCTATCATTAATTATATATATTTTTTCCACACCATGACTCGGGTAGGTTGTTTGCATTGGGTCATATAAGTAATGCTTCTCATGGTTTTGTTCAGAGCACAGTTTAAGGTAATTGACCTGTAAAACTTTTTTTTTATTATTTCACACCATGATTTAGGAAGGTTGTTTGCATTGGGCCGTATAAGTAAATGCGTCTCATGGTTCTGTTCAGAGCACAGTTTAAGGTAATTGACCTGTAAAACTATTTTTATTTTTTTTCATACCATGACTTGGGAAGGTTATTTGCATTGGATCATATAAGTAAACGCCACGCATTGTTTTGTTCAGAAGACAATAATGATAATTGACCTGTGAAACAAATTTTTAATTAATTTTTGTATTTCGCACCATGGTTTGGGAAGGTTGTTTGCATTGGGTCATATAAGTGAACGCCACGCATTGTTTTGTTCAGAAAACAATTAAAGATAATTGACCGGTAAAACAATTTTTCAAATAAATTTTTGTATTTCACACCATGGTTTGGGAAGGTGGTTTGCATTGAGTCATATAAGTAAATCCTATGTATGGATTTGTTCGGAGCACAGTTAAAGGTAAATGACCTGTAAAACCATTTTTTATGATTATTTTTTTATTTCACACCATGACTTGGGAAGGTTATTTGCATTGGGTCATATAAGTAAATGCCATGTATGGTTTTGTTCAAAGCACAAGTTAAGGTAATTGACCTGTAATTGACCTGTAAAACCATTTTTAATGATGATTTTTTGTATTTCACACCATGACTTGGGAAGATTTTTTGCATTGGGTCATATAAGTAAATGCTATGTCTAGTTTTATGTGAAGCACAATTAAAGGTAATGGACCTGTAGAACCAATTTTAATGATTATTTTTTGTATTCCACACCATGACTTGGGAAGGTTGTTTGCAATGGGTCATATAAGTATATGCTACGTGTAGTTTTATGCAAAGCACAATTAAAAGGTAATTGACCTGTGGAACCAATTTTAATGATTATTTTTTGTATTGCACACCATGACTTGGGAAGGTTGTTTGCATTGGGTCGTATCAGTAAATGCTACGCATGTTTTTTATTTACTTTTTTAAAAAGCACAATTAAAGATAATTGACCTGTAAAACTTTTATTTATTTTTTCCACACCATGAGTTGGGAAGGTTGTTTGCAATGGGTCATATAAGTATATGCTACGTGTAGTTTTATGCAAAGCACAATTAAAAGGTAATTGACCTGTAGAACCAATTTTAATGATTATTTTTTGTATTGCACACCATGACTTGGGAAGGTTGTTTGCATTGGGTCGTATAAGTGAATGCTACGCATGTTTTTTTTATTTTTTTACAGAGCACAATTAAAGATAATTGACCTGTAAAACTTTTATTATTTTTTTTCACACCATGACTTGGGAAGGTTGTTTGCATTGGATCATAAAGTTGGGAGTTTGGTCATACCAAATACTATAAAAAATGGGTACCATTGCCTCCCTGCTTAGCACTCAGCATCAAAGGTTGGAATTGGGGGTTAAATCACAATAAATGACTCCCGGGCGCGGCACCGCTGCTGCCCACTGCTCCCCTCACTTCACAGGGGGTGATCAAGGGGGATGGGTCAAATGCAGAGGTCAAATTTCACCACACCTAATGTGTGTGTGTGAGAATATTTATTATAAGTAAATGCTACGTCTAGTTTAATGCAAAGCACAATTAAGGTAATTGACCTGTAAAAAAAATTTTAATGGTTATTTTTTTGTATTTTACCCCATGACTTGGGAAGGTTGTTTGCATTGGGTCACGTAAGTATATGCTTCGCATAGTTTTTTTCCGAGCACGTTTAAAAGGTAATTGACCTATAAAACCATTTTTCATTTTTATTTTACACCATGATTTGGGAAGGTTGATTGCATTAGGTCATAAAAGTAAATGCTACGCATGTGTTTTTTTTTTGTCCAGCGCAGGATTAAAGGTAATTGACCTGTAAAAAAAACTATTTTTTCGTACTAGAATGCCAGTACACGTGGTTGAAAAAGCCTCACGTGTAACAACGTACGTTTGCTGCGGCCCGGCTGGTAATCGGAGCTTCAGTGCTGGTCTGAGCCGCATTTGCTGGTCCGAGTGCGGCGGCGAAGCTTCCAGGCCATTTGTTCTCTGTCTCTCTCTCTCTCTTCCCCACGCGTCTCGCTAAATGCGCTCCGACAGATGAGTCTCGCCCCGCGGAGCGCCGCCTCCCAGGGGTGCGTTGACATTTTGCGAGGACAACGCAGGACTCCGGCGACACAGAAAACATTTCCTCCACCTCGTCTTCGCCGTTTCTGCTGCCGCCGCGTTGCAGGTCAAAGGACTTGGTAAAGTTACCCCGCGATGATTGAACCCCACGCAGGAAGTTCTCAGACGCCATCAAAATGGACACCCGGGGGCGGGGTTACGGGGGACTTACATTTCACAGGAGAAGTTATTATTTTCACATTCCGGGAAACTCCAAACGTCTCAGTGCGTCACGACTTTGCATGACTGCTGAGACAAAGTACAATACAGTAATATTGTGGAGAATAAAGGCCAATAAACCTCTCATGAGTTTGGATTTGGGAACTCATTGAGTGTCGAACTCAAGGCCCCGGGGCCAAGATCCAGCCCGTGACATCATTTTTATCTGGCCCACAAACACCTGGAAATGATATGTGTCAATGACCTCATAATTTCTTACTAAATGTAAGAAAATATGATCCGGGCAGCAGATCATCACAGTCCCCCCCCTCTAAAGGACGGATTCCAGATGTCCCCAGAAAAAAAAAAAAACAGAACAAGTTCCAAAGTCAAGAGAGGGCAGAGGGAGGACTTGGCGGTGGGTCGCCAGGCCGAGTGTCCCCAAATCCACTGGGGACGATTCTGGTGGGCGACCAAGGAGTACATATATAAAAATACATGTAGTCCTTGAAAATTGCATACATTTGAAACTTTAGTAATATCCATTATAGCAACATTTTATAGCTAACTACCCATCAAATTAATACTAATGACAATACATGTTACCTTGTTCTTTACAGCATCCATCCATCCATCTTCTTCCGCTTATCCGGACTGGACTCTCACTATTATGTTAGATCCACTACAGACTGGACTCTCACTATTATGTTAGATCCACTATGGACTGGACTCTCACACTATTATGTTAGAGCCACTACGGACTGGACTCTCACACTATTATGTTAGATCCACTACGGACTGGACTCTCACTATTATGTTAGATCCACTATGGACTGGACTCTCACACTATTATGTTAGATCCACTATGGACTGGACTCTCACACTTTAATGTTAGATCCACTATGGACTGGACTCTCACACTATTATGTTCGATCCACTACGGACTGCACTCTCACACAATTATGTTAGATCCACTATGGACTGGACTCTCACACTATTATGTTAGATCCACTATGGACTGGACTCTCACACTATTATGTTAGATCCACTATGGACTGGACTCTCACACTATTATGTTAGATCCACTATGGGCTGGACTGTCACGATTATGTTAGATCCACTATGGACTGGACTCTCACACTATTATGTTAGATCCACTATGGACTGGACTCTCACTATTATGTTAGATCCACTATAGACTGAACTATCACATTATTACGTTAGATCCACTACGGACTGAACTCTCACACTATTATGTTAGATCCACTATGGACTGGACTCCCACACTATTATGTTAGATCCACTATGGACTGGACTCTCACTATTATGTTAGATCCACTATGGACTGGACTCTCACTATTATGTTAGATCCACTATGGACTGGACTCTCACTATCATGTTAGATCCACTATGGACTGGACTCTCACTATTATGTTGGATCCACTATGGACTGGACTCTCACTATCATGTTAGATCCACTATGGACTGGACTCTCACTATTATGTTATATCCACTATGGACTGGACTATCACACTACTATGTTAGATCCATTACTGACTGGACTATCACTATTATGTTGGATCCACTATGGACTGGACTCTCACTATCATGTTAGATCCACTATGGACTGGACTCTCACACTATTATGTTAGATCCACTATGGGCTGGACTGTCACGATTATGTTAGATCCACTATGGACTGGACTCTCACTATTATGTTAGATCCACTATACACTTGACTATCACATTATTATGTTAGATCCACTACGGACTGGACTCTCACACTATTATGTTAGATCCACTATGGACTGGACTCTCACTATTATGTTAGATCCACTATGGACTGGACTCTCACACTATTATATTAGATCCACTATGGACTGGACTTGCACAGTATTATGTTAGATCCACTATGGACTGGACTCTCACGCTATTATGTTAGCTCCACTATGGACTGGACTTTCACAATTATGTTAGATTCACTATGGACTGGACTCTCTCACTATTATGTTAGATCCACTATGGACTGGACTCTCACACTATTATGTTAGATCCACTATGGACTGGACTCCCACACTATTATGTTAGATCCACTATGGACTGGACTCTCACTATTATGTTAGATCCACTATGGACTGGACTCTCACTATTATGTTAGATCCACTATGGACTGGACTCTCACTATCATGTTAGATCCACTATGGACTGGACTCTCACTATTATGTTGGATCCACTATGGACTGGACTCTCACTATCATGTTAGATCCACTATGGACTGGACTCTCACTATTATGTTATATCCACTATGGACTGGACTATCACACTACTATGTTAGATCCATTACTGACTGGACTATCACTATTATGTTGGATCCACTATGGACTGGACTCTCACTATCATGTTAGATCCACTATGGACTGGACTCTCACACTATTATGTTAGATCCACTATGGGCTGGACTGTCACGATTATGTTAGATCCACTATGGACTGGACTCTCACTATTATGTTAGATCCACTATACACTTGACTATCACATTATTATGTTAGATCCACTACGGACTGGACTCTCACACTATTATGTTAGATCCACTATGGACTGGACTCTCACTATTATGTTAGATCCACTATGGACTGGACTCTCACACTATTATATTAGATCCACTATGGACTGGACTTGCACAGTATTATGTTAGATCCACTATGGACTGGACTCTCACGCTATTATGTTAGCTCCACTATGGACTGGACTTTCACAATTATGTTAGATTCACTATGGACTGGACTCTCTCACTATTATGTTAGATCCACTATGGACTGGACTTTCACTATTATGTTAGATCCACTATGGACTGGACTCTCACTATTATGTTGGATCCACTATGAACTGGACTCTCACACTATTATGTCAGACCCACTATTGGGCTGACATAATATTGTCTGGGCTTCCCTACTTAGGCTGCTGCCCCTGCGACACGACCTGGGATGAGCGGAAGAAGATGGATATATAATTGATATCATTGGATTATGAGTAAGAAAAAGTTCCAAAGTTTCTTAATCAATCAGAAATATCAAGCAGCTAAAATGTTTAGCATTTTTCCCATCATGCTTTGTAATGGATTTAAATGGGTATCATTTTGATTTTTTTTAATGATAAATAGACATGCTTTTTTTAAAATAATATCTACAAAGTTCAGTTATCATGTCTGTTGAAATTTTGTGTTGGTTGAATATTTTTTTAAATTATTTTATTTAAATTTCACACCATGACTTGGGAAGGTTGTTTGCATTGGGTCATATAAGTAAAAAGCTATGCATGGTCTAGTTCAGAGTATGATTAAAGGTAATTAACCTGAAGAATTATTTTTAATTATTTATTTTTTTAAATTTCATACCATGACTTGGGAAGGTTGTTTGCATTGGGCGGCGGCCGTCGTGTCATGTTAGCACGGCTGTCAATCAAGCCTCCTGTCAAAAATATATAAAAGTTATGTCTGACAGTGTTAATGATATTTGATGTAGTAAAAATATTGAAATTGATATATTTAATTACACATTTATAATATTGAGGGTTGAAAGAGGAACTTTATTTTGAAAGGCTAGGAATGTAAAGCAGCTGCAATAGAGATGAAAGATGTCTCCACATGATGTCGTCTTGTTTGTGCGGCGGCGCGTGGATGCTAATTAGCGAGTGTGACGGGAGCAGCTGCGAGGGCGTCAGCGGGCGTTTTCCCAGGTCTGGTCTCCCTCCATCCTCCTCACTCGGCCTCTGATTAACGAGACTCGTCAGGCGCCGTCCGTCGCCACTCGCGCCAATTAAGACCGCCGGCCCGCGGGTCCATCCGCTCTCTGTCGCTGTGGCACAGCAGGCCGCCGGACTCTTGTCCAATCAATGTCATGCTGGGTCTGGAGTCGGTACTTTTAAACCTCCCGCAGTGGTCTGGAACCTGGTACCGCTCAGCCTCCCGCGGGGGTCTGGAGCCCGGTACCTTTTAACCTCCTGCAGTGGTCTGGAGCCTGGTACTTCTCAGCCTCCTGCGGGGGTCTGGAGCTCGGTACCTTTTAACCTCCCGCCGTGGTCTGGAGCCCGGTACCTTTTAACCTCCCGCCGTGGTCTAAAGCATTGTACCTTTTAACCTCCCGCAGTGGTCTGGAGCATGGTACCTTCCAGCCACCCGTGGTGGTCTAGAGCCCGGTAACTTTTAACCTCCCACGGTGGTGTGGAGCCCGGTCCTTTACAGGGTCCCGCGGTGGTATGGATCATGGCACTGTACCATTCAGCCACCCGCAGTGGTCCAGAGCCTGGTACCATTTAGCCTCCCGCAGTGATCTGGAGCCCGGTTACTTTTAACCTCCCGCGGTGCTCTGGAGCCCGGTACCATTTAGCCTTCTGCGGTGATCTGGAGCCCGGTACCTTTTAGCCTCCCGCCGTGGTCTGGAGCCCGGTACCTTTTAACCTCCCGCCGTGGTCTAAAGCATTGTACCTTTTAACCTCCCGCAGTGGTCTGGAGCATGGTATCTTTCAGCCACCCGTGGTGGTCTAGAGCGCGGTAACTTTTTAACCTCCCACGGTGGTGTGGAGCCCGGTCCTTTGCAGGGTCCCGCGGTGGTCTGGATCATGGTACTGTACCTTTCAGCCATCCGCAGTGGTCCAGAGCCTGGTACCATTTAGCCTCCCGCGGTGATCTGGAGCCCGGTTACTTTTAACCTCCCGCGGTGCTCTGGAGCCCGGTACCATTTAGCCTTCTGCGGTGATCTGGAGCCCGGTACCTTTTAGCCTCCCGCCGTGGTCTGGAGCCCGGGACCTTTTAACCTCCCGCAGTGGTCTGGAGCATGGTACCTTTTAACCTCCCGCAGTGGTCTGGAGCCCGGTAACTTTTAACCTCCCACGGTGGTGTGGAGCCCGGTCCTTTGCAGGGTCCCGCGGTGGTCTGGATCATGGTACTGTACCTTTCAGCCATCCGCAGTGGTCCAGAGCCTGGTACCATTTAGCCTCCCGCAGTGATCTGGAGCCCGGTTACTTTTAACCTCCCGCGGTGCTCTGGAGCCCGGTACCATTTAGCCTTCTGCGGTGGTCTGGAGCCCGGTACCTTTTAGCCTCCCGCCGTGGTCTGGAGCCCGGGACCTTTTAACCTCCCGCTGTGGTCTAAAGCATGGTACCTTTTAACCTCCCGCAGTGGTCTGAAGCATGGTACCTTTCAGCCACCCGTGGTGGTCTAGAGCCCGGTAACTTTTTAACCTCCCAAGGTGGTGTGGAGCCCGGTCCTTTGCAGGGTCCCGCGGTGGTCCGGAGCATGGTACTGTACCATTCAGCCACCTGCAGTGGTCCAGAGCCTGGTACCAGTTAGCCTCCCGCGGTGATCTGGAGCCCGATTACTTTTAACCTCCCGCGGTGCTCTGGAGCCCGGTATCATTTAGCCTTCTGTGGTGATCTGGAGCCCGGTACCTTTTAAACTCCCGCCGTGGTCTGGAGCCCGGTACCTTTTAGCCTCCCGCAGTGGTCCGGAGCCCGGTACCTTTCAGCCTCCCACCGTTGCCTGGAGCCTGGTACCTTTTCATCTCCCGCAGTGGTCCGGACCTCGATACCTTTCAGCCTCCAGCACTGGTCTGGAGCCCGCTAACTTTTAACCTCCCACAGTGCTCTGGAGCCCAGTACCTTCTACCCTCCCACGGTGGTGAGGAACCCGGTATCTTGCAGCCTCCCGCGTTGATCTGGAGCCCGGTACCTTTCAGCCTCCTGCGGTGGTCTAAAGCCCAGTACTAACTAAAGGTTAAGCAAAAACAAATGGGTTCTCCAGACCACTGCCTCATACAAGATGTGTCTGTGAAATGGAACAGTTCCTTTTACATGATTAGTCGCCTGCTTGAGCAGAGGTGGCCAATAACAGCAACTCTGTCAGATCCGGAGGTCCCTCAAAGAGGGAAGCATTTTCTGGATCTTAAGGCTGACCAGTGGAGCTTGTTTGAAGAACTTGAACAAGTTCTGAAACCTTTTGAATGTGCAACTGTGTACCTGAGTAGAGAATCGTATGTAACAGTTTCCGCTGTCCCTCTGCTGGTGAAAGGGTTTCGGAAGGCTACACAAACTGCTTTTGAAAATGCATCAATCAAGTGTTTCCAGGTCACTGCTGCACGTGAGATAACATCCAGGTGGGAAGCCGAGACCACATTCAAAGATGATGGACCAAATGTGTGCATATTAGCAGCTGCACTTGACCCACGATTCAGGAAGCTGAAATTCCTGACCGCAGATGAGTGTTTAAAAGTTCAATACAAGCTGCATGCAAAAGTTCTGGAGGAGAAAAGAAGGGAAAAGAAGACAAACGCTCAACAGGGCACAGCAATGCAAGTGGAAAGACCAGATGCTGACAGGCGGCCTGTATCTTTAATAGACACACTTCTTGGTTTAGATTCAGATGTACTCAGCAACAATGAGGAAGACAACAATGACTGTAATGATGCTGAACTGTTTGGAAACGAGTTAGTGTCTTATTTTGGAGAATCCCCCATTTACAAGGAGGAAAACCCATTAAAATGGTGGAAAGAACATCAGGCAAGGTTTCCAAATCTGGCAATGATGACTCGGTCTTACCTCTCAGTACCAGCCACATCGACCCCTACTGAGCTCCTATTTTCAGCTTCTGGGAATATTGTAAACAAGAAAAGAACCAGCCTTTAGACATGCTAACCTTGCTTCATTACAATTGTTAGTCACTCACTGGAATGAGTAGAATTGGTTATTGTGTACTTTGTTGGACTGGATGTTTATTTTGCACATTTTAAAAGCAATACTTAATGTTTACAGTGCTCAAGAATATTTAGAGTGGCACTTTTTTGTTCTGGATGTTTATCTTTATTTTTGCACATTTTTCTCCATTTTCTACCGCTTATTCCCTTTCGGGGTTGCGGGGGGCACATTTACAAAGCAAAATAAGCAATACATTTTCTTTTGTTGAAATGTTTACATTGTTACAGAATATTTTGTTTTGCACTTTTTGGTATTGGATAATTATACTTATTTTTTCACATTTTAAAGCAAAATAAGCAATACTTTTACTTTTGAAATGCTTATACTATTGCAGAATATTAAGATTTGCACTGGATGTTTACTTTTATATTTTCACTTTAAAAAAACAAATAAGCTACCAACCGGTTTAGCTCGGTTGGTAGAGTGGCCGTGCCAGCAACTTGTGGGTTGCAGGTTCGATTCTCGCTTCCGCCATCCTAGTCACTGCTGTTGTGCCCTCGGGCAAGACACTTTACCCACCTGCTCCCAGTGCCACCCACACTGGTTTGAATGTAACTTAGATATTGGGTTTCACTATGTAAAAGCGCTTTGAGTCACCAGAGAAAAAGCGCTATATAAATATAATTCACTTCACTTCACTTCACTTTTTAACCTCCCACAGTGGTCCGGAGCCCGGTACCTTTTAGCCTCCCACAGTGGTCTGAAACCTGGTAACTTTTAGCCTACCGTTAGCCCGGTACTTTTTAACCTCCCGCAGTGATCCCGGTAACTTCCAGCCTCTCACCGTTGTATGGAGCCTGGTACATTTTCATCTCCCGCAGTGGTCAGGAACCCGGTACCTTGCAGCCTCCTGCGGTGGTCTGGAGCCCGGTACCTTATAGCCTCCCGCGTTGATCTGGAGCCCGGTACCTTTCAGCCTCCTGCGGTGGTCTAAAGCCCGGTACTTTTTAACCTCCCGCAGTGATCCGGAGCCTGGTACCTTTCAGTCTCCCGCAGTGGAGCTCGGCCGCCGTGGAGTGGAGCTTGACAGACAACAAAAACGTCCGCGGGGACTCTCTTCTCGCTGGCTTGGCGTCCGCCGCAGGGTGACGGCGGCCGCTAATTGGATCAGCTAACAGGCTTTAGCGGCGCTGCAGAAACAAATTAGCGGCTTGATTTGATTGGATGCTTTTAACCTTGATCCCGAGGCTGACCCCGGAAAGCTAATTGTGTCCGACCCGAGAAGTCTCCACGTCCTGATTGGCGGCGGCGTGAAGTGGACAGTGAAGCATGATGGTCCTCCACGATGCAGCACTTGGCGGGGGTGCAATCAACACACCAGGGACCTGCAACACCCGCACAAAGTCCACTAAAAAGCACATTTGCTCCACTGATCTTCCTCCAAAACGACTCACAACGTACCTTCTGGTTATTGCGGAGCATAAATTGTCCGTACAAAGAGAGGTACGCTACATTAGCTTAGCAGAAGACATAAACACACACGGCAGATTTGTCAAAGATGCTAGCTAAAGATTTTTTTCAGAAAAACAAATACATTTGGTTCTTCGAAGATGCTAACTCGATATTTTTACGAAAACACGTACGGTAGGTTTGTCAAAGATGCTAGCTCGATGATTTATAGATGTTTTTTTTATCTTTAGTTAGGTTCATTATAGATGCTAACTAGATAATTTTATGAAAAACATGCATTAAGTTCATCATAAATGCTAACTAGATGTTTTAGTTAGGTTCATCATAGATGCTAGCAAGATGTTTGTATCTTTAGTTAGGTTCATCATAAACGTTAGCTAGATAGTTTAGTTAAATGCATCAAAGATGCTAGCTAGATACTTTAATGAAAAACATACATTAGGTTCATCATAAATGCTAGCAAGATGTTTTTATCCTTAGTTAGGTTCATCATAAATGCTAGCTAGATAGTTTTATGAAAAACATACATTAGGTTCATCATAAATGCTAGCAAGATGTTTGTATCTTTAGTTAGGTTCATCATAAATGCTAGCTAGATAGTTTTATGAAAAACATACATTAGGTTCATCATAAATGCTAGCAAGATGTTTGTATCTTTAGTTAGGTTCATCATAAATGCTAGCTAGATAGTTTAGTTAAATGCATCAAAGATGCTAGCTAGATAGTTTAATGAAAAACATACATTAGGTTCATCATAAATGCTAGCAAGGTGTTTTTATCCTTAGTTAGGTTCATCATAGATGCTAGCTAGATAATTTTATGAAAAACATACATTAGGTTCATCACAAATGCTAGCTAAATGTTTTTATCTTTAGTTAGGTTCATCAAAGATACTAGCAAGATAGTTTTATGAAAAACGTATGCCAGGGTCATCATAAATGCTAGCTAGATGTTTTTATCTTTGCTTAGGTTTGAACGGAGATGCTAGCTAGATATTTTTATGAAAAACGTACGTTAGGTTCATCAAAAATGCTTGCTAGTTGTTTTTATCTTTAGTTATGTTCATCAAAGATGCTACTTAGATAATTTTATGAAAACGAACATTAGGTTCATCATAAACCCTAGCTAGGTGTCTTTATCCTTAGTTAGGTTCAACAAAGATGCTAGCTAGATAGTTTTATCCTTATTTAGGTTAATCAAAGATACTAGCTAGATAGTTTTATGAAAAACGTAGGTCAGGTTCATCAGAAATGCTACCTAGACGTTTTTATCTTTAGTTAGGTTAACGATAGATGCTAGCTAGATATATTTTTATCCTTAGTTAGGTTCATCATAAATGCTAGCTAGATGTTTTTATCTTTAGTTAGGTTCAACAAAGATGTTAGCTAGATAATTTTATGAAAAACATACATTAGGTTCCTCATAGATGCTAGCTAGACATTTTTTATCTTTAGTTAGGTTCATCAAAAATACTAGCTAGATGTTTTTATCTTTAGTTAGGTCAACAAAGATGCTAGCTAGATAGTTATACGAAAAATATACTTTAGGTTCATCATTAATGTTAGCTAGAAGTTTTTATCTTTCATCAAAGACGCTACCTAGATAGTTTTGTGAAACATATGTTAGGTTCATCATAAACGCTAGCTAGTTTAGTTAAATTCTTCAAAGATGCTAGCTAGTTTAATGAAAAAACATACATTATTAGGTTCATTATAAATGCTAGCTAGAAGTTCTTATCTTTAGTTAGGTTAATCGAAGATACTAGCTAGATAGTTTTATGAAAAACGTAGGTCAGGTTCATCAGAAATGCTACCTAGACGTTTTTATCTTTAGTTAGGTTCACAATAGATGCTAGCTAGATATATTTTTATCTTTAGTTAGGTTCATTATAAATGCTAGCTAGATGTTTTTATCTTTAGTTAGGTTCAACAAAGATGTTAGCTAGATAATTTGATGAAAAACATACATTAGGTTCCTCAGAGATGCTAGCTAGACATTTTTTTATCTTTAGTTAGGTTCATCAAAAATACTAGCTAGATGTTTCTTATCCTTAGTTAGGTCAACAAAGATGCTAGCTAGATAGTTATACGAAAAATATACTTTAGGTTCATCATTAATGTTAGCTAAAAGTTTTTATCTTTCATCAAAGACGCTACCTAGATAGTTTTGTGAAACATATGTTAGGTTCATCATAAACGCTAGCTAGTTTAGTTAAATTCTTCAAAGATGCTAGCTAGTTTAATGAAAAAACATACATTATTAGGTTCATTATAAATGCTAGCTAGAAGTTCTTATCTTTAATTTGGTTAATCATAAATGCTAGCTAGATATTTTTTTTATCCTTAGTTATGTTCATCATAAATGATAGCTAGGTGTTTTTAGCTTTAGTTAGGTTTTAACGAAAATGCTAGCTAGATATTTTTATGAAAAACATACGTTAGGCCCATCATAAATGTTAGCTAATTGTTTTTATTTTTAGTGAGGTTCATCAAAGATGTTAGCTAGATAATTTAATGAAAACGTACATTAGGTTCATCATAAACGCTAGCTAGGTGTTTTTATCTTTCGTTAGGTTTATTATGGATACTAGCTAGATATATTTTATCCTAATTTAGGTTCAACAAAGATGTTAGCTAGATAATTTTATGAAAAACATACATTAGGTTCATCATAGATGCTAGCTAGACATTTTATCTTTAGTTAGGTTCATCATAAATGCTAGCTAGATATTTTTATCTTTAGTTAGGTTCATTAAAGATGCTAGCTAGATGTTTTTTATCCTTAGTTAGGTCAACAAAGATGCTAGCTAGATAGTTATATGAAAAACATACTTTAGGTTCATCATTGTTAGCTAGAAGTTTTTGCCTTTAGTTAGGTTCATCACAAACGCTAGCTAGGTGTTTTTATCCTTAGTTAGGTTAAAAAAAGATGCTAGCTAGGTAGTTTTATGAAAAACACAGGTTAGGCTCATTATAAATGCTAGCTAGATGTTTTTATCTTTTGTTAGGTTTATCATAGATACTAGTTAGATATATTTTATCCTAATCTAGGTTCAACAAAGATGTAAGCTACATAATTTTATGAAAAACATACATTAAGTTCGTCATAAATGCTAGCTAGATGTTTTTATATTTCGTTAGGTTTATCATAGATGCTAGCTGGATATATTTGTATCCTTAGTTAGGTCCATCATAAATGCTAGCTAGATGTTTTTATCTTTCGTTAGGTTTATCATAGATGCTAGCTAGATATATTTGTATCGTTAGTTAGGTTCAACAAAGATGTTAGCTAGATAATTTTATGAAAAACATACATTAAGTTTGTCATAAATGCTAGCTAGATATTTTTATCTTTAGTTGGGTTTTAACGAAGATGCTAGCTAGATAGTTTTATGAAAAACAAACGTTAGGTTCATCATAGATGCTAGCTAGATGTTTTTATCTTTCGTTAGGTTCAAAAAAGAAGCTAGCTAGATAATTTAATGAAAACGTACATTAGGTTCATCATAAATGCTAGCTTGATGTTTTTTTTAATCTTTAGTTAAATTCATCATAAATGCTAGCTAATTGTTTTTATCTTTAGTGAGGTTCATCAAAGATGCTAGCTAGATAATTTCATGAAAAACATACATTAAGTTCGTCATAAATGCTAGCTAGATGTTTTCATCTTTAGTTGGGTTTTAACGAAGATGTTAGCTAGATCGTTTTATGAAAAACAAACGTTAGGTTCATCATAGATGCTAGCTAGATGTTTTTATCTTTCGTTAGGTTTATCATAGGTGCTAGCTAGATGTATTATATCCTTAGTTAGGTTAAAAAAAGATGCTAGCTAGATAGTTTTATGAAAAACACAGGTCAGGTTCATCAAAAATGCTAGCTAGATGTTTTTATCTTTCGTTAGGTTTATCATAGATGCTAGCTAGATATATTTTATCCTAATTTAGGTTCAACAAAGATGTTAGCTATATAATTTCATGAAAAACATACATTAAGTTCGTCATAAATGCTAGCAAGATGTTTTTATCTTTTTAGTCAGGTTCATCATAAATGTTAGCTAGATCATTTTATGAAAAGACGTAAATTAGTTTCATCCTAAAAGCTAGCTAGATGTTTTTATCTTTAGTTGGGTTTTAACAAAGATGCTAGCTAGATAGTTTTACGAAAAACAAACGTTAGGTTCATCATAAATGCTAGCTAGATAGTTTTATGAAAAACGTACATTAGCTTCATCATAAATGTTAGCAAGATGTTTTTATCTTTTTAGTCAGTTTCCTCATAAATGTTAGCTAGATAATTTTATGAAAAGACGTTCATTAGTTTAATCTAATGCTAGTTAGATGTTTTTATCTTTAATTGGGTTTTAACGAAGATGTTAGTTAGATAATTTTATGAAAAACATAAATTAAGTTCGTCCTAAATGCTAGCTAGATGTTTTTATCTTTAGTTGGGTTTTAACGAAGATGCTAGCTAGATAATTTTATGAAAAACATAAATTAAGTTAGTCATAAATGCTAGCTAGATGTTTTTATCTTTAGTTGGGTTTTAACGAAGATGCTAGCTAGATAATTTTATGAAAAACATAAATTAAGTTTGTCATAAATGCTAGCTAGATGTTTTTATCTTTAGTTGGGTTTTAATAAAGATGCTAGCTAGATAGTTTTATGAAAAACAAACGTTAGGTTCATCATAAATGCTAGCTCGATGTTTTTTTTATCTTTAGTTAGGTTCATCATAAATGCTAGCTAGATAGTTTTATGCAAAAAATACTTTAGGTTCATCATAAATGCTAGCTAGATAGTTTTATGAAAAACAAACGTTAGGTTCATCATAGATGCGAGCTAGATGTTTTTATCTTTCATTAGGTTCAACAAAGATGCTAGCTAGATATATTTTATCCTTGGTTAGGTTCAACAAAGAAGTTAGCTGGGTATTTTTATGAAAAACGTACTTTAGGTTCATTATAAATGCTAGCTCGATGTTTTTTTATCTTTAGTTAGGTTCATCATAAATGCTAGCTAGATAGTTTTATGAAAAACAAACGTTAGGTTCATCATAAATGCTAGCTAGATGTTTTTGTCTTTCGTTAGGTTCATCATAAATGCTAGCTAGATGTTTTTTATTATTAGTTAGGTTCAACAAAGATGTTAGCTAGATACTTTTATGAAAAACATAAATTAAGTTCGTCCTAAATGCTAGCTAGATGTTTTTATCTTTAGTTGGGTTTTAACGAAGATGCTAGCTAGATAATTTTATGAAAAACATAAATTAAGTTCGTCATAAATGCTAGCTAGATGTTTTTATCTTTAGTTGGGTTTTAACGAAGATGCTAGCTAGATAATTTCATGAAAAACATACATTAAGTTCGTCATAAATGCTATCTAGATGTTTTCATCTTTAGTTGGGTTTTAACGAAGATGCTAGCTAGATCGTTTTATGAAAAACAAACGTTAGGTTCATCATAGATGCTAGCTAGATGTTTTTATCTTTCGTTAGGTTCAACAAGGAAGCTAGCTAAATAGTTTAATGAAAAACGTACATTAGCTTCATCATAAATGCTAGCTCGATGTTTTTTATCTTTAGTTAGGTTCATCATAAATGTTAGCTAGATAATTTTATGAAAAGACGTAAATTAGTTTCATCCTAAATGCTAGCTAGATGTTTTTATCTTTAGTTGGGTTTTATCGAAGATGCTAACTAGATACTTTTATGAAAAACAAACGTTAGGTTCATTATAGATGCAAGCTAGATGTTTTTATCTTTCGTTAGGTTCAACAAAGAAGCTAGCTAAATAGTTTAATGAAAAACGCACATTAGGTTCATCATAAATGCTAGCTAGATTTTTTTTTCTTTAGTTAGGTTCATCATAAATGTTAACTAATTGTTTTTATCTTTAGTGAGGTTCATCAAAGATGCTAGCTAGATAATTGAATGAAAACGTACATTAGGTTCATCACAAACGCTAGCTAGGTGTTTTTATCCTTAGTTAGGTTAAAAAAAATGCTAGCTGGATAGTTTTATGAAAAACACAGGTTATGTTCATTATAGATGCTAGCTAGATGTTTTTATCTTTCGTTAGGTTTATCATAGATGCTAGCTAGATATATTTGTATCCTTAGTTAGGTTCAACAAAGATGTTAGCTAGATAATTTCATGAAAAACAAACGTTAGGTTCATCATAGATGCTAGCTAGATGTTTTTATCTTTCGTTAGGTTCAACAAAGAAGCTAGCTAAATAGCTTAATGAAAAACGTACATTAGGTTCATCATAAATGCTAGCTCGATGTTTTTTTATCTTTAGTTAGGTTCATGATAAATTTTAGCTAGATAATTTTATGAAATGACGTAAATTAGTTTCATCCTAAATGCTAGTTAGATGTTTTTATCTTTAGTTGGGTTTTATCGAAGATGCTAGCTAGATAGTTTTATGAAAAACACAGGTTAGGTTTATTATAAATGCTAGCTAGATGTTTTTATCTTTCGTTAGGTTTATCATAGATACTAGCTAGATATATTTTATCCTAATTTAGGTTCAACAAAGATGTTAGCTAGATAATTTCATGAAAAACATACATTAAGTCCGTCATAAATGCTAGCTAGATGTTTTTATCTTTCGTTAGGTTTATCATAAATGCTAGCTAGATATATTTTATCCTAATTTAGGTTCAACAAAGATGTTAGCTAAACAATTTTATGAAAAACATACATTAAGTTCGTCATAAATGCTAGTTAGATGTTTTTATCTTTAGTTGGGTTTTAACGAAGATGCTACCTAGATAGTTTTATGAAAAACAAACGTTAGGTTCATCATAGATGCAAGCTAGATGTTTTTGTCTTTCGTTAGGTTCATCATAAATGCTAGCTAGATGTTTTTATCCTTAGGTTCAAAAAATATGCTAGCTAGATAGTTTTATGAAAGACACAGGTTAGGTTCATTATAAATACTAGCTAGAAGTTTTTGTCTTTCGTTAGGTCCATCATAAATGCTAGCTAGATGTTTTTATCCTTAGTTAGGTTCAACAAAGATGTTAGCTAGATAATTTTATGAAAAACATAAATTAAGTTCGTCCTAAATGCTAGCTAGATGTTTTTATCTTTAGTTGGGTTTTAACGAAGATGCTAGCTAGATAATTTTATGAAAAACATAAATTAAGTTCGTCATAAATGCTAGCTAGATGTTTTTTATCTTTAGTTGGGTTTTAATAAAGATGCTAGCTAGATAGTTTTATGAAAAACAAACGTTAGGTTCATCATAAATGCAAGCTCGATGTTTTTTTATCTTTAGTTAGGTTCATCATAAATGCTAGCTAGATAGTTTTATGCAAAAAATACTTTAGGTTCATCATAAATGCTAACTAGATAGTTTTATGAAAAACAAACGTTAGGTTCATCATAGATGCGAGCTAGATGTTGTTATATTTCGTTAGGTTCAACAAAGATGCTAGCTAGATATATTTTATCCTTAGTTAGGTTCAACAAAGAAGTTAGCTGGGTATTTTTATGAAAAACGTACTTTAGGTTCATTATAAATGCTAGCTCGATGTTTTTTTATCTTTAGTTAGGTTCATCATAAATGCTAGCTAGATAGTTTTATGAAAAACAAACGTTAGGTTCATCATAAATGCTAGCTAGATGTTTTTATCTTTCGTTAGGTTCAACAAAGATGTTAGCTAGATAATTTTATGAAAAACATAAATTAAGTTCGTCCTAAATGCTAGCTAGATGTTTTTATCTTTAGTTGGGTTTTAACGAAGATGCTAGCTAGATAATTTTATGAAAAACATAAATTAAGTTCGTCATAAATGCTAGCTAGATGTTTTTATCTTTAGTTGGGTTTTAATAAAGATGCTAGCTAGATAGTTTTATGAAAAACAAACGTTAGGTTCATCATAAATGCTAGCTTGATGTTTTTTTATCTTTAGTTAGGTTCATCATAAATGCTAGCTAGATAGTTTTATGCAAAACATACTTTAGGTTCATCATAAATGCTAGCTAGATAGTTTTATGAAAAACAAACGTTAGGTTCATCATAGATGCGAGCTAGATGTTTTTATCTTTCGTTAGGTTCAACAAAGAAGCTATCTAGATATATTTTATCCTTAGTTAGGTTCAACAAAGAAGTTAGCTGGGTATTTTTATGAAAAACGTACTTTAGGTTCATCATGAATGCTAGCTCGATGTTTTTTATCTTTAGTTAGGTTCATCATAAATGCTAGCTAGATAGTTTTATGAAAAACAAACGTTAGGTTCATCATAAATGCTAGCTAGATGTTTTTTATCTTTCGTTAGGTTCATCATAAATGCTAGCTAGATGTTTTTATCCTTAGTTAGGTTCAACAAAGATGTTAGCTAGATAATTTTATGAAAAACATAAATTAAGTTCGTCCTAAATGCTAGCTAGATCTTTTTATCTTTAGTTGGGTTTTAACGAAGATGCTGGCTAGATAATTTTATGAAAAACATAAATTAAGTTCATCATAAATGCTAGCTAGATGTTTTTATCTTTAGTTAGGTTCATCATAAATGCTAGCTAGATAGTTTTATGCAAAACATACTTTAGGTTCATCATAAATGCTACTTAGATAGTTTTATGAAAAACAAACGTTAGGTTCATCATAGATGCGAGCTAGATGTTTTTATCTTTCGTTAGGTTCAACAAAGATGCTAGCTAGATATATTTTATCCTTAGTTATGTTCAACCAAGAAGTTAGCTGGGTATTTTTATGAAAAACGTACTTTAGGTTCATCATAAATGCTAGCTCGATGTTTTTTTATCTTTATTTAGGTTCATCATAAATGCTAGCTCAATGTGTTTTTATCTTTAGTTAGGTTCATCATAAATGCTAGCTCGATGTTTTTTTATCTTTAGTTAGGTTCATCATAAATGCTAGCTGGATAGTTTTATGAAAAACAAACGTTAGGTTCATCATAGATGCGAGCTAGATGTTTTTATCTTTCGTTAGGTTCAACAAAGATGCTAGCTAGATATATTTTATCCTTAGTTAGGTTCAACAAAGAAGTTAGCTGGGTATTTTTATGAAAAACGTACTTTAGGTTCATCATAAATGCTAGCTCGATGTTTTATGAAAAACAAACGTTAGGTTCATCATAAATGCTAGCTAGATGTTTTTATCCTTAGTTAGGTTCAACAAAGATGCTAGCTAGATAATTTTATGAAAAACATAAATTAAGTTCGTCCTAAATGCTAGCTACATGTTTTTATCTTTAGTTGGGTTTTAACGAAGATGCTAGCTAGATAATTTTATGAAAAACATAAATTAAGTTCATCATAAATGCTAGCTAGATGTTTTTATCTTTTTAGTCAGTTTCATCATAAATGTTAGCTAGATAATTTTATGAAAAGACGTACATTAGTTTCATCCTAAATGCTAGCTAGATGTTATTTTATCTTTATTAAGTTTCATCAAACACACAAGATGGATATTTTGAAGAAACACTTACGTTAGCCTGAAGGTTTTTTGGATGTTTATAAAAACAACAACAACATGTCAACCTCGTGTCACTTCTGTGATTGACATGTGTCAGTCCAGGGTGAACTTTCCTCTTTTCCCATCATCAACTCCAGCCTCCTTCCACGTGACCCGCCAGAACCTTCTAGAAAATAAAGACGTATTCTTTACCGCCTTTTACAGGACAAAGTGCTGCGCCTGCAGGCAAGAAAAAAGGGAAAAGAGCAATCCTGCTCTTGACTTTGTTTGCTGCATCTTGTCCAGGTCACTTACCCCCCACAAGTAGAGACCCCCAGTAGAGGCCCCCAGGGAACAGGACCGGCATGCTGGCATCTGAAAGCAGGACTTTGTTGGTTTCTTGTCTCGGGTGTTGTCTCTTAAATGGCTGCCTTTTTCACCGGCCAGGAGGAGCCATTAAAGCCCTTTATGTTTGTGTCACTGAGCGCTGGCCTCCTCCTCCTCCTCCTCCTCCTCCTCAGATAAGGAGACGACGCAGTAGTTGGACGGAATGTGACGGACCAAAGACATGGAACGCAGTTTTCCTTTTGTTTCCATGTTAAAAAATTCCCACCAAAATGGCTTAAATCATTTAAAATTCTAATGTTGTACAAATTATTGTCAGTGGGAGACAGGTCTGGACTACAGGCAGGCCGGTCTAGTGCCCGCACTCTTTTACTACGAAGCCACGCTGTTGTAACACCTGGCTCGGCATCGTCTTGCTGAAATAAGCAGGGGCGTCCAAAAGCTGTATGTACCTTTCAGCATTAATTGTGCCTTCACAGATGTGTAAGTTAGCCATGCCTTGGGCGCTAATACACCCCCATACCCCCTAAAAATATTGCACTTAGAACAATCCGGATGGTTCTTAAACTCTTTGGTCCGAAGGACACGACGTCCACGGTTTCCAAAAACAATTTGAAATGTGGACTCGTCAGACCACAGAACACTTTCCCACTTTGCATCAGTCCATCTTAGACAAAATCAGGCCCGGCAAAGCCGGCGGCGTTTCTGGGTGTTGTTGATAAAACGGCATTGGCTTTGCATAGTAGAGTTTTAACTTGATTTTACAGAGACTTAGCTGTCACTTCCTCCTCCTCAGATAAGGAGACGACGCAGTAGTTGGACGGAATGTGACGGACCAAAGACATGGAACGCAGTTTTCCTTTTGTTTCCATGTTAAAAAATTCCCACCAAAATGGCTTAAATCATTTAAAATTCTAATGTTGTACAAATTATTGTCAGTGGGAGACAGGTCTGGACTACAGGCAGGCCGGTCTAGTACCCGCACTATTTTACTACGAAGCCACGCTGTTGTAACACCTGGCTCGGCATCGTCTTGCTGAGCGCTTTGAGTACCTTGAAGGTAGAAAAGCGCTATACAAGTACAACCCATTTAAATAAGCAGGGGCGTCCAAAAGCTGTATGTACCTTTCTGAATGAATGGTGCCTTCACAGATGTGTAAGTTAGCCATGCTTTGGGCGCTAATACACCCCCGTACCCCCTAAAAATATTGCACTTAGAACAATCCGGATGGTTCTTAAAACTCTTTGGTCCAAAGGACACGACGTCCACGGTTTCCAAAAACAATTTGAAATGTGGACTCGTCAGACCACAGAACACTTTCCCACTTTGCATCAGTCCATCTTAGACAAACCCGGGCCCGGCAAAGCCGGTGGCGTTTCTGGGTGTTGTTGATAAAACGGCATTGGCTTTGCATAGTAGAGTTTTAACTTGATTTTACAGAGACTTAGCTGTCACTTCCTCCTCCTCCTCCTCCTCCTCCTCAGATAAGGAGACGACGCACTAGTTGGACGGAATGTGACGGACCAAAGAGATGGAACGTAGTTTTCCTTTTGTTTCCATGTTAAAAAATTCTCACCAAAATGCCTTAAATCATTTAAAATGCTAATGTTGTACAAATTATTGTCAGTGGGAGACAGGTCTGGACTACAGGCAGGCCGGTCTAGTACCCGCACTATTTTACTACAAAGCCACGCTGTTGTAAAACCTGGCGTTTCTGGGTGTTGTTGATAAAATGGCGTTGGCTTTGCATAGTAGAGTTTTAACTTGATTTTACAGAGACTTAGCTGTCACTTCCTCCTCCTCCTCCTCCTCCTCAGATAAGGAGACGACGCACTAGTTGGACGGAAAGTCCATCTTAGACAAACTTGGGCCCGGCAAAGCCGGCGGCGTTTCTGGGTGTTGTTGATAAAATGGCGTTGGCTTTACATAGTAGAGTTTTAACTTGATTTTACAGAGACTTAGCTGTCACTTCCTCCCCCTCAGATAAGGAGACGACGCACTAGTTGGACGGAATGTGACGGACCAAAGACACGGAACGCAGTTTTCCTTTTGTTTCCATGTTAAAAAATTCTCACCAAAATGGCTTAAATCATTTAAAATTCTAATGTTGTAAGCATTATTGTCAATGGGAGACAGGTCTGGACTACAGGCAGGCCGGTCTAGTACCCGCACTATTTTACTACGAAGCCACGCTGTTGTAACACCTGGCTCGGCATCGTCTTGCTGAAATAAGCAGGGGCGTCCAAAAGCTGTATGTACCTTTCAGGATGAATGGTGCCTTCACATATGTGTAAGTTAGCCATGCCTTGGGCGCTAATGCAACCCCATAGCCCCTTCAAATATTGCACCTAGAACAATCCGGATGGTTCTTAAACTCTTTGGTCCGAAGGACACGACGTCCACGGTTTCCAAAAACAATTTGAAATGTGGACTCGTCAGACCACAGAACACTTTCCCACTTTGCGTCAGTCCATCTTAGACAAACTCGGGCCCGGCAAAGCCGGCGGCGTTTCTGGGTGTTGTTGATAAAAATGGCGTTGGCTTTGCATAGTAGAGTTTTAACTTGATTTTACAGAGACTTAGCTGTCAGTTCCTCCTCCTTCTCCTCCTCCTCAGATAAGGAGACGACGCACTAGTTGGACGGAATGTGACGGACCAAAGAGATGGAACGTAGTTTTCCTTTTGTTTCCATGTTAAAAAAGTCTCACCAAAATGGCTTAAATCATTTAAAATTCTAATGTTGTACAAATTATTGTCAGTGGGAGACAGGTCTGGACTACAGGCAGGCCGGTGTAGTACCCGCACTATTTTACTACGAAGCCACGCTGTTGTAACACCTGGCGTTTCTGGGTGTTGTTGATAAAATGGCGTTGGCTTTGCATAGTAGAGTTTTAACTTGATTTTACAGAGACTTAGCTGTCACTTCCTCCTCCTCAGATAAGGAGACGACGCACTAGTTGGACGGAATGTGACGGACCAAAGACATGGAACGTAGTTTTCCTTTTGTTTCCATGTTAAAAAATTCCCACCAAAATGGCTTAAATCATTTAAAATTCTAATGTTGTACAAATTATTGTCAGTGGGAGACAGGTCTGGACTACAGGCAGGCCGGTCTAGTACCCGCACTATTTTACTACGAAGCCACGCTGTTGTAACACCTGGCTCGGCATCGTCTTGCTGAGCGCTTTGAGTACCTTGAAGGTAGAAAAGCGCTATTCAAGTACAACCCATTTAAATAAGCAGGGGCGTCCAAAAGCTGTATGTACCTTTCTGAATTAATGGTGCCTTCACAGATGTGTAAGTTAGCCATGCCTTGGGCGCTAATACACCCCCATACCCCCTTCCAATATTGCACCTAGAACAATCCGGATGGTTCTTAAACTCTTTGGTCCGAAGGACACGACGTCCACGGTTTCCAAAAACAATTTGAAATGTGGACTCGTCAGACCACAGAGCACTTTCCCAATTTGCATCAGTCCATCTTAGACAAAATCAGGCCCGGCAAAGCCGGCGGCGTTTCTGGGTGTTGTTGATAAAACGGCATTGGCTTTGCATAGTAGAGTTTTAACTTGATTTTACAGAGACTTAGCTGTCACTTCCTCCTCCTCCTCCTCAGATAAGGAGACGACGCACTAGTTGGACGGAATGTGACGGACCAAAGAGATGGAACGTAGTTTTCCTTTTGTTTCCATGTTAAAAAATTCTCACCAAAATGGCTTAAATCATTTAAAATGCTAATGTTGTACAAATTATTGTCAGTGGGAGACAGGTCTGGACTACAGGCAGGCCGGTCTAGTACCCGCACTATTTTACTACGAAGCCACGCTGTTGTAAAACCTGGCGTTTCTGGGTGTTGTTGATAAAAAGGCGTTGGCTTTGCATAGTAGAGTTTTAACTTGATTTTACAGAGACTTACCTGTTACTTCCTCCTCCTCCACCTCCTCCTCCTCCTCCTCAGATAAGGAGACGACGCACTAGTTGGACGGAAAGTCCATCTTAGACAAACTCGGGCCCGGCAAAGCCGGCGGCGTTTCTGGGTGTTGTTGATAAAATGGCGTTGGCTTTGCATAGTAGAGTTTTAACTTGATTTTACAGAGACTTAGCTGTCACTTCCTCCTCCTCCTCCTCCTCCTCAGATAAGGAGACGACGCACTAGTTGGACGGAATGTGACGGACCAAAGACATGGAACGCAGTTTTCCTTTTGTTTCCATGTGAAAAAATTCTCACCAAAATGGCTTAAATCATTTAAAATTCTAATGTTGTACAAATTATTGTCAGTGGGAGACAAGTCTGGACTACAGGCAGGCCGGGCTAGTACCCGCACTATTTTACTAGGAAGCCACGCTGTTGTAACACCTGGCTCGGCATCGTCTTGCTGAGCGCTTTGAGTACCTTGAAGGTAGAAAAGGGCTATACAAGTACAACCCATTTAAATAAGCAGGGGCGTCCAAAAGCTGTATGTACCTTTCAGCATTAATGGTGCCTTCACAGATGTGTAAGTTAGCCATGCCTTGGGCGCTAATACACCCCCGTACCCCCTAAAAATATTGCACTTAGAACAATCCGGATGGTTCTTAAACTCTTTGGTCCGAAGGACACGACGTCCACGGTTTCCAAAAACAATTTGAAATGTGGACTCGTCAGACCACAGAACACTTTCCCACTTTGCATCAGTCCATCTTAGACAAACTCGGGCCCGGCAAAGCCGGCGGCGTTTCTGGGTGTTGTTGATAAAATGGCGTTGGCTTTGCATAGTAGAGTTTTAACTTGATTTTACAGAGACTTAGCTGTCACTTCCTCCCCCTCAGATAAGAAGACGACGCACTAGTTGGACGGAATGTGACGGACCAAAGACACGGAACGCAGTTTTCCTTTTGTTTCCATGTTAAAAAATTCGCACCAAAATGGCTTAAATCATTTAAAATTCTAATGTTGTACAAATTATTGTCAATGGGAGACAGGTCTGGACTAAAGGCAGGCCGGTGTAGTACCCGCACTATTTTACTACGAAGCCACGCTGTTGTAACACCTGGCTCGGCATCGTCTTGCTGAAATAAGCAGGGGCGTCCAAAAGCTGTATGTACCTTTCTGGATTAATTGTGCCTTCACAGATGTGTAAGTTAGCCATGCCTTGGGTGCTAATACACCCCCGTACCCCCTTCAAATATTGCACCTAGAACAATACGGATGGTTCTTAAACTCTTTGGTCCGAAGGACACGACGTCCACGGTTTCCAAAAACAATTTGAAATGTGGACTCGTCAGACCACAGAACACTTTCCCACTTTGCATCAGTCCATCTTAGACAAACTCGGGCCCGGCAAAGCCGGCGGCGTTTCTGGGTGTTGTTGATAAAACGGCATTGGCTTTGCATAGTAGAGTTTTAACTTGATTTTACAGAGACTTAGCTGTCACTTCCTCCTCCTCCTCCTCCTCCTCCTCCTCAGATAAGGAGACGACGCACTAGTTGGACGGAATGTGACGGACCAAAGAGATGGAACGTAGTTTTCCTTTTGTTTCCATGTTAAAAAATTCTCACCAAAATGGCTTAAATCATTTAAAATGCTAATGTTGTACAAATTATTGTCAGTGGGAGACAGGTCTGGACTACAGGCAGGCCGGTCTAGTACCCGCACTATTTTACTACGAAGCCACGCTGTTGTAACACCTGGCTCGGCATCGTCTTGCTGAAATAAGCAGGGGCGTCCATAATAACGTTGCTTGGATTGCTCCAAAAGCTGTATGTACCTTTCTGAATTAATGGTGCCTTCACAGATGTGTAAGTTAGCCATGCCTTGGGCGCTAATACACCCCCGTACCCCCTAAAAATATTGCACTTAGAACAATCCGGATGGTTCTTAAACTCTTTGGTCCAAAGGACACGACGTCCACGGTTTCCAAAAACAATTTGAAATGTGGACTCGTCAGACCACAGAACACTTTCCCACTTTGCATCAGTCCATCTTAGACAAAATCGGGCCCGGCAAAGCCGGCGGCGTTTCTGGGTGTTGTTGATAAAAATGGCGTTGGCTTTGCATAGTAGAGTTTTAACTTGATTTTACAGAGACTTAGCTGTCACTTCCTCCTCCTCAGATAAGGAGACGACGCACTAGTTGGACGGAATGTGACGGACCAAAGACACGGAACGCAGTTTTCCTTTTGTTTCCATGTTAAAAAATTCTCACCAAAATGGCTTAAATCATTTAAAATTCTAATGTTGTAAGCATTATTGTCAATGGGAGACAGGTCCGGACTACAGGCAGGCCGGTCTAGTACCCGCACTATTTTACTACGAAGCCACGCTGTTGTAACACCTGGCTCGGCATCGTCTTGCTGAAATAAGCAGGGGCGTCCAAAAGCTGTATGTACCTTTCTGAATTAATGGTGCCTTCACAGATGTGTAAGTTAGCCATGCCTTACCCCCTTCAAATATTGCACCTAGAACAATCCGGATGGTTCTTAAACTCTTTGGTCCAAAGGACACGACGTCCACGGTTTCCAAAAACAATTTGAAATGTGGACTCGTCAGACCACAGAACACTTTCCCACTTTGCATCAGTCCATCTTAGACAAAATCGGGCCCGGCAAAGCCGGCGGCGTTTCTGGGTGTTGTTGATAAAAATGGCGTTGGCTTTGCATAGTAGAGTTTTAACTTGATTTTATAAAGACTTAGCTGTCACTTCCTCCTCCTCAGATAAGGAGACGACGCACTAGTTGGACGGAATGTGACGGACCAAAGAGATTGAACGTAGTTTTCCTTTTGTTTCCATGTTAAAAATGTTCACCAAAATGGCTTAAATCATTTAAAATTCTAATGTTGTACAAATTATTGTCGATGGGAGACAGGTCTGGACTACAGGCAGGCCGGTCTAGTGCCCGCACTCTTTTACTACGAAGCCACGCTGTTGTAACACCTGGCTCGGCATCGTCTTGCTGAAATAAGCAGGGGCGTCCAAAAGCTGTATGTACCTTTCAGCATTAATTGTGCCTTCACAGATGTGTAAGTTAGCCATGCCTTGGGCGCTAATACACCCCCATACCCCCTAAAAATATTGCACTTAGAACAATCCGGATGGTTCTTAAACTCTTTGGTCCAAAGGACACGACGTCCACGGTTTCCAAAAACAATTTGAAATGTGGACTCGTCAGACCACAGAACACTTTCCCACTTTGCATCAGTCCATCTTAGACAAAATCGGGCCCGGCAAAGCCGGCGGCGTTTCTGGGTGTTGTTGATAAAAATGGCGTTGGCTTTGCATAGTAGAGTTTTAACTTGATTTTACAGAGACTTAGCTGTCACTTCCTCCTCCTCAGATAAGGAGACGACGCACTAGTTGGACGGAATGTGACGGACCAAAGACACGGAACGCAGTTTTCCTTTTGTTTCCATGTTAAAAAATTCTCACCAAAATGGCTTAAATCATTTAAAATTCTAATGTTGTAAGCATTATTGTCAATGGGAGACAGGTCCGGACTACAGGCAGGCCGGTCTAGTACCCGCACTATTTTACTACGAAGCCACGCTGTTGTAACACCTGGCTCGGCATCGTCTTGCTGAAATAAGCAGGGGCGTCCAAAAGCTGTATGTACCTTTCTGAATTAATGGTGCCTTCACAGATGTGTAAGTTAGCCATGCCTTACCCCCTTCAAATATTGCACCTAGAACAATCCGGATGGTTCTTAAACTCTTTGGTCCAAAGGACACGACGTCCACGGTTTCCAAAAACAATTTGAAATGTGGACTCGTCAGACCACAGAACACTTTCCCACTTTGCATCAGTCCATCTTAGACAAAATCGGGCCCGGCAAAGCCGGCGGCGTTTCTGGGTGTTGTTGATAAAAATGGCGTTGGCTTTGCATAGTAGAGTTTTAACTTGATTTTATAAAGACTTAGCTGTCACTTCCTCCTCCTCAGATAAGGAGACGACGCACTAGTTGGACGGAATGTGACGGACCAAAGAGATTGAACGTAGTTTTCCTTTTGTTTCCATGTTAAAAATGTTCACCAAAATGGCTTAAATCATTTAAAATTCTAATGTTGTACAAATTATTGTCGATGGGAGACAGGTCTGGACTACAGGCAGGCCGGTCTAGTGCCCGCACTCTTTTACTACGAAGCCACGCTGTTGTAACACCTGGCTCGGCATCGTCTTGCTGAAATAAGCAGGGGCGTCCAAAAGCTGTATGTACCTTTCAGCATTAATTGTGCCTTCACAGATGTGTAAGTTAGCCATGCCTTGGGCGCTAATACACCCCCATACCCCCTAAAAATATTGCACTTAGAACAATCCGGATGGTTCTTAAACTCTTTGGTCCAAAGGACACGACGTCCACGGTTTCCAAAAACAATTTGAAATGTGGACTCGTCAGACCACAGAACACTTTCCCACTTTGCATCAGTCCATCTTAGACAAAATCGGGCCCGGCAAAGCCGGCGGCGTTTCTGGGTGTTGTTGATAAAAATGGCGTTGGCTTTGCATAGTAGAGTTTTAACTTGATTTTACAGAGACTTAGCTGTCACTTCCTCCTCCTCAGATAAGGAGACGACGCACTAGTTGGACGGAATGTGACGGACCAAAGACACGGAACGCAGTTTTCCTTTTGTTTCCATGTTAAAAAATTCTCACCAAAATGGCTTAAATCATTTAAAATTCTAATGTTGTAAGCATTATTGTCAATGGGAGACAGGTCCGGACTACAGGCAGGCCGGTCTAGTACCCGCACTATTTTACTACGAAGCCACGCTGTTGTAACACCTGGCTCGGCATCGTCTTGCTGAAATAAGCAGGGGCGTCCAAAAGCTGTATGTACCTTTCTGAATTAATGGTGCCTTCACAGATGTGTAAGTTAGCCATGCCTTACCCCCTTCAAATATTGCACCTAGAACAATCCGGATGGTTCTTAAACTCTTTGGTCCAAAGGACACGACGTCCACGGTTTCCAAAAACAATTTGAAATGTGGACTCGTCAGACCACAGAACACTTTCCCACTTTGCATCAGTCCATCTTAGACAAAATCGGGCCCGGCAAAGCCGGCGGCGTTTCTGGGTGTTGTTGATAAAAATGGCGTTGGCTTTGCATAGTAGAGTTTTAACTTGATTTTATAAAGACTTAGCTGTCACTTCCTCCTCCTCAGATAAGGAGACGACGCACTAGTTGGACGGAATGTGACGGACCAAAGAGATTGAACGTAGTTTTCCTTTTGTTTCCATGTTAAAAATGTTCACCAAAATGGCTTAAATCATTTAAAATTCTAATGTTGTACAAATTATTGTCGATGGGAGACAGGTCTGGACTACAGGCAGGCCGGTCTAGTGCCCGCACTCTTTTACTACGAAGCCACGCTGTTGTAACACCTGGCTCGGCATCGTCTTGCTGAAATAAGCAGGGGCGTCCAAAAGCTGTATGTACCTTTCAGCATTAATTGTGCCTTCACAGATGTGTAAGTTAGCCATGCCTTGGGCGCTAATACACCCCCATACCCCCTAAAAATATTGCACTTAGAACAATCCGGATGGTTCTTAAACTCTTTGGTCCGAAGGACACGACGTCCACGGTTTCCAAAAACAATTTGAAATGTGGACTCGTCAGACCACAGAACACTTTCCCACTTTGCATCAGTCCATCTTAGACAAAATCAGGCCCGGCAAAGCCGGCGGCGTTTCTGGGTGTTGTTGATAAAACGGCATTGGCTTTGCATAGTAGAGTTTTAACTTGATTTTACAGAGACTTAGCTGTCACTTCCTCCTCCTCAGATAAGGAGACGACGCAGTAGTTGGACGGAATGTGACGGACCAAAGACATGGAACGCAGTTTTCCTTTTGTTTCCATGTTAAAAAATTCCCACCAAAATGGCTTAAATCATTTAAAATTCTAATGTTGTACAAATTATTGTCAGTGGGAGACAGGTCTGGACTACAGGCAGGCCGGTCTAGTACCCGCACTATTTTACTACGAAGCCACGCTGTTGTAACACCTGGCTCGGCATCGTCTTGCTGAGCGCTTTGAGTACCTTGAAGGTAGAAAAGCGCTATACAAGTACAACCCATTTAAATAAGCAGGGGCGTCCAAAAGCTGTATGTACCTTTCTGAATGAATGGTGCCTTCACAGATGTGTAAGTTAGCCATGCTTTGGGCGCTAATACACCCCCGTACCCCCTAAAAATATTGCACTTAGAACAATCCGGATGGTTCTTAAAACTCTTTGGTCCAAAGGACACGACGTCCACGGTTTCCAAAAACAATTTGAAATGTGGACTCGTCAGACCACAGAACACTTTCCCACTTTGCATCAGTCCATCTTAGACAAACCCGGGCCCGGCAAAGCCGGTGGCGTTTCTGGGTGTTGTTGATAAAACGGCATTGGCTTTGCATAGTAGAGTTTTAACTTGATTTTACAGAGACTTAGCTGTCACTTCCTCCTCCTCCTCCTCCTCCTCCTCAGATAAGGAGACGACGCACTAGTTGGACGGAATGTGACGGACCAAAGAGATGGAACGTAGTTTTCCTTTTGTTTCCATGTTAAAAAAATCTCACCAAAATGCCTTAAATCATTTAAAATGCTAATGTTGTACAAATTATTGTCAGTGGGAGACAGGTCTGGACTACAGGCAGGCCGGTCTAGTACCCGCACTATTTTACTACAAAGCCACGCTGTTGTAAAACCTGGCGTTTCTGGGTGTTGTTGATAAAATGGCGTTGGCTTTGCATAGTAGAGTTTTAACTTGATTTTACAGAGACTTAGCTGTCACTTCCTCCTCCTCCTCCTCCTCCTCAGATAAGGAGACGACGCACTAGTTGGACGGAAAGTCCATCTTAGACAAACTTGGGCCCGGCAAAGCCGGCGGCGTTTCTGGGTGTTGTTGATAAAATGGCGTTGGCTTTACATAGTAGAGTTTTAACTTGATTTTACAGAGACTTAGCTGTCACTTCCTCCCCCTCAGATAAGGAGACGACGCACTAGTTGGACGGAATGTGACGGACCAAAGACACGGAACGCAGTTTTCCTTTTGTTTCCATGTTAAAAAATTCTCACCAAAATGGCTTAAATCATTTAAAATTCTAATGTTGTAAGCATTATTGTCAATGGGAGACAGGTCTGGACTACAGGCAGGCCGGTCTAGTACCCGCACTATTTTACTACGAAGCCACGCTGTTGTAACACCTGGCTCGGCATCGTCTTGCTGAAATAAGCAGGGGCGTCCAAAAGCTGTATGTACCTTTCAGGATGAATGGTGCCTTCACATATGTGTAAGTTAGCCATGCCTTGGGCGCTAATGCAACCCCATAGCCCCTTCAAATATTGCACCTAGAACAATCCGGATGGTTCTTAAACTCTTTGGTCCGAAGGACACGACGTCCACGGTTTCCAAAAACAATTTGAAATGTGGACTCGTCAGACCACAGAACACTTTCCCACTTTGCGTCAGTCCATCTTAGACAAACTCGGGCCCGGCAAAGCCGGCGGCGTTTCTGGGTGTTGTTGATAAAAATGGCGTTGGCTTTGCATAGTAGAGTTTTAACTTGATTTTACAGAGACTTAGCTGTCAGTTCCTCCTCCTTCTCCTCCTCCTCAGATAAGGAGACGACGCACTAGTTGGACGGAATGTGACGGACCAAAGAGATGGAACGTAGTTTTCCTTTTGTTTCCATGTTAAAAAAGTCTCACCAAAATGGCTTAAATCATTTAAAATTCTAATGTTGTACAAATTATTGTCAGTGGGAGACAGGTCTGGACTACAGGCAGGCCGGTGTAGTACCCGCACTATTTTACTACGAAGCCACGCTGTTGTAACACCTGGCGTTTCTGGGTGTTGTTGATAAAATGGCGTTGGCTTTGCATAGTAGAGTTTTAACTTGATTTTACAGAGACTTAGCTGTCACTTCCTCCTCCTCAGATAAGGAGACGACGCACTAGTTGGACGGAATGTGACGGACCAAAGACATGGAACGTAGTTTTCCTTTTGTTTCCATGTTAAAAAATTCCCACCAAAATGGCTTAAATCATTTAAAATTCTAATGTTGTACAAATTATTGTCAGTGGGAGACAGGTCTGGACTACAGGCAGGCCGGTCTAGTACCCGCACTATTTTACTACGAAGCCACGCTGTTGTAACACCTGGCTCGGCATCGTCTTGCTGAGCGCTTTGAGTACCTTGAAGGTAGAAAAGCGCTATTCAAGTACAACCCATTTAAATAAGCAGGGGCGTCCAAAAGCTGTATGTACCTTTCTGAATTAATGGTGCCTTCACAGATGTGTAAGTTAGCCATGCCTTGGGCGCTAATACACCCCCATACCCCCTTCCAATATTGCACCTAGAACAATCCGGATGGTTCTTAAACTCTTTGGTCCGAAGGACACGACGTCCACGGTTTCCAAAAACAATTTGAAATGTGGACTCGTCAGACCACAGAGCACTTTCCCAATTTGCATCAGTCCATCTTAGACAAAATCAGGCCCGGCAAAGCCGGCGGCGTTTCTGGGTGTTGTTGATAAAACGGCATTGGCTTTGCATAGTAGAGTTTTAACTTGATTTTACAGAGACTTAGCTGTCACTTCCTCCTCCTCCTCCTCAGATAAGGAGACGACGCACTAGTTGGACGGAATGTGACGGACCAAAGAGATGGAACGTAGTTTTCCTTTTGTTTCCATGTTAAAAAATTCTCACCAAAATGGCTTAAATCATTTAAAATGCTAATGTTGTACAAATTATTGTCAGTGGGAGACAGGTCTGGACTACAGGCAGGCCGGTCTAGTACCCGCACTATTTTACTACGAAGCCACGCTGTTGTAAAACCTGGCGTTTCTGGGTGTTGTTGATAAAAAGGCGTTGGCTTTGCATAGTAGAGTTTTAACTTGATTTTACAGAGACTTACCTGTTACTTCCTCCTCCTCCACCTCCTCCTCCTCCTCCTCAGATAAGGAGACGACGCACTAGTTGGACGGAAAGTCCATCTTAGACAAACTCGGGCCCGGCAAAGCCGGCGGCGTTTCTGGGTGTTGTTGATAAAATGGCGTTGGCTTTGCATAGTAGAGTTTTAACTTGATTTTACAGAGACTTAGCTGTCACTTCCTCCTCCTCCTCCTCCTCCTCAGATAAGGAGACGACGCACTAGTTGGACGGAATGTGACGGACCAAAGACATGGAACGCAGTTTTCCTTTTGTTTCCATGTGAAAAAATTCTCACCAAAATGGCTTAAATCATTTAAAATTCTAATGTTGTACAAATTATTGTCAGTGGGAGACAAGTCTGGACTACAGGCAGGCCGGGCTAGTACCCGCACTATTTTACTAGGAAGCCACGCTGTTGTAACACCTGGCTCGGCATCGTCTTGCTGAGCGCTTTGAGTACCTTGAAGGTAGAAAAGGGCTATACAAGTACAACCCATTTAAATAAGCAGGGGCGTCCAAAAGCTGTATGTACCTTTCAGCATTAATGGTGCCTTCACAGATGTGTAAGTTAGCCATGCCTTGGGCGCTAATACACCCCCGTACCCCCTAAAAATATTGCACTTAGAACAATCCGGATGGTTCTTAAACTCTTTGGTCCGAAGGACACGACGTCCACGGTTTCCAAAAACAATTTGAAATGTGGACTCGTCAGACCACAGAACACTTTCCCACTTTGCATCAGTCCATCTTAGACAAACTCGGGCCCGGCAAAGCCGGCGGCGTTTCTGGGTGTTGTTGATAAAATGGCGTTGGCTTTGCATAGTAGAGTTTTAACTTGATTTTACAGAGACTTAGCTGTCACTTCCTCCCCCTCAGATAAGAAGACGACGCACTAGTTGGACGGAATGTGACGGACCAAAGACACGGAACGCAGTTTTCCTTTTGTTTCCATGTTAAAAAATTCGCACCAAAATGGCTTAAATCATTTAAAATTCTAATGTTGTACAAATTATTGTCAATGGGAGACAGGTCTGGACTAAAGGCAGGCCGGTGTAGTACCCGCACTATTTTACTACGAAGCCACGCTGTTGTAACACCTGGCTCGGCATCGTCTTGCTGAAATAAGCAGGGGCGTCCAAAAGCTGTATGTACCTTTCTGGATTAATTGTGCCTTCACAGATGTGTAAGTTAGCCATGCCTTGGGTGCTAATACACCCCCGTACCCCCTTCAAATATTGCACCTAGAACAATACGGATGGTTCTTAAACTCTTTGGTCCGAAGGACACGACGTCCACGGTTTCCAAAAACAATTTGAAATGTGGACTCGTCAGACCACAGAACACTTTCCCACTTTGCATCAGTCCATCTTAGACAAACTCGGGCCCGGCAAAGCCGGCGGCGTTTCTGGGTGTTGTTGATAAAACGGCATTGGCTTTGCATAGTAGAGTTTTAACTTGATTTTACAGAGACTTAGCTGTCACTTCCTCCTCCTCCTCCTCCTCCTCCTCCTCAGATAAGGAGACGACGCACTAGTTGGACGGAATGTGACGGACCAAAGAGATGGAACGTAGTTTTCCTTTTGTTTCCATGTTAAAAAATTCTCACCAAAATGGCTTAAATCATTTAAAATGCTAATGTTGTACAAATTATTGTCAGTGGGAGACAGGTCTGGACTACAGGCAGGCCGGTCTAGTACCCGCACTATTTTACTACGAAGCCACGCTGTTGTAACACCTGGCTCGGCATCGTCTTGCTGAAATAAGCAGGGGCGTCCATAATAACGTTGCTTGGATTGCTCCAAAAGCTGTATGTACCTTTCTGAATTAATGGTGCCTTCACAGATGTGTAAGTTAGCCATGCCTTGGGCGCTAATACACCCCCGTACCCCCTAAAAATATTGCACTTAGAACAATCCGGATGGTTCTTAAACTCTTTGGTCCAAAGGACACGACGTCCACGGTTTCCAAAAACAATTTGAAATGTGGACTCGTCAGACCACAGAACACTTTCCCACTTTGCATCAGTCCATCTTAGACAAAATCGGGCCCGGCAAAGCCGGCGGCGTTTCTGGGTGTTGTTGATAAAAATGGCGTTGGCTTTGCATAGTAGAGTTTTAACTTGATTTTACAGAGACTTAGCTGTCACTTCCTCCTCCTCAGATAAGGAGACGACGCACTAGTTGGACGGAATGTGACGGACCAAAGACACGGAACGCAGTTTTCCTTTTGTTTCCATGTTAAAAAATTCTCACCAAAATGGCTTAAATCATTTAAAATTCTAATGTTGTAAGCATTATTGTCAATGGGAGACAGGTCCGGACTACAGGCAGGCCGGTCTAGTACCCGCACTATTTTACTACGAAGCCACGCTGTTGTAACACCTGGCTCGGCATCGTCTTGCTGAAATAAGCAGGGGCGTCCAAAAGCTGTATGTACCTTTCTGAATTAATGGTGCCTTCACAGATGTGTAAGTTAGCCATGCCTTACCCCCTTCAAATATTGCACCTAGAACAATCCGGATGGTTCTTAAACTCTTTGGTCCAAAGGACACGACGTCCACGGTTTCCAAAAACAATTTGAAATGTGGACTCGTCAGACCACAGAACACTTTCCCACTTTGCATCAGTCCATCTTAGACAAAATCGGGCCCGGCAAAGCCGGCGGCGTTTCTGGGTGTTGTTGATAAAAATGGCGTTGGCTTTGCATAGTAGAGTTTTAACTTGATTTTATAAAGACTTAGCTGTCACTTCCTCCTCCTCAGATAAGGAGACGACGCACTAGTTGGACGGAATGTGACGGACCAAAGAGATTGAACGTAGTTTTCCTTTTGTTTCCATGTTAAAAATGTTCACCAAAATGGCTTAAATCATTTAAAATTCTAATGTTGTACAAATTATTGTCGATGGGAGACAGGTCTGGACTACAGGCAGGCCGGTCTAGTGCCCGCACTCTTTTACTACGAAGCCACGCTGTTGTAACACCTGGCTCGGCATCGTCTTGCTGAAATAAGCAGGGGCGTCCAAAAGCTGTATGTACCTTTCAGCATTAATTGTGCCTTCACAGATGTGTAAGTTAGCCATGCCTTGGGCGCTAATACACCCCCATACCCCCTAAAAATATTGCACTTAGAACAATCCGGATGGTTCTTAAACTCTTTGGTCCGAAGGACACGACGTCCACGGTTTCCAAAAACAATTTGAAATGTGGACTCGTCAGACCACAGAACACTTTCCCACTTTGCATCAGTCCATCTTAGACAAAATCAGGCCCGGCAAAGCCGGCGGCGTTTCTGGGTGTTGTTGATAAAACGGCATTGGCTTTGCATAGTAGAGTTTTAACTTGATTTTACAGAGACTTAGCTGTCACTTCCTCCTCCTCAGATAAGGAGACGACGCACTAGTTGGACGGAATGTGACGGACCAAAGACACGGAACGCAGTTTTCCTTTCGTTTCCATGTTAAAAAATTCTCACCAAAATGGCTTAAATCATTTAAAATTCTAATGTTGTAAGCATTATTGTCAATGGGAGACAGGTCCGGACTACAGGCAGGCCGGTCTAGTACCCGCACTATTTTACTACGAAGCCACGCTGTTGTAACACCTGGCTCGGCATCGTCTTGCTGAAATAAGCAGGGGCGTCCAAAAGCTGTATGTACCTTTCTGAATTAATGGTGCCTTCACAGATGTGTAAGTTAGCCATGCCTTACCCCCTTCAAATATTGCACCTAGAACAATCCGGATGGTTCTTAAACTCTTTGGTCCAAAGGACACGACGTCCACGGTTTCCAAAAACAATTTGAAATGTGGACTCGTCAGACCACAGAACACTTTCCCACTTTGCATCAGTCCATCTTAGACAAAATCGGGCCCGGCAAAGCCGGCGGCGTTTCTGGGTGTTGTTGATAAAAATGGCGTTGGCTTTGCATAGTAGAGTTTTAACTTGATTTTATAAAGACTTAGCTGTCACTTCCTCCTCCTCAGATAAGGAGACGACGCACTAGTTGGACGGAATGTGACGGACCAAAGAGATTGAACGTAGTTTTCCTTTTGTTTCCATGTTAAAAATGTTCACCAAAATGGCTTAAATCATTTAAAATTCTAATGTTGTACAAATTATTGTCGATGGGAGACAGGTCTGGACTACAGGCAGGCCGGTCTAGTGCCCGCACTCTTTTACTACGAAGCCACGCTGTTGTAACACCTGGCTCGGCATCGTCTTGCTGAAATAAGCAGGGGCGTCCAAAAGCTGTATGTACCTTTCTGGATTAATTGTGCCTTCACAGATGTGTAAGTTAGCCATGCCTTGGGTGCTAATACACCCCCGTACCCCCTTCAAATATTGCACCTAGAACAATACGGATGGTTCTTAAACTCTTTGGTCCGAAGGACACGACGTCCACGGTTTCCAAAAACAATTTGAAATGTGGACTCGTCAGACCACAGAACACTTTCCCACTTTGCATCAGTCCATCTTAGACAAACTCGGGCCCGGCAAAGCCGGCGGCGTTTCTGGGTGTTGTTGATAAAACGGCATTGGCTTTGCATAGTAGAGTTTTAACTTGATTTTACAGAGACTTAGCTGTCACTTCCTCCTCCTCCTCCTCCTCCTCCTCCTCAGATAAGGAGACGACGCACTAGTTGGACGGAATGTGACGGACCAAAGAGATGGAACGTAGTTTTCCTTTTGTTTCCATGTTAAAAAATTCTCACCAAAATGGCTTAAATCATTTAAAATGCTAATGTTGTACAAATTATTGTCAGTGGGAGACAGGTCTGGACTACAGGCAGGCCGGTCTAGTACCCGCACTATTTTACTACGAAGCCACGCTGTTGTAACACCTGGCTCGGCATCGTCTTGCTGAGCGCTTTGAGTACCTTGAAGGTAGAAAAGCGCTATACAAGTACAACCCATTTAAATAAGCAGGGGCGTCCAAAAGCTGTATGTACCTTTCTGAATTAATGGTGCCTTCACGGATGTGTAAGTTACCCATGCCTTACCCCCTTCAAATATTGCACCTAGAACAATCCGGATGGTTCTTAAACTCTTTGGTCCAAAGGACACGACGTCCACGGTTTCCAAAAACAATTTGAAATGTGGACTCGTCAGACCACAGAACACTTTCCCACTTTGCGTCAGTCCATCTTAGACAAACTCGGGCCCGGCAAAGCCGGCGGCGTTTCTGGGTGTTGTTGATAAAACGGCATTGGCTTTGCATAGTAGAGTTTTAACTTGATTTTACAGAGACTTAGCTGTCACTTCCTCCTCCTCAGATAAGGAGACGACGCACTAGTTGGACGGAATGTGACGGACCAAAGAGATGGAACGCAGTTTTCCTTTTGTTTCCATGTGAAAAAATTCTCACCAAAATGGCTTAAATCATTTAAAATTCTAATGTTGTACAAATTATTGTCAGTGGGAGACAGGTCTGGACTACGGGCAGGCCGGTCTAGTACCCGCACTATTTTACTACGAAGCCACGCTGTTGTAACACCTGGCTCGGCATCGTCTTGCTGAGCGCTTTGAGTACCTTGAAGGTAGAAAAGCGCTATACAAGTACAACCCATTTAAATAAGCAGGGGCGTCCAAAAGCTGTATGTACCTTTCTGAATTAATGGTGCCTTCACAGATGTGTAAGTTACCCATGCCTTACCCCCTAGAAATATTGCACTTAGAACAATCCGAATGGTTCTTAAACTCTTTGGTCCAAAGGACACGACGTCCACGGTTTCCAAAAACAATTTGAAATGTGGACTCGTCAGACCACAGAACACTTTCCCACTTTGCGTCAGTCCATCTTAGACAAACTCGGGCCCGGCAAAGCCGGCGGCGTTTCTGGGTGTTGTTGATAAAACGGCATTGGCTTTGCATAGTAGAGTTTTAACTTGATTTTACAGAGACTTAGCTGTCACTTCCTCCTCCTCAGATAAGGAGACGACGCACTAGTTGGACGGAATGTGACGGACCAAAGACATGGAACGCAGTTTTCCTTTTGTTTCCATGTGAAAAAATTCTCACCAAAATGGCTTAAATCATTTAAAATTCTAATGTTGTACAAATTATTGTCAGTGGGAGACAGGTCTGGACTACAGGCAGGCCGGTCTAGTACCCGCACTATTTTACTACGAAGCCACGCTGTTGTAACACCTGGCTCGGCATCGTCTTGCTGAGTGCTTTGAGTACCTTGAAGGTAGAAAAGCGCTATACAAGTACAACCCATTTAAATAAGCAGGGGCGTCCAAAAGCTGTATGTACCTTTCTGAATTAATGGTGCCTTCACAGATGTGTAAGTTAGCCATGCCTTGGGCGCTAATACACCCCCGTACCCCCTAAAAATATTGCACTTAGAACAATCCGGATGGTTCTTAAACTCTTTGGTCCAGAGGACACGACGTCCACGGTTTCCAAAAACAATTTGAAATGTGGACTCGTCAGACCACAGAACACTTTCCCACTTTGCATCAGTCCATCTTAGACAAACTCGGGCCCGGCAAAGCCGGCGGCGTTTCTGGGTGTTGTTGATAAAACGGCATTGGCTTTGCATAGTAGAGTTTTAACTTGATTTTACAGAGACTTAGCTGTCACTTCCTCCTCCTCCTCTTCAGATAAGGAGACGACGCACTAGTTGGACGGAATGTGACGGACCAAAGAGATGGAACGTAGTTTTCCTTTTGTTTCCATGTTAAAAAATTCTCACCAAAATGGCTTAAATCATTTAAAATGCTAATGTTGTACAAATTATTGTCAGTGGGAGACAGGTCTGGACTACAGGCAGGCCGGTCTAGTACCCGCACTATTTTACTACGAAGCCACGCTGTTGTAACACCTGGCGTTTCTGGGTGTTGTTGATAAAAAGGCGTTGGCTTTGCATAGTAGAGTTTTAACTTGATTTTACAGAGACTTACCTGTTACTTCCTCCTCCTCCTCCACCTCCTCCTCCTCCTCCTCCTCCTCCTCCTCCTCAGATAAGGAGACGACGCACTAGTTGGACGGAAAGTCCATCTTAGACAAACTCGGGCCCGGCAAAGCCGGCGGCGTTTCTGGGTGTTGTTGATAAAATGGCGTTGGCTTTGCATAGTAGAGTTTTAACTTGATTTTACAGAGACTTAGCTGTCACTTCCTCCTCCTCAGAAAAGGAGACGACGCACTAGTTGGACGGAATGTGACGGACCAAAGACATGGTACATAGTTTTCCTTTTGTTTCCATGTTAAAAAATTCTCACCAAAATGGCTTAAATCATTTAAAATTCTAATGTTGTACAAATTATTGTCAGTGGTAGACAGGTCTGGACTACAGGCAGGCCGGTCTAGTACCCGCACTATTTTACTACGAAGCCACGCTGTTGTAACACCTGGCTCGGCATCGTCTTGCTGAAATAAGCAGGGGCGTCCATACAGCTCCAAAAGCTGTATGTACCTTTCAGGATGAATGGTGCCTTCACAGATGTGTAAGTTAGCCATGCCTTGGGCGCTAATACACCCCCATACCCCCTTCAAATATTGCACCTAGAACAATCCGGATGGTTCTTAAACTCTTTGGTCCGAAGGACACGACGTCCACGGTTTCCAAAAACAATTTGAAATGTGGACTCGTCAGACCACAGAACACTTTCCCACTTTGCATCAGTCCATCTTAGACAAAATCGGGCCCGGCAAAGCCGGCGGCGTTTCTGGGTGTTGTTGATAAAAATGGCGTTGGCTTTGCATAGTAGAGTTTTAACTTGATTTTATAAAGACTTAGCTGTCACTTCCTCCTCCTCAGATAAGGAGACGACGCACTAGTTGGACGGAATGTGACGGACCAAAGAGATGGAACGCAGTTTTCCTTTTGTTTCCATGTTAAAAAATTCTCACCAAAATGGCTTAAATCATTTAAAATTCTAATGTTGTACAAATTATTGTCAGTGGGAGACAGGTCTGGACTACAGGCAGGCCGGTCTAGTACCCGCACTATTTTACTACGAAGCCACGCTGTTGTAACACCTGGCTCGGCATCGTCTTGCTGAGCGCTTTGAGTACCTTGAAGGTAGAAAAGCGCTATACAAGTACAACCCATTTAAATAAGCAGGGGCGTCCAAAAGCTGTATGTACCTTTCAGCATTAATTGTGCCTTCACAGATGTGTAAGTTAGCCATGCCTTGGGCGCTAATACACCCCCATACCCCCTAAAAATATTGCACTTAGAACAATCCGGATGGTTCTTAAACTCTTTGGTCCGAAGGACACGACGTCCACGGTTTCCAAAAACAATTTGAAATGTGGACTCGTCAGACCACAGAACACTTTCCCACTTTGCATCAGTCCATCTTAGACAAAATCAGGCCCGGCAAAGCCGGCGGCGTTTCTGGGTGTTGTTGATAAAACGGCATTGGCTTTGCATAGTAGAGTTTTAACTTGATTTTACAGAGACTTAGCTGTCACTTCCTCCTCCTCCTCAGATAAGGAGACGACGCACTAGTTGGACGGAATGTGACGGACCAAAGACATGGAACGCAGTTTTCCTTTTGTTTCCATGTTAAAAAATTCTCACCAAAATGGCTTAAATCATTTAAAATTCTAATGTTGTACAAATTATTGTCAGTGGGAGACAGGTCTGGACTACAGGCAGGCCGGTCTAGTACCCGCACTATTTTAGTACGAAGCCACGCTGTTGTAACACCTGGCTCGGCATCGTCTTGCTGAAATAAGCAGGGGCGTCCATACAGCTCCAAAAGCTGTATGTACCTTTCAGGATGAATGGTGCCTTCACAGATGTGTAAGTTAGCCATGCCTTGGGCGCTAATACACCCCCATGCCACCTTCAAATATTGCACCTAGAACAATCCGGATGGTTCTTAAACTCTGTGGTCCAAAGGACACGACGTCCACGGTTTCCAAAAACAATTTCAAATGTGGACTCGTCAGACCACAGAACACTTTCCCACTTTGCGTCAGTCCATCTTAGACAAACTTGGGCCCGGCAAAGCCGGCGGCGTTTCTGGGTGTTGTTGATAAAAATGGCGTTGGCTTTGCATAGTAGAGTTTTAACTTGATTTTACAGAGACTTAGCTGTCACTTCCTCCTCCTCCTCCTCAGATAAGGAGACGACGCACTAGTTGGACGGAATGTGACGGACCAAAGACATGGAACGTAGTTTTCCTTTTGTTTCCATGTTAAAAAATTCTCATCAAAATGGCTTAAATCATTTAAAATTCTAATGTTGTCAAATTATTGTCAATGGGAGACAGGTCTGGACTACAGGCAGGCCGGTCTAGTACCCGCACTATTTTACTACGAAGCCACGCTGTTGTAACACCTGGCTCGGCATCGTCTTGCTGAGCGCTTTGAGTACCTTGAAGGTAGAAAAGCGCTATACAAGTACAACCCATTTAAATAAGCAGGGGCGTCCAAAAGCTGTATGTACCTTTCTGAATTAATGGTGCCTTCACAGATGTGTAAGTTAGCCATGCCTTGGGCGCTAATACACCCCCGTACCCCCTAAAAATATTGCACTTAGAACAATCCGGATGGTTCTTAAACTCTTTGGTCCGAAGGACACGACGTCCACGGTTTCCAAAAACAATTTGAAATGTGGACTCGTCAGACCACAGAACACTTTCCCACTTTGCGTCAGTCCATCTTAGACAAACTCGGGCCCGGCAAAGCCGGCGGCGTTTCTGGGTGTTGTTGATAAAACGGCATTGGCTTTGCATAGTAGAGTTTTAACTTGATTTTACAGAGACTTAGCTGTCACTTCCTCCTCCTCCTCCTCCTCCTCCTCAGATAAGGAGACGACGCACTAGTTGGACGGAATGTGACGGACCAAAGAGATGGAACGTAGTTTTCCTTTTGTTTCCATGTTAAAAAATTCTCACCAAAATGGCTTAAATCATTTAAAATGCTAATGTTGTACAAATTATTGTCGGTGGGAGACAGGTCTGGACTACAGGCAGGCCGGTCTAGTACCCGCACTATTTTACTACGAAGCCACGCTGTTGTAAAACCTGGCGTTTCTGGGTGTTGTTGATAAAAAGGCGTTGGCTTTGCATAGTAGAGTTTTAACTTGATTTTACAGAGACTTACCTGTTACTTCCTCCTCCTCCACCTCCTCCTCCTCCTCCTCCTCCTCAGATAAGGAGACGACGCACTAGTTGGACGGAAAGTCCATCTTAGACAAACTCGGGCCCGGCAAAGCCGGCGGCGTTTCTGGGTGTTGTTGATAAAATGGCGTTGGCTTTGCATAGTAGAGTTTTAACTTGATTTTACAGAGACTTAGCTGTCACTTCCTCCTCCTCCTCCTCCTCCTCAGATAAGGAGACGACGCACTAGTTGGACGGAATGTGACGGACCAAAGACACGGAACGCAGTTTTCCTTTTGTTTCCATGTTAAAAAATTCTCACCAAAATGGCTTAAATCATTTAAAATTCTAATGTTGTAAGCATTATTGTCAATGGGAGACAGGTCTGGACTACAGGCAGGCCGGTCTAGTACCCGCACTATTTTACTACGAAGCCACGCTGTTGTAACACCTGGCTCGGCATCGTCTTGCTGAAATAAGCAGGGGCGTCCAAAAGCTGTATGTACCTTTCTGAATTAATGGTGCCTTCACAGATGTGTAAGTTAGCCATGCCTTACCCCCTTCAAATATTGCACCTAGAACAATCTGGATGGTTCTTAAACTCTTTGGTCCAAAGGACACGACGTCCATGGTTTCCAAAAACAATTTCAAATGTGGACTCGTCAGACCACAGAACACTTTCCCACTTTGCATCAGTCCATCTTAGACAAACCCGGGCCCGGCAAAGCCGGCGGCGTTTCTGGGTGTTGTTGATAAAAATGGCGTTGGCTTTGCATAGTAGAGTTTTAACTTGATTTTACAGAGACTTAGCTGTCACTTCCTCCTCCTCAGATAAGGAGACGACGCACTAGTTGGACGGAATGTGACGGACCAAAGACATGGAACGCAGTTTTCCTTTTGTTTCCATGTTAAAAAATTCTCACCAAAATGGCTTAAATCATTTAAAATTTTAATGTTGTACAAATTATTGTCGATGGGAGACAGGTCTGGACTACAGGCAGGCCGGTCTAGTACCCGCACTATTTTACTACGAAGCCACGCTGTTGTAACACCTGGCTCGGCATCGTCTTGCTGAGTGCTTTGAGTACCTTGAAGGTAGAAAAGCGCTATACAAGTACAACCCATTTAAATAAGCAGGGGCGTCCAAAAGCTGTATGTATCTTTCTGAATTAATGGTGCCTTCACAGATGTGTAAGTTAGCCATGCCTTGGGCGCTAATACACCCCCATACCCCCTTCAAATATTGCACCTAGACCAATCCGGATGGTTCTTAAACTCTTTGGTCCGAAGGACACGACGTCCACGGTTTCCAAAAACAATTTGAAATGTGGACTCGTCAGACCACAGAACACTTTCCCACTTTGCATCAGTCCATCTTAGACAAAATCGGGCCCGGCAAAGCCGGCGGCGTTTCTGGGTGTTGTTGATAAAAACGGCGTTGGCTTTGCATAGTAGAGTTTTAACTTGATTTTATAAAGACTTAGCTGTCACTTCCTCCTCCTCAGATAAGGAGACGACGCACTAGTTGGACGGAATGTGACGGACCAAAGACATGGAACGCAGTTTTCCTTTTGTTTCCATGTTAAACAATTCTCACCAAAATGGCTTAAATCATTTAAAATTCTAATGTTGTACAAATTATTGTCAATGGGAGACAGGTCTGGACTACAGGCAGGCCGGTCTAGTACCCGCACTATTTTACTACGAAGCCACGCTGTTGTAACACCTGGCTCGGCATCGTCTTGCTGAAATAAGCAGGGGCGTCCAAAAGCTGTATGTACCTTTCTGGATTAATTGTGCCTTCACAGATGTGTAAGTTAGCCATGCCTTGGGCGCTAATACACCCCCATAGCCCCTTCAAATATTGCACCTAGAACAATCCGGATGGTTCTTAAACTCTTTGGTCCGAAGGACACGACGTCCACGGTTTCCAAAAACAATTTGAAATGTGGACTCGTCAGACCACAGAACACTTTCCCACTTTGCGTCAGTCCATCTTAGACAAACTCGGGCCCGGGTGTTGCTGATAAAACGGCGTTGGCTTTGCATAGTAGAGTTTTAACTTGATTTTACAGATTTAGCTGTCACTTCAATCAATCAATCGATGTTTACTTATATAGCCCTAAATCACTAGTGTCTCAAAGGGCTGCACAAACCACTACAACATCCTCGGTAGGCCCACATAAGGGCAAGGAAAACTCACACCCAGTGGGACGTCGATGACAATAATGACCCAGTGGGACTCTATGGGTTCATGTTTTGTTTTAGTCATGTTTGTTTTTGTTTTTTGGATATTCAGTTCCTGTTCCTGCACTTCCTTGTTTGTCTTATTACCATAGCAACTCATTAGTTTTCTCCTAGTCCTCATGTCACGCCCTGGTCCTCATGTCTCACACCTGTTCTCACTAATCACCACAATATTATTTAAGCCTGTCTGTTTCTGTTGTTCACTCTGGCAACATCACTCATGATATCCATGCTGCTTTTTCTCATTCCCTTGTCTCAGTCACAGTAAGTTTTTGTTATTCATGCCGCAGTTCAAGTGTTTTGTTTCATGTTTATAGTTTATAGCCTTTGTGCTAGTCTTTTGTTTTCATAGCCCAGTTTTTGTACTTTCGCCCTCATGCGCGCCTTGTGTTTGTTCCTGTTTTTAGTTTGTGTTAAAATAAACAGATGTCTCTACCTTCACACTGTTTCACTCCATTCGCTTTGCACCTCGGGAAAACAATCCACGTCCAAGTCCAAGTTTGACGGTAGCGACCGACTGTAGTTACTGACAGTGGTTTTCCGAAGTGTCCCTGAGCCCATGTGGTGATATCCTTTACACACTGATGTGGCTTTTTGATGCCGTATTGCCTGAGGGATCCAAGGTGGCTTACGTGCGGTGATTTCTCCACATTCTCAGAACCTTTTGTTGATATTACGTAGCGTAGATGGCAAAATCCCTAAATTCCTTGTTGAGAAATGTTGTTCTTAAGCAATTTGTTCAGGGATTTGTTGACAAAGTGGTGACCCTCGCCCCGTCCTCGTTTGTGAACGACTGAGCATTTCACAAAAGCTGCTTTTATACCCAATCATGGCACCCACCTGTTCCCAATTAGCCCGTTCTCACCTGTGGGATGTCCAAAATAAGTCTTTGACGAGCATTCCTCAACTTTCTCACTCTTTTTTGCCACTTGTGCCAGCTTTTTTCAAACATGTTGCAGGCAAAACGGGAAAACAATCCACGTCCAACTCCAAGTTTGACGGTAGCGACCGACCGTAGTTACTGACAGTGGTTTTCCGAAGTGTCCCTGAGCCCATGTGGTGATATCCTTTACACATTTGGTGACAAAGTGGTGACCCTCGCCCCGTCCTTGTTGCGAACGACTAAGCATTTCACAAAAGCTGCTCTTATAGCCAATCATGGCACCCACCAGTTCCCAATTAGCCCGTTCTCACCTGTGGGATGTTCCAAATAAGTGTTTGACGAGCATTCATCAACTTTCTCACTCTTTTTTGCCACTTGTGCCAGCTTTTTTCAAACATATCGCAGGCAAAACGGTAAAACAATCCACGTCCAAGTCCAAGTTTGACGGTAGCGACCGACTGTAGTTACTGACAGTGGTTTTCCGAAGTGTCCCTGAGCCCATGTGGTGATATCCTTTACACACGGATGTGGCTTTTTGATGCCGTATTGCCTGAGGGATCCAAGGTGGCTTACGTGCAGTGATTTCTCCACATTCTCAGAACCTTTTGTTGATATCACGTAGCGTAGATGGCGAAATCCCTAAATTCCTTGTTGAGAAATGTTGTTCTTAAGCAATTTGTTCAGGCATTTGTTGACAAAGTGGTGACCCTCGCCCCGTCCTTGTTGCGAACGACTAAGCATTTCACAAAAGCTGCTCTTATAGCCAATCATGGCACCCACCTGTTCCCAATTCGCCCGTTCTCACCTGTGGATGTTCCAAATAAGTGTTTGACGAGCATTCCTCAACTTTCTCACTCTTTTTTGCCACTTGTGCCAGCTTTTTTCAAACATGTCGCAGGCAAAACGGGAAAACAATCCACGTCCAAGTCCAAGTTTGACGGTAGCGACCGACTGTAGTTACTGACAGTGGTTTTCCGAAGTGTCCCTGAGCCCATGTGGTGATATCCTTTACACACGGATGTGGCTTTTTAATGCAGTACCGCCCGAGGGATCCAAGGTGTGTATTATCATGGCTTACGTGCAGTGATTTCTCCACATTCTCAGAACCTTTTGATGATATTACGGAGCGTAGATGGCGAAATCCCTAAATTCCTTGTTGAGAAATGTTGTCCTTAAGCAATTTGTTCAGGCATTTGTTGACAAAGTGGTGACCCTCGCCCCGTCCTCGTTTGTGAACAACTGAGCATTTCACAAAAGCTGCTTTTATACCCGATCATGGCACCCACCTGTTCCCAATTAGCCCGTTCTCACCTGTGGGATGTTCCAAATAAGTGTTTGACGAGCATTCATCAACTTTCTCACTCTTTTTTGCCACTTGTGCCAGCTTTTTTCAAACATATCGCAGGCAAAACGGTAAAACAATCCACGTCCAAGTCCAAGTTTGACGGTAGCGACCGACTGTAGTTACTGACAGTGGTTTTCCGAAGTGTCCCTGAGCCCATGTGGTGATATCCTTTACACACTGATGTGGCTTTTTGATGCCGTATTGCCTGAGGGATCCAAGGTGTGTACTATCATGGCTTACGTGCAGTTATTTCTCCACATTCTAAGAACCTTTTGATGATATTACGGAGCGTAGATGGCGAAATCCCTAAATTCCTTGTTGAGAAATGTTGTCCTTAAGCAATTTGTTCAGGCATTTGTTGACAAAGTGGTGACCCTCGCCCCGTCCTCGTTTGTGAACGACTAAGCATTTCAGAAAAGCTGCTTTTATAGCCAATCATGGCACCCACCTGTTCCCAATTAGCCCGTTCTCACCTGTGGGAGGTTCCATATAAGTCTTTGACGAGCATTCCTCAACGTTCTCACTCTTTTTTGCCACTTGTGCCAGCTTTTTTCAAACATGTCGCAGGCAAAACGGGAAAACAATCCACGTCCATGTCCAAGTTTGACGGTAGCGACCGACGGTAGTTACTGACAGTGGTCTTCCGAAGTGTCCCTGAGCCCATGTGGTGATATCCTTTACACATGGATGTGGCTTTTTGATGCCGTATTGCCTGAGGGATCCAAGGTGGCTTACGTGCAGTGATTTCTCCACATTCTCAGAACCTTTTGATGATATTACGGAGCGTAGATGGCGAAATCCCTAAATTCCTTGTTGAGAAATGTTGTCCTTAAGCAATTTGTTCCGGCATTTGTTGACAAAGTGGTGACCCTCGCCCCGTCCTTGTTGTGAACGACTAAGCATTTCACAAAAGCTGATTTTATACCCAATCATGGCACCCACCTGTTCCCAATTAGCCCGTTCTCAACTGTGGGATGTTCCAAATAAGTGTTTGACGAGCATTCCTCAACTTTCTCACTCTTTTTTGCCACTTGTGCCAGCTTTTTTCAAACATGTCGCAGGCAAAACGGGAAAACAATCCACGTCCAAGTCCAAGTTTGACGGTAGCGACCGACCGTAGTTACTGACAGTGGTTTTCCGAAGTGTCCCTGAGCCCATGTGGTGATATCCTTTACACACTGATGTGGCTTTTTGATGCCGTATTGCCTGAGGGATCCAAGGTGGCTTACGTGCAGTGATTTCTCCACATTCTCAGAACCTTTTGATGATATAACGGAGCGTAGATGGCGAAATCCCTAAATTCCTTGTTGAGAAATGTTGTCCTTAAGCAATTTGTTCAGGCATTTGTTGACAAAGTGGTGACCCTCGTCCCGTCCTTGTTGTGAACGACTAAGCATTTCACAAAAGCTTGCTTTTATACTCAATCATGGCACCCACCTGTTCCCAATTAGCCCGTTCTCACCTGTGGGATGTCCAAAATAAGTCTTTGACAAGCATTCCTCAACTTTCTCACTGTTTTTTGCCACTTGTGCCAGCTTTTTTCAAACATGTCGCAGGCAAAACGGGAAAACAATCCACGTCCAAGTCCAAGTTTGACGGTAGCGACCGACCGTAGTTACTGACAGTGGTTTTCCGAAGTGTCCCTGAGCCCATGTGGTGATATCCTTTACACACTGATGTGGCTTTTTGATGCCGTATTGCCTGAGGGATCCAAGGTGTGTACTATCATGGCTTACGTGCAGTTATTTCTCCACATTCTAAGAACCTTTTGATGATATTACGGAGCGTAGATGGCGAAATCCCTAAATTCCTTGTTGAGAAATGTTGTCCTTAAGCAATTTGTTCAGGCATTTGTTGACAAAGTGGTGACCCTCGCCCCGTCCTCGTTTGTGAACGACTAAGCATTTCAGAAAAGCTGCTTTTATAGCCAATCATGGCACCCACCTGTTCCCAATTAGCCCGTTCTCACCTGTGGGAGGTTCCATATAAGTCTTTGACGAGCATTCCTCAACGTTCTCACTCTTTTTTGCCACTTGTGCCAGCTTTTTTCAAACATGTCGCAGGCAAAACGGGAAAACAATCCACGTCCATGTCCAAGTTTGACGGTAGCGACCGACGGTAGTTACTGACAGTGGTCTTCCGAAGTGTCCCTGAGCCCATGTGGTGATATCCTTTACACATGGATGTGGCTTTTTGATGCCGTATTGCCTGAGGGATCCAAGGTGGCTTACGTGCAGTGATTTCTCCACATTCTCAGAACCTTTTGATGATATTACGGAGCGTAGATGGCGAAATCCCTAAATTCCTTGTTGAGAAATGTTGTCCTTAAGCAATTTGTTCCGGCATTTGTTGACAAAGTGGTGACCCTCGCCCCGTCCTTGTTGTGAACGACTAAGCATTTCACAAAAGCTGATTTTATACCCAATCATGGCACCCACCTGTTCCCAATTAGCCCGTTCTCAACTGTGGGATGTTCCAAATAAGTGTTTGACGAGCATTCCTCAACTTTCTCACTCTTTTTTGCCACTTGTGCCAGCTTTTTTCAAACATGTCGCAGGCAAAACGGGAAAACAATCCACGTCCAAGTCCAAGTTTGACGGTAGCGACCGACCGTAGTTACTGACAGTGGTTTTCCGAAGTGTCCCTGAGCCCATGTGGTGATATCCTTTACACACTGATGTGGCTTTTTGATGCCGTATTGCCTGAGGGATCCAAGGTGGCTTACGTGCAGTGATTTCTCCACATTCTCAGAACCTTTTGATGATATAACGGAGCGTAGATGGCGAAATCCCTAAATTCCTTGTTGAGAAATGTTGTCCTTAAGCAATTTGTTCAGGCATTTGTTGACAAAGTGGTGACCCTCGTCCCGTCCTTGTTGTGAACGACTAAGCATTTCACAAAAGCTTGCTTTTATACTCAATCATGGCACCCACCTGTTCCCAATTAGCCCGTTCTCACCTGTGGGATGTCCAAAATAAGTCTTTGACAAGCATTCCTCAACTTTCTCACTGTTTTTTGCCACTTGTGCCAGCTTTTTTCAAACATGTCGCAGGCAAAACGGGAAAACAATCCACGTCCAAGTCTGACGGTAGCGACCGACGGTAGTTACTGACAGTGGTTTTCCGAAGTGTCCCTGAGCCCATGTGGTGATATCCTTTACACACGGATGTGGCTTTTTGATGCCGTATTGCCTGAGGGATCCAAGGTGGCTCACGTGCGGTGATTTCTCCACATTCTCAGAACCTTTTGTTGATATTACGGAGCGTAGATGGCGAAATCCCTAAATTCCTTGTTGAGAAATGTTGTCCTTAAGCAATTTGTTCCGGCATTTGTTGACAAAGTGTTGACCCTCGCCCCGTCCTTGTTTTGAACGACTGAGCATTTCACAAAAGCTGCTTTTATACCCAATCATGGCACCCACCTGTTCCCAATTAGCCCGTTCTCACCTGTGGGATGTTCCAAATAAGTGTTTGACGAGCATTCCTCAACTTTCTCACTCTTTTTTGCCACTTGTGCCAGCTTTTTTCAAACATGTCGCAGGCAAAACGGGAAAACAATCCACGTCCAAGTCCAAGTTTGACGGTAGCGACCGACCGTAGTTACTGACAGTGGTTTTCCGAAGTGTCCCTGAGCCCATGTGGTGATATCCTTTACACACCGATGTGGCTTTTTGATGCCGTATTGCCTGAGGGATCCAAGGTGGCTTACGTGCAGTGATTTCTCCACATTCTCAGAACCTTTTGATGATATTACGGAGCGTAGATGGCGAAATCCCTAAATTCCTTGTTGAGAAATGTTGTTCTTAAACAATTTGTTCAGGCATTTGTTGACAAAGTGGTGACCCTCGCCCCGTCCTCGTTTGTGAACGACTGAGCCTTTCACGGAAGCTTGCTTTTATAGCCAATCATGGCACCCACCTGTTCCCAATTAGCCTGTTCACCTGTGGGATGTTCCAAATAAGTCTTTGATGAGCATTCCTCAACTTTCTCACTCTTTTTTGCCACTTGTGCCAGCTTTTTTCAAACATGTCGCAGGCAAAACGGTAAAACAATCCACGTCCAAGTCCAAGTTTGACGTAGCGACCGACGGTAGTTACTGACAGTGGTTTTCCGAAGTGTCCCTGAGCCCATGTGGTGATATCCTTTACACATTTGTTGACAAAGTGGTGACCCTCGCCCCGTCCTTGTTGCGAACGACTAAGCATTTCACAAAAGCTGCTCTTATAGCCAATCATGGCACCCACCTGTTCCCAATTAGCCCGTTCTCACCTGTGGGATGTTCCATATAAGTCTTTGACGAGCATTCCTCAACTTTCTCACTCTTTTTTGACACTTGTGCCAGCTTTTTTCAAACATGTCGCAGGCAAAACGGGAAAACAATCCACGTCCAAGTCCAAGTTTGACGGTAGCGACCGACGGTAGTTACTGACAGTGGTCTTCCGACGTGTCCCTGAGCCCATGTGGTGATATCCTTTACACATGGATGTGGCTTTTTGATGCCGTATTGCCTGAGGGATCCAAGGTGGCTTACGTGCAGTGATTTCTCCACATTCTCAGAACCTTTTGATGATATTACGGAGCGTAGATGGCGAAATCCCTAAATTCCTTGTTGAGAAATGTTGTCCTTAAGCAATTTGTTCCGGCATTTGTTGACAAAGTCGCGACCCTCGCCCCGTCCTTGTTGTGAACGACTAAGCATTTCACAAAAGCTGATTTTATACCCAATCATGGCACCCACCTGTTCCCAATTAGCCCGTTCTCAACTGTGGGATGTTCCAAATAAGTGTTTGACGGGCATTCCTCAACTTTCTCACTCTTTTTTGCCACTTGTGCCAGCTTTTTTTTTTAAAACACGTTGCAGCCATCAAATGAGCTAATATTTGCACAAAATAACAAAGTTAAATATCTTGTCTTTGCAGTCTATTCAATTGAATATAAGATAAAAAAGATTTGTTATAGTCTCTTTTTATTTAGCTTTTACACAAGTTTACTCGCATGTTTTGTGTCTGGCGTCACTTTGGTGGAAAAAGGACTGGCAAAAAAAAAAAAAAAAAAGAGAGGCCCGGCAGGTGAGAAATCCTCCCTCTCCTCTCCTTGATGGCAACTTAAGCCGTGAATAATAACATTTGAGAGTCCTCACTAAATATTTAACATGCACTCCCAGCACTTATTTAAATATCACTCGCAGATGCGCACGCAAATGGAATTTTATGGAAATCCTCGCGACGGGAAAGCTAAAAAAAAAAAAAAAAAGATAAAAACCTTTTAGCGTCGTCACCCGACAAAAAGTGTTTATGAACATTATTTCCGTCACGTGACTCGCCGCACGCCATGGAAGCCATTTAAAGTCGCAGTACGCCCGCTGTAATGAACACATGGCTAACTGCTGGGCCGGCGGGGGGTTAATAGGCGGCGTGGGGGGGGGGGGGCGTACATCCAAATGCTTTATTTATATCGCATGCAGACTTCAAAACTTGTAATAGTTTGCAAAATATTACAGAATAAAGAACATGCTGAGTAAATATCCACTTTGAACTAATAGCTACAATTGTATTGAGAACACTGAAAAGGAACAAAATGTGCAATTACACTAGTAGTGTTAATACTAGTATAGTAAAGTATGGTGGGACTAATGGATTTAAAACAGTACTATACCCTCTTTGAAAAATACCAATTCGCCGTATTTTTATTTATTAATATTATTCCGCGTCGTCGTCACATGGTGACATTGCTGGTTTAACCAGCAGAGGAGCATGTTCGGCAGTGCACTCACACAGAATACTTACAAGCAGACACAGTGTGTAGGCAGAAAAGGGAGAATGGACGCATTTTGGTGTAAAAAGTGAAGATAAAGGTGAAGTTATAACAAGGAAACACCCTCAGGAAGAGCTGCTTTAGAACAGGGCGAGCTGGCTGGCGGCTAACGTCCGTCCGCAGTGTTTTAGCTACTTCGAAATCACTAATCCCGGCCTCCATGGCGACAAATATTGTAATGTTTCTTACACATAGCGTTATCACTGGAGGACGAGGAATAGCTAAACTTGCTTTGCTATATATATATATATATATATATATATATATATATATATATATATATATATATATATATATATATATATATATATATATACACATCCCTCCATCCATCCATTTTTTACCGCTTGTCCCTTTTGGGGTCGCGGGGGTCGATTTAGCCTATCTTAGTTTCATTTGGGCGGTAAGCGGGGTACATCCTGGACAAGTCACCACCTCATTGCAGTACATATATATATATACACACATACATATATGCATGCATGCATGTATATATATATATATATATATATATCCACATATACATATAAAAATATATATATACATACATATATATACACATGTATATATATCCATACAAAATATATATATATATACATATATACATACATATATATACATACAAATATAGATATACACATACACATATATATATATACACATATATATACACACATATACATATATCCATATATATATACAAAAAAATATATATATACATAAATATATATATATACACATACACACACACATATATATAAAATATAATAATGTATACATATATGTATACATATATATACATACAAAAATATATACATACATACATACATACATACATACATATATATATACATACACACAAATATATATATATATATATATATATATATATATATATATATAAAATGTATTAGTCCAGCTGTTTACTGATGTGCACTATTCATGTTTGGCTAACTTTTAATGTATTTAAAAAAAACATATCGTTCGATTGCTACTACATAACACATTAATTCTTGAAATATTACTCATATTTAACTAAAAATAATTGGAGAAAAACTCCATTTTATACAACAGGTTACATTTTCAAATTTTCTAAATAATAATTTGGAGTGCAGGAAGTGGCTGGGGAGAGGGTAAGTCTGGACTTCCCTGCTTAGGCTGCTGCCCCCGCGACCCCACCTGGGATAAGCGGAAGAAGATGGACGGACGGAGCGGAAGAGGAAACCACAGCTGTCTTTATGAACATTGCACAAAAACAATGGTGCTAATGGACACTCAAACAAGCTGAGTCACTACTTTTTACATGTAAGTGTGACGATAACCATAGAAGCGGGAACTGGTCACTCCTGTTTAAAACCTCGACTCCTCAGGCATGTTCACCTCAAAACCTGGTGGCGGTCCACGGCGAGGATGGTCTCCGGTATTTATGTCCGCCAGACTAAACGTGACATTCGGCGTTTTCCAGCAAGGACACGCTGCCTGGCGTTATTGCTATCTGGCGCGGGATGATGTCATCCGCCAATTAAAAGAGGAAAGGAGCGTCGTGCTGTTGTTGACGCAGCACCGAGCGCGGCGGGGTCGGCCGGCGAAGGTGGCGGCCTTATTGGCAGTCCTTCCGCCAATCAATACGCCGCTTAATGGAATGTCAGGCGGGTTGCGAGCGGCCAGTATTGACACGCCGCTCGCAGCCTTCTGCAGGAGCCTGATAAAGTGCAGCCTTATTATTCACCTCTGATTCCAAGAAAGTACGTCCTAACTTCTACCATCCTTCAAAAAAGGTAAAGATTTTTTTTAATGGTAATATAATTTTTTTTATGTTGGTTGGATTTTCCTTTTCTATTTTATTAGGGACCGAATGTCCCTTTGGAACAGATGACCCTATGGTTTTATTATTATTATTATACCGCCGCCTATTTCAGCTGTAATGTGACCCCCTTAACATGCTTCAAAACTCACCAAATTTAAAACACACACATCAGGATTGGCGAAAATTGCCATCCGATCCAAAAAAACAAAACCCAAAATTGCGCTCTAGCGCCTCCTAGGAAAAAAACAGACAAAACCGCTTGTTAGGAATGTCATAGAGACATGAAACAAAAACCTCTATGTAGGTCTCACTTAGACCTACATTTTAATAATTTACATTCTGCAGCAAAAATCAACAGGAAGTTAAAAATTACCCCTTCAAAACAAAAGTTTCCTAAAAAATATAATTGTTGCCTCTTTGAGCTGTAATTTGACCCCCTTAAAATGCTTCAAAACTCACCAAACTCTACACACATCAGGACCGGTGAAAATTGCGATATAATAAAAAAACAAACCCCAAAACTCACAAATGCGCTCTGGCACCCCCTAGGAATAAAACACAGACAAAACTGCTTGTAACTTCCGGTAGGAATGTCGTAGAGGCATGAAACAAACCCCTCTATGTAGGTCTCACTTAGTCCTACATTTCATTCATTGACATCCTTCAGCAAAAGTCATCAGGAAGTTGGCAATTACCCCTTCAAAAGTGCAGCCTTATTATTCACCTCTGATTCCAATAAAGTACGTCATAACTTCTACCATCCTTCAAAAAAGGTAAAGATTTTTTTTAATGGTAATATAATTTTTTTTATGTTGGTTGGATTTTCCTTTTCTATTTTATTAGGGACCGAATGTCCCTTTGGGACAGACGACCCTATGGTTTTATTATTATTATTATACCGCCGCCTATTTCAGCTGTAATTTGACCCCCTTAACATGCTTCAAAACTCACCAAATTTAAACACACATCAGGACTGGCGAAAATTACCATCTGATCAAAAAAACAAAACCCAAAATTGTGCTCTAGCGCCTCCTAGGAAAAAAACACAGACAAAACCGCTTGTAACTTCTGTTAGGAATGTCATAGAGACATGAAACAAAAACCTCTATGTAGGTCTCACTTAGACCTACATTTTAATCATTTACATTCTGCAGCAAAAATCAACAGGAAGTTAAAAATTACCCCTTCAAAACAAAAGTTTCCTAAAAAATATAATTTTTGCCTCTTTGAGCTGTAATTTGACCCCCTTAAAATGCTTCAAAACTCACCAAACTCGACACACACATCAGGACTGGTGAAAATTGCGATCTAATAAAAAACAAACCCCAAAACTCACAAATGCACTCTAGCACCCCCTAGGGATAAAACACAGACAAAACTGCTTGTAACTTCCTGTAGGAATGTCGTAGAGACATGAAACAAACCCCTCTGTGTAGGTCTCACTTAGACCTACATTTCATTCATTGACATCCTTCAGCAAAAGTCATCAGGAAGTTGGCAATTACCCCTTCAAAAGTGCAGCCTTATTATTCACCTCTGATTCCAAGAAAGTACGTCCTAACTTCTACCATCCTTCAAAAAGGTAAAGATTTTTTTTAATGGTAATATATTTTTTTTTATGTTGGTTGGATTTTCCTTTTCTATTTTATTAGGGACCGAATGTCCCTTTGGGACAGAGGACCGTATTGTATCTCTAAGGTTTTATTATTATTATTATTATTATACCGCCGCCTATTTCAGCTGTAATTTGACCCCCTTAACATGCTTCAAAACTCACCAAATTTAAAACACACACATCAGGACTGGCGAAAATTGCCATCTGATCCAAAAAACAAAACCCAAAATTGCGCTCTAGCGCCTCCTATGAAAAAAACACAGACAAAACCGCTTGTAACGTCTGTTAGGAATGTCATAGAGACATGAAACAAAAACCTCTATGTAGGTCTCACTTAGACCTACATTTTAATCATTTACATTCTGCAGCAAAAATCAACAGGAAGTTAAAAATTACCCCTTCAAAACAAAAGTTTCCTAAAAAATATAATTGTTGCCTCTTTGAGCTGTAATTTGACCACCTTAAAATTCTTCAAAACTCACCAAACTCGACACACACACCAGGACTGGTGAAAATTGCGATCTAATCAAAAAACAAACCCCAAAACTCACAAATGCGCTCTAGCACCCCCTAGGAATAAAACACAGACAAAACTGCTTGTAACTTCCAGTAGGAATGTCGTAGAGACATGAAACAAACCCCTGTATGTAGGTCTCACTTAGACCTACATTTCATTCATGACATCCTTCAGCAAAAATCATCAGGAAGTTGGCAATTACCCCTTCAAAAGTGCAGCCTTATTATTCACCTCTGATTCCAATAAAGTACGTCCTAACTTCTACCATCCTTCAAAAAAGGTAAAGATTTTTTTTAATGGTAATATAATTTTGGTGACGTTCCACATCCCAAGAGCTAGCTTCTGTAGCCGAGGATCGGACCGCCAAGTGCCCTGCCTTCGGCTGCCGCCCAGCTCACAATGCACCCGACCTCTATGGCCCCTCCTATGAGTGGTGAGCCCATTGGAGGGATGACCCACGTTGCCTCTTCGGGCTGTGCCCGGCCGGGCCCCATGGGAACAGGCCCGACCACCAGGCGCTCGCCATCGTGCCCCAACTCCGGGCCTGGCTCCAGAGCGGGGCCCCGGTGACCCACGTCCGGGCGAGGGAAATCTGGGTTCATTTCGTTGTAATTCCATAGAAGTCTTTGAGCTGCTCTTTGTCTGATCACTCACCTAGGACCTGTTTGTCTTGGGAGACCCTACCAGGGGGCATGAAAACCCCCAGACAACATAGCTCCTAGGATCATTGGGACACGCAAACTCCTCTACCACGGTAAGGTAGCAGCTCAGAGAGGAGCTGGGGGGACGGGTCCTGACTGTTGTTTGTGCTTACGCACCAAACAGCAGTTCAGAATACCCACCCTTTTTGGGTACACTCGAGGGAGTACTGGAAAGTGCTCCTCCGGGTGATTCCCTTGTCCTACTGGGAGACTTCAACGCTCATGTTGGCAACGACAGTGAAACCTGGAGAGGCGTGATTGGGAAGAATGGTCGCCCGGATCTAAACCCGAGTGGTGTTTTGTTATTGGACTTTTGTGCTCGTCACAGTTTGTCGATAACAAACACCATGTTCAAACATAAGGGTGTCCATATGTGCACTTGGCACCAGGACACCCTAGGCCGCAGTTCCATGATCGACTTTGTAGTTGTGTCATCGGATTTTCGGCCTTATGTTTTGGACACTCGGGTGAAGAGAGGGGCGGAGCTTTCTACCGATCACCACCTGGTGGTGAGTTGGCTGCGATGGTGGGGGAGGATGCCGGACAGACCTGGCAGGCCCAAACGCATTGTGAGGGTCTGCTGGGAACGTCTGGCAGAGTCTCCTGTCAGAGAGAGTTTCAATTCACACCTCCGGGAGAACTTTGAACATGTCACGAGGGAGGTGCGGGACATTGAGTCCGAGTGGACCATGTTCCGAACCTCTATTGTCGAGGCGGCTGATTGGAGCTGTGGCCGCAAGGTTGTTGGTGCCTGTCGTGGCGGTAATCCCAGAACCCGTTGGTGGACACCAGCAGTGAGGGATGCCGTCAAGCTGAAGAAGGAGTCCTATCGGGTTCTTTTGGCTCATAGGACTCCGGAGGCAGTGGACGGGTACCGACGGGCCAAGCGGTGTGCAGCTTTAGCGGTCGCGGAGGCAAAAACTCGGACATGGGAAGAGTTCGGGGAAGCCATGGAAAACGACTTCCGGACGGCTTCGAAGCGATTCTGGACCACCATACGGCGCCTCAGGAAGGGGAAGCAGTGCACTATCAACACCGTGTATGGTGCGGATGGTGTTCTGCTGACTTCGACTGCGGATGTTGTGGATCGGTGGAGGGAATACTTCGAAGACCTCCTCAATCCCACCAACACGTCTTTCTTTGAGGAAGCGGTGCCTGGGGAATCTGTAGTGGACTCTCCTATTTCTGGGGCTGAGGTCGCTGAGGTAGTTAAAAAGCTCCTCGGCGGCAAGGCCCCGGGGGTGGATGAGATCCGCCCGGAGTTCCTTAAGGCTCTGGATGCTGTAGGGCTGTCTTGGTTGACAAGACTCTGCAGCATCGCGTGGACATCGGGGGCGGTACCTCTGGATTGGCAGACCGGGGTGGTGGTCCCTCTCTTTAAGAAGGGGGACCGGAGGGTGTGTTCCAACTATCGTGGGATCACACTCCTCAGCCTTCCCGGTAAGGTTTATTCAGGTGTACTGGAGAGGAGGCTTCGCCGGATAGTCGAACCTCGGATTCAGGAGGAACAGTGTGGTTTTCGTCCTGGTCGTGGAACTGTGGACCAGCTCTATACTCTCGGCAGGGTTCTTGAGAGTGCATGGGAGTTTGCCCAACCAGTCTACATGTGCTTTGTGGACTTGGAGAAGGCATTCGACCGTGTCCCTCGGGAAGTCCTGTGGGGAGTGCTCAGAGAGTATGGGGTATCGGAATGTCTTATTGTGGCAGTCCGCTCCCTGTATGATCAGTGTCAGAGCTTGGTCCGCATTGCTGGCAGTAAGTCGGACACGTTTCCAGTGAAGGTTGGACTCCGCCAAGGCTGTCCTTTGTCACCGATTCTGTTCATAACTTTTATGGACAGAATTTCTAGGCGCAGCCAAGGCGTTGAGGGGTTCCGGTTTGGTGGCCACGGGATTAGGTCTCTGCTTTTTGCAGATGATGTAGTCCTGATGGCTTCATCTGGCCGGGATCTTCAGCTCTCACTGGATCGGTTCGCAGCCGAGTGTGAAGCGACCGGAATGAGAATCATCACCTCCAAGTCCGAGTCCATGGTTCTCGCCCGGAAAAGGGTGGAGTGCCATCTCCGGGTTGGGGAGGAGACCCTGCCCCAAGTGGAGGAGTTCAAGTACCTAGGAGTCTTGTTCACGAGTGGGGGAAGAGTGGATCGTGAGATCGACAGGCGGATCGGTGCGGCGTCTTCAGTAATGCGGACGTTGTATCGATCCGTTGTGGTGAAGAAGGAGCTGAGCCGGAAGGCAAAGCTCTCAATTTACCGGTCGATCTACGTTCCCATCCTCACCTATGGTCATGAGCTTTGGGTCATGACCGAAAGGGTAAGATCACGGGTACAAGCGGCCGAAATGAGTTTCCTCCGCCGGGTGGCGGGGCTCTCCCTTAGAGATAGGGTGAGAAGCTCTGCCATCCGGGAGGAGCTCAACGTAAATCCGCTGCTCCTCCACATCGAGAGGAGCCAGATGAGGTGGTTCGGGCATCTGGTCAGGATGCCACCCGAACGCCTCCCTAGGGATGTGTTTAGGGCACGTCCAGCTGGTAGGAGGCCACGGGGAAGACCCAGGACACGTTGGGAAGACTATGTCTCCCGGCTGGCCTGGGAACGCCTCGGTATCCCCCGGGAAGAGCTAGACGAAGTGGCTGGAGATAGGGAAGTTAGGGCTTCCCTGCTTAGGCTGCTGCCCCCGCGACCCGACCTCGGATAAGCGGAAGATGATGGATGGATGGATGGATGGATATAATTTTTTTTTATGTTGGTTGGATTTTCCTTTTATATTTTATTAGGGACCGAATGTCTCTTTGGGACAGAGGACCCTATTGTATCTCTAAGGTTTTGTTATTATTATTATACCGCCGCCTATTTCAGCTGTAATTTGACCCCCTTAACATGCTTCAAAACTCACCAAATTTAAACACACACATCAGGACTGGCGAAAATTGCCATCTGATCAAAAAAACAAAACCCAAAATTGCGCTCTAGCGCCTCCTAGGAAAAAAAAAACACTGACAAAACCGCCTGTAACGTCTGTTAGGAATGTCATAGAGACATGAAACAAAAACCTCTATGTAGGTCTCACTTAGACCTACATTTTAATAATTTACATTCTGCAGCAAAAATCAACAGGAAGTTAAAAATTACCCCTTCAAAACAAAATTTTCCTAAAAAATATATTTTTTGCCTCTTTGAGCTGTAATTTGACCCCCTTAAAATGCTTCAAAACTCACCAAACTCGACACACACATCAGGACTGGTGAAAATTGCGATCTAATAAAAAAACAAACCCCAAAACTCACAAATGCGCTCTAGCACCCCCTAGGAATAAAACACAGACAAAACTGCTTGTAACTTCCAGTAGGAATGTCGTAGAAACATGAAACAAACCCCTCTATGTAGGTCTCACTTAGACCTACATTTCATTCATTGACATCCTTCAGCAAAAATCATCAGGAAGTTGGCAATTACCCCTTCAAAAGTGCAGCCTTATTATTCACCTCTGATTCCAAGAAAGTACGTCCTAACTTCTACCATCCTTCAAAAAGGTAAAGATTTTTTTAATGGTAATATAATTTTTTTTATGTTGGTTGGATTTTCCTTTTCTATTTTATTAGGGACCGAATGTCCCTTTGGGACAGAGGACCCTATTGTATCTCTAAGGTTTTATTATTATTATTATTATACCGCCGCCTATTTCAGCTGTAATTTGACCCCCTTAACATGCTTCAAAACTCACCAAATTTAAACACACACATCAGGACTGGCGAAAATTGCCATCTGATCCAAAAAACAAAACCCAAAATTGCGCCCTAGCGCCTCCTAGGAAAAAAAACACAGACAAAACCGCTTGTAACTTCTGTTAGGAATGTCATAGAGACATGAAACAAAAACCTCTATGTAGGTCTCACTTAGACCTACATTTTAATAATTTACATTCTGCAGCAAAAATCAACAGGAAGTTAAAAATTACCCCTTCAAAACAAAAGTTTCCTAAAAAATATAATTGTTGCCTCTTTGAGCTGTAATTTGACCACCTTAAAATGCTTCAAAACTCACCAAACTCGACACACACATCAGGACTGGTGAACATTGCGATCTAATAAAAAACCAAACCCCAAAACTCACAATTGCACTCTAGCACCCCCCAGGAATAAAACACAGACAAAACAGCTTGTAACTTCCAGTAAGAATGTCGTAGAGACATGAAACAAACCCCTCTATGTAGGTCTCACTTAGACCTACATTTCATTCATTGACATCAGGAAGTTGGCAGTTACCCCTACAAAACAAGAGTTTTGTAAACAACCGTCACCTTTTTTTCAAACATTATCTCCTCTGATTGCGTTTGTTGTGTCGGCTTCAAACCCGCACAGGAGAGAGATTGAACCCTTCTGATTAAAAGTTGCGCAAAGAGTTTTTCAAACTACTCCGGTTTTGATTTTACGAGCCTTCAAATAACTCCTGCACTGCTGCCGTCTCAAGATGGCCGCTTAAAAGCAGGAAGCACCAGCGTGACCACACAATGCAGAGAAGGTAGGTAACGTGCAGGTAAAGATATGTTGAATGGGTGAAAGAAGGAGGCACCAGTTTGACTCTAGGATACAGAGAAGGTAGGTAATGTGCAGGTAAAGATATGTTGTCTGGGTGATGGCAGGAAGCACCACCGTGTATGGGTTAAAGAAAGAAGCACCAGTGTGACCCCAGGATGCAGGGAAGGTAGGTAACGTGCAGGTAAAGATATGTTGAATGGGTAAAGGCAGGAAACACCAGCAAAAGTCGGCCCCATCCATCGCTGCTTGCAGTTTTAATTGTATTATATTTTTATTGCACACCATGACTAGGGAAGGTTGTTTGGATTGGGTCATATAAGTTTATGCATTTTGCACATTAAAGACGCTAAAAACAATGCAGGTCGACAAAATAAACGTTGGCGTCGTTACATTACACGCCAGGTTGACTTTCGGTTTCAATCCCAGTCAAGGACTGCAAAGGGGGGGCCAACATTTGTACTTAATAAGTCATACGACCGAAATAAACATATTTAATTTAATTTCAGTTCCAACATTTGTACTTAATAAGTTATACGACCGAAATAAACATATTTAATTTAATTTCAGTTAAAAAATAAACTTTAATTCAAGTCATTTTGGACAGCCTTGGAATGAAAGGGTGATTAGATAACAAGGCCCACCTGGGCCATCCACTCACCTGTCGCTGTCTTCAAAGCCGGTCCTTGCACACCCCGTTCCGCGGCAGGCCCGCAAGCGACGTCCCTCTCCACAGTGAGCTAAATGCAAACATTAACATCATGCTAGGTTAGCAACATGAACATAGCTATTGCTAACATTGTATTTTATTACATATTATCTTAGCAACTGAACCCTGGAGCAGATTATTTCTATTCCCTGTCGGAAAGTTGGAATATGGAAGGTCGCTAAGTTTGTTGTTCGCTCGCTTCCCTTGAAGTCCTGACGGCTGCCGCAAATATAAATAGCGGCGCCTGTGTCAGACAAACAAGCGGGACGACTCCTTTTGTTTACTGCCCACTGTGGCTCATTACCTGTTCCGTTTGGAGGCCGCCGAGTGAATAAGGAGGAGGGTTTGCGTATCTACCGGGAGCAGCGGAGTGGCGGTGGCCTTGCCTCCGACGTTCCATGAAAGCATCACCTGTGTCGCACACTCGCTGCACGCTTTAGCACACTTCATTTAGCTCATAACATGCTTTTCCAGTTTGCTGGAGAAGGTATTCCATTTAAAGCTTCCATCATGTTAAGTTAGCAACATTAGCTTAGCTATGTGACACACATGTTAACATTACATGTTGACATCATGTTAGGTTAGCATCATAAGCATAGCGATGTGAGCTACATGCTAACATTACATGTTGACATCATGTTAAGTTAGCAACATTAGCCTAGCTATGTGAGCTACATGCTAATATTACATGTTGACATCATGCTAGGTTAGCAACATTAGCATAACGATGTGAGCTACAGTCTAACATTAGATGTTGACATCATGTTAAGTTAGCAAAGTTATCATAGTCATGTGAGCTACATGCTAACATTACATGCTGACATCATGTTAGGTTAGCAATATTAGCATAGTTATGTGAGTTACATGCTAACATTATATGTTAACATCATGTTAAGTTGGCAACATTAGCTTAGCTATGTGAGCTACATGCTAACATTACATGTTGACATCATGTTAAGTTAGCAACATTAGCATAGCTATGCGAGCTACATGCTAACATCACATGTTGACATCATGGTAGGTTAGCAACATTAGCATAGCGATATGAGTTACATACTAACATTACATGTTGACATCATGTTAAGTTAGCAACATTAGCATAGCGATGTGAGCTTCATGCTAACATTACATGTTGACATCATGCTAAGTTAGCAACATTAGCATAGTGATGTGAGCTACATGCTAATATTACATGTTGACATCATGTTAAGTTAGCAACATTAGCGTAACTATGTGAGCTACAGGCTAATATTACATGTTGACATCATGTTAAGTTAGCAACATTAGCAGAGCTATGTGACACACATGCTAACATTACATGTTGACATCATGCTAGGTTAGCAACATTAGAATAGCGATGTGAGCTACATACTAACATCACATGTTGACATCATGGTAGGTTAGCAACATTAGCATAGCGATGTGAACTACATGCTAACATTACATGTTGACATCATGTTAGGTTAGCAATATTAGCATAGTTATGTGAGCTACATGCTTATATTACTAGTTTACATCATGTTAGGTTAGCAATATTAGCATAGTTATGTGAGCTACATGCTATCATTATATGTTAACATCATGTTAAGTTGGCAACATTAGCATAGCTATGTGAGCTACATGCTAACATTACATATTGACATCACACGAGGTTAACAACATCAGCATAGCTATATGAGCTACTTGCTAACATTACATGTTGACATAATGCTAGGTTAGCAAAAAAAGCATAGCGATGTGAGCTACATGCTAATATTACATGTTGACATCATTTTAAGTTAGCAACATTAGCATAGCAATGTGAGCTACATGCTAACATTACATGTTGACATCATGCTAGGTTAGCAACATTAGCATAGCGATGTGAGACACATGCTTACATTACATGTTGACATCATGCTAGGTTACCAACATTAACATAGCGATGTGAGCTACATACTAACATTACATGTTGACATCATGTTAAGTTAGCAACATTAGCCTAGCTATGTGAGCTACATGCTAACATTACATGTTGACATCATGCTAGGTTAGCAACATTAGCACAGCAATGTGAGCTACATGCTAACATTACATGTTGACATCATGTAAGGTTAGCAACATTAGCCTAGCTATGTGAGCTACATGCTAACATTACATGTTGACATCATGCTAGGTTAGCAACATTAGCATAGCGATGTGAGCTACATGCTAACATTACATGTTGACATCATGCTAGGTTAGCAACATTAGCACAGCAATGTGAGCTACATGCTAATATTACATGTTGACATCATGTTAGGTTAGCAATATTAGTATAGCGATGTGAGCTATATGCTAATATTACATGTTGACATCATCTTAGGTTAGCAACATTAGCATAGCGATGTGAGCTACATGCTAACATTACATGTTGACATCATGCTAGGTTAGCAACATTAGCACAGCAATGTGAGCTACATGCTAATATTACATGTTGACATCATGTTAGGTTAGCAATATTAGTATAGCGATGTGAGCTATATGCTAATATTACATGTTGACATCATTTTAAGTTAGCAATATTAGCATAGCTATGTGAGCTACATGCTAATATTACATGTTGAAATCATGTTAAGTTAGCAACATTAGCCTAGCTATGTGAGCTACATGCTAACATTACATGTTGACATCATGTTAAGTTAGCAACATTAGCATAGCTATGCGAGCTACATGCTAACATTACATGTTGACATCTTGCTAGGTTAGCAACATTAGCAAAGCGATGTAAGCTACGTGCTAGTATTACATGTTGACATCATGTTAGGTTAGCAACATTAGCATAGCTATGTGAGCTACAGTCTAACATTACATGTTGACATCATGGTAGGTTAGCAACATTAGCTTAGCTATGTGAGACACATGCTAACATTACATGTTGACATCATGCTAGGTTAGCAACATTAGCATAGCGATGTGAGCTACATACTAACATCACATGTTGACATCATGTTAAGTTAGCAACATTAGCCTAGCTATGTGAGCTACATGCTAACATTACATGTTGACATCATGCTAGGTTAGCAACATTAGCATAGCGATGTGAGCTACATGCTAACATTACATGTTGACATCACGCGAAGTTAGCAACATCAGCATAGCTATATGAGCTACTTGCTAACATTACATGTTGACATGATGCTAGGTTAGCAACATTAGCATAGCAATGTGAGCTACATGCTAACATCACATGTTGACATCATGTTAAGTTAGCAACATTAGCTTAGCTATGTGAGCTACTTGCTAACATTGCATGTTAACATTATGCTATCTTAGCAACACCAGCTACCGGCTAAAATTACATTTTAACATGCCAGGTTACAAACACTGTAATAGCTATGTGAGCTACATGCTACCATTGTATTTTAACATTGTGCTAGGTTAGCAGCAAGAGCATAGCTATGTGAGCTACACGCTAACGTTACATATTGAAATCATGTTAGCTTAGCAAAATTAGCATAGCTATGTGAGTTACATGCTAATATTACAGGTTAACATCATGTTGGGTTAGCAACATTAGCATAGTTACGTGAGCTACATGCTATCTGAACATCATGCTGGATTTGTGACGCTTTGCTAGCATCGTGGTGTGGTTTTTGTTCTCTCGTGGGTGCAGTTTAAGAATGATGATTTATTTAACTAACTAAGAACAAAAAGACTTGCACAAAGGCACTAAAGACAAGCGCTAGCATGTAAGCTAGGGACATAAACAAAGGAAAGGAATAGCGTGGATTAGCCCTGCGATGAGGTGGCGACTTGTCCAGGGTGTACCCCGCCTTCCGCCCGATTGTAGCTGAGATAGGCGCCAGCGCCCCTCACGATCCCGAAAGGGAATAAGCGGTAGAAAATGGATGGATGGATGGAATAGCCTGGAAGCTAACAAGTATCAAAAGAGCCACGTCACCTGTTGCATGGAAGCAAATGTTGAGAATCCGAGACCGAATGAAAAACAAGGGCAGGCTTAAATAGAGGGGATAATCACAAAGCAGGTGCGTGTGAAAAATCAAGGGCAGGTGACACAAATGGGTTACTATGACAACGGAAACAAAACAGGAAGTGTCACCAGGAACTAAGGAATCGAATACTAAACAGATGTGACAAAAAACAGAACAGAAACCACAAAATGTCATGATCCGAGTGGCGGATCATGACAACGGAAACAAAACAGGAAGTGTCACCAGGAACTAAGGAATCGAATACTAAACAGATGTGACAAAAAACAGAACAGAAAGCACAAAATGTCATGATCCGAGTGGCGGATCATGACAACGGAAACAAAACAGGAAGTGTCACCAGGAACTAAGGAATCGAATACTAAACAGATGTGACAAAAAACAGAACAGAAACCACAAAATGTCATGATCCGAGTGGCGGATCATGACAATGGAAACAAAACAGGAAGTGTCACCAGGAACTAAGGAATCGAATACTAAACAGATGTGACAAAAAACAGAACAGATAGCACAAAATGTCATGATCCGAGTGGCGGGTCATGACAACGGAAACAAAACAGGAAGTGTCACCAGGAACTAAGGAATCGAATACTAAACAGATGTGACAAAAAACAGAACAGAAAGCACAAAATGTCATGATCCGAGTGGCGGATCATGACAACGGAAACAAAACAGGAAGTGTCACCAGGAACTAAGGAATCGAATACTAAACAGATGTGACAAAAAACAGAACAGAAACCACAAAATGTCATGATCCGAGTGGCGGATCATGACAAGATTAGCTTTTAAAAATGTTTTTAAGACGTGTATTAATATAAATTAGCATATTTAATGTTGCATCAGTAAGTTTTGAAAGTTTGCACTTTGCCAGCAGTTTGTGGTATTGATCTTCTACTGTGTTATCTTTGCGGCCCCAATCCAATCCAAGGTGACCGTCCAATGATTCACTTTCTGTTTGTCGTCCTCAGCTTTAAAAAAAAAAAAAAAAAAAAAAAAAAGCCGCCCCTCCTTATCTGTCACGCTCCTCTAATCTGCTGCGAGGAGGCGGCAGAGAGGCGGCCATTGTCCGGGGATGTGAACCCGCAACCTTTTCCAATTCCGCCAAAGCCCTTCCGCCCGGACGAGCGCACGTGGCGGACAAAGGTGGCGTTTGCTTTTCATTTCCTCCGCCGTGCTGCGGAGTCAGGCCGCCATTGTATCTGCCGCTGCTCCTTCACCTTCGCCGACACCGGCGGGATTGCGGCCGCCGGCGGACAGATCGATTCAAATTAAAAGTAAATACGGAGGAGGAAAGAAAAAAAAAAAACATGGAAAGGGGGTGAAGTGTGTTGAAGTGACCATAGGAAGAGAGCCGGCGTCATACGGAACATTCTGGAAGTACAAAAGCCATCAAAGGCAGTGAAGTTGTCACCTTGTGTAAATGCTAAATAAAAAGAGACTACAACAAATCATTTTCAACTTATATTCAACAGAATAGACGGCAAAGACAAGATATTTAGTTATTTTTTTGCAAAGGTTAGCTCATTTGGAATTGAATGCCTGCAAAAAGGTTTCCAAAAAGCTGGCACAAGTGGCAAAAAAGAGTGAGGAATGCTCGTCAAACACTTATTTGGAACATCCCACTGGTGAGTGGGCTGATTGGGAACAAGTGGGTGCCATGATTGGCTATAAAAGTGAAGCGAAGTATATTTATATAGCGCTTTTCTCAAAGTGCTTTACATAGTGAAACCCAATATCTAATTTTTACATTTAAACCAGTGTAGGTGGCACTGGGAGCAGGTGGGTAAAGTGTCTTGCCCAAGGACACAACGGCAGTGACTAGGATGGCAGAAGCGGGGATCGAACCTGCAACCCTCAAGTTGCTGGCACGGCCGCTCTACCAACCGAGCTATACCGCCCCAGCTTCTGTGAAATAATCACTCGTTCACAAACGAGGACGAGGCGAGGGTCACCACTTTGTCCAGAAATGCCTGAGCAAATTGTTTAAAGAACAACATTTCTCAACAAAGGAATTTAGGGATTCCACCATCTACGCTCCGTAATATCATCAAAAGGTTCAGAGAATCTGGAAAAAAAATCACTACACGGATCCCTCAGGTGGTACTGCATCAAAAAGCCACATCGGTGTGTAAAGGATATCACCGCATGGGCTGGGGAACACTTCAGAAAACCACCGTCAGTAACTACAGTTGGTCGCTACATCTGTATATGCAAGTAAAAACTCTACTATGCAAAGCCACAGCCATTTATCAACAACACCCAGAAACGTCGCCGGCTTGGCTGGGACCCGAGCTCATCTAAGATGGACTGATTCAAAGTGGAAAAGCGTTCTGTGGTCCGACGAGTCCACCTTTCAAATAATTTTTGGGGAAACTCTGGATGTGGTGTCCTCCGGACCAAAGAGGAATAGAACCATCCGGATTGTTCTAGGTGCAAAGTGTAAAAGTCAGCATGTGTGATGGTATGGGGGTGTATTAGTACCCAAGGCATGGGTAACTTACACATCTGTGAAGGCACCATTAATGCTGAAAGGTACATACAGCTTTTGGAGCAACATATGTTGTTAGTATGGACACCCCTGCTTATTTCAGCAAGACAATGCCAAGCCAGGTGTTACAACAGCGTGGCTTCATAGTAAAATAACATTTGTGGCACATTATGAAGGCTAAAATATGAGGCGGGAGACTGCTGAACAACTTAAGCTGTACATCAAGCAAGAATGGGAAAGAATTCCACTTCAAAAATGTGTCTCTTCAGTTCCCAAACCTGCACTGGGTGTTGTTGATAGGAAAGGCCATGTAACACACTGGTAAAAATGCCTTTTTTGCAATGTGTTGCTGCCTTTAAAGGGGAACATTATCACCAAACCTATGTAAGCGTCAATATATACCTTGACGGTGCAGAAAAAAGACCATATATTTTTTTAACCGATTTCCGAACTCTAAATGGGTGAATTTTGGGCGAATTAAACGCCTCTCTGTTTATCGCGCTGGAGGCGATGACGTCAGAATGTGACGTCGCCGAGGTAACACACCCGCCATTTTCATTTTCACATTACAAACACCGGGTCTCAGCTCGGTTATTTTCCGTTTTTTGGACTATTTTTTGGAACCTTGGAGACATCATGCCTCGTGGGTGTGTTGTCGGAGGGTGTAACAACACTAACAGGGAGGGATTCAAGTTGCACCACTGGCCCCAAGATGCCAAAGTGTCTGCCGCCAGACCCCCATTGAATGTGCCAGAGTGTCTCCACATTTGACCGGCGATGCTAAGACAGACATGGCACAGAGATGTATGGATAACCTGCAGATGCATTTGCAACCATAAAGTCAACGAAATCACAAAGGTGAGTTTTGTTGATGTTGACTGCCAGCTAATCGATGCTAACATGCTACGCTAATCGACGCTAACATGCTATTTACCGGCGGCGCTAAAGCAGACATGGCACAGAGATGTATGGATAACCTGCAGACGCATTTGCAACTATATTACGTTTCCTTCCACCCACATTTAATGCGAAACAAACACTTACCAATCGACAGATTTAAGTTGCTCCAGTGTCAAAAGATGCGAAAGTCCCGATCGTTTGGTCCGCACATTTTACCGGCGATGCTAACGCAGCTATTCGGCCATGCTATGGCTATGAATAGCGTCAATAGCTTCAGTTTCTTCTTCAATACTTTCATACTCAACCATCCGTTTCAATACACGCGTAATCTGTTGAATCGCTTAAGCCGCTGAAATCCGAGTTTGAATCCGAGCTAATGTCGCTATATCTTGCTGTCCTATTCGCCATTGTTTGTTTACATTGGCAGCACTGTGTGACGTCACAGGGAAATGGATAGTGGGTCGGAAAATAGCGAAAATCAAGCACTTTAAAGCTTTTTTTAGGGATATTCGGAGACCGGTAAAATTTTGAAAAAAACTTCAAAAAATACAACATGCCACTGGGAACCGATTTTTTATTGTTTTTAACCGTTTTGAAGTTGTGATAATGTTCCCCTTTAAAAAAAACAAAACATGGAATGGAATTGTGTGCAGTTAATTACACTTAAACAAAACATTTATTTTTTACAATAAAAAAATATGAACCTGAACCTGTCATCCAATGCATTTTCCTTATTTTCATGACTATTTACATTGTAGATTGTCACATCACTCACTCAATCAATCAATCAAAGTTTACTTTAATAGCCCCTGTGGAGGAGGGTGTGGCCTGCGGGCCTGCCGCGGAACGGGGTGTGCAAGGACCGGCCTCGAAGACAGCGACAGGATCAATCAATCAATCAATGTTTATTTATATAGCCCCAAATCACAAATGTCTCAAAGGACTGCACAAATCATTACGACTACAACATCCTCGGAAGAACCCACAAAAGGGCAAGGAAAACTCACACCCAGTGGGCAGGGAGAATTCACATCCAGTGGGACGCCAGTGACAATGCTGACTATGAGAAACCTTGGAGAGGACCTCAGATGTGGGCGACCCCCCCCCTCTAGGGGACCGAAAGCAATGGATGTCGAGCGGGTCTAACATGATACTGTGAAAGTTCAATCCATAGTGGCTCCAACACAGCCGCGAGAGTTCAGTTCAAGCGGATCCAAGACAGCAGCGAGAGTCCCGTCCACAGGAAACCATCTCAAGCGGATCAGCAGCGTAGAGACGTCCCCAACCGATACAGGCAAGCGGTCCATCCTGGGTCCCGACGAGCGGTCCATCCTGGGTCTCGACTCTGGACAGCCAGTACTTCATCCATGGTCATCGGACCGGACCCCCTCCACAAGGGAGGGGGTGACATAGGAGAAAGAAAAGAAGCGGCAGATCAACTGGTCTAAAAAGGGAGTCTATTTAAAGGCTAGAGTATACAAATGAGTTTTAAGGTGAGACTTAAATGCTTCTACTGAGGTGGCATCTCGAACTGTTACCGGGAGGGCATTCCAGAGTACTGGAGCCCGAACGGAAAACGCTCTATAGCCCGCAGACTTTTTTTGGGCTCTAGGAATCACTAATAAGCCAGAGTCTTTTGAACGCAGATTTCTTGCCGGGACATACGGTACAATACAATCGGCAAGATGGGATGGAGCTAGACCGTGTAGTATTTTATACGTAAGTAGTAAAACCTTAAAGTCACATCTTAAGTGCACAGGAAGCCAGTGCAGGTGAGCCAGTACAGGTATATATGTATGTATATATGTATATAAAGGTATATACAGTACAGGTATATATGTATGTATATATGTATATAAAGGTATATACAGTACAGGTATATATGTATGTATATATGTATATAAAGGTATATACAGTACAGGCGTAATGTGATCAAACTTTCTTGTTCTTGTCAAAAGTCTAGCAGCCGCATTTTGTACCAACTGTAATCTTTTAATGCTAGACATGGGGAGACCCGAAAATAATACGTTACAGTAATCGAGACGAGACGTAACAAACGCATGGATAATGATCTCGGCGTCTTTAGTGGACAAAATGGAGCGAATTTTAGCGATATTACGGAGAGTGGATGGCCCAGGTGGGCCCTGTTATCTAATCACCTGTCGCCTTTATTAGCAGCAGCCGCTATGACTATGAATTCGCTCAATAGCTTCAGTTTTTGGGGGATTTCGCATGGCTGCAGTTGTGTGTCCCCGAGTGTGCAAGAATCCAGAAGAGTGGAGTGAAGGTAAGAATATTTAACACTCATAAGAAAATAACAAAAGCAAACATAAAGCAGTCGTGCAGTTAAACGTTCTCAACATAATATTATCATCGAGCACTGAGGAGTGCTCGAGTGACACATAAATAGACACTAGTGTGATTGACAGCAGGTGTGAACCGCTACCAATCAACGAAAAGAGGAAAAGCAGTGCTCCGTGAATAAAACAGGAAACACAACAAAATAAGAGCACTGAACAGGAAGTAAATACAAAAACACGAAAAACTGACAGAAATGAAGTGACACATTGTCACAAGTTTCTTCTTCAATACTTTCACACTCCGACCATCCGTTTCAATACATGCGTAATCTGTTGAATCGCTGAAATCCGAGTTTGAATCCGTAAAATTTTGGAAAAAAAATACAAGCCACTGGGAACTGATTTTTATTGTTTTTAACCCTTTTGAAATTGTGATATTGCCATCCATCCGTCCATCTTCTTCCGCTTATCCGAGGTCGGGTCGCGGGGGCAACAGCCTAAGCAGGGAAACCCAGACTTCCCTCTCCCCAGCCACTTCGTCTAGCTCTTCCCGGGGGGATCCCGAGGCGTTCCCAGGCCAGCCAGGAGACATAGTCTTCCCAACGTGTCCTGGGTCTTCCCCGTGGCCTCCTACCGGTTGGACGTGCCCTAAACACCTCCCTAGGGAGGCGTTCGGGTGGCATCCTGACCAGATGCCCGAACCACCTCATCTGGCTCCTCTCGATGTGGAGGAGCAGAAATGTAGTTCTTAAGCACATTGCTTAAGGACAACATTTCTCAACAAGGAGTTTAGGGATTTCGCCATCTACGCTCCGTAATATATTCAAAAGGTTCTGAGAATGTGGAGAAATCACCGCACGTAAGCCACCTTGGATCCCTCAGGCAATACGGCATCAAAAAGCCACATCGGTGTGTAAAGGATATCACCACATGGGCTCAGGGACACTTCGGAAAACCACTGTCAGTCACTACAGTCGGTCGCTACCGTCAAACTTGGACTTGGACGTGGATCGTTTTCCCCGGGGTGCAAAGCGAATGGAGTGGAAACAGCGTGAAGGTAGAGACATCTTTTTATTTTAACACAAACTAAACACAGGAACAAACAAAAGGCGCGCACGAGGGCGGAAGTACAAAAACTGGGCTATGAAAACAAAAGACTAGCACAAAGGCTATAAACTATAAACATGAAACAAACCACTTGAACTGCGGCATGAATAACAAAAACAATGTGACTGAGACAAAGGAATGAGAAAAAGCAGCATGGATATCATGAGTGATGTTGCCAGAGTGAACAACAGAAACATCCATCCATCATCTTCCGCTTATCCGAGGTCGGGTCGCGGGGGCAAAAGCCTAAGCAGGGAAACCCAGACTTCCCTCTCCCCAGCCACTTCGTCTAGCTCTTCCCGGGGGGTCCCGAGGCGTTCCCAGGCCAGCCGGGAGACATAGTCTTCCCAACGTGTTCGGGTGGCATCCTGACCAGATGCCCGAACCACCTCATCTGGCTCCTCTCCATGTGGAGGAGCAGCGGCTTTATTTTGAGTTCCTCCCGGATGGCAGAGCTTCTCACCCTATCTCTAAGGGAGAGACCCAAACTCATTTCGGCCGCTTGTACCCGTGATCTTATCCTTTCGGTCATGACCCAAAGCTCATGACCATAGGTGAGGATGGGAACGTAGATCGACCGGTAAATTGAGAGCTTTGCCTTCCGGCTCAGCTCCTTCTTCACCACAACGGATCGATACAACGTCCGCATTACTGAAGACGCCGCACCGATCCGCCTGTCGATCTCACGTGATTCACGATTGTGATAATGTTCCCCTTTTAAATCAAGTCTTTGCAGTCTATTCAATTGAATATAAGTTGAAAGGTGATACACGTTGGTACCGGCGCCCATGACAGGTGATGGCATCGAGAAAAGTCTTGAACGGGTCTTAAGTGCAAACATCAAGACTTGCCTTTCAGATCTCACGACTTCTTTCGGACGAGTCCCAGTTATTTGTGTTAAAAGGGAATTATTAAAAGCCTGTGGCGAGTCGGCCCGGGCGACCTGTCAGGGAAGGAGACGGGAGCGTGCGGCGGCGAGATAACCTGCGAGGGACGCGGCGACTCCGGGCTCTTTGACAGGCTTATTAACGGCGGCGGGGGGGGCTATCGGCACGGCGATCGGGGGGGGGGGGGGAGAAGGAACGTTCTCTTATCGCCAGGACGGCGAGGATTAAAGCCTGGCCGGCTGTGATGAATTAATTATTCCCTCTTATCGCTCCGGTTTAAAGACGGACGGACGAACGGACGGACGGACGAGCGCCGCCCGACTCTGACGGAGGCGGAGACAAAGGTGGATTGTTCCATTCGTCGATGGTCAGGACGCAGGAAGTCACGGTCGGCCGTTTAGAGATCAAACAACTAATATTAGCATGAAAGCTGCTCAGCAGGTGGTCTTTCTCTATTGCCACAGGAACCTCACTCCCAGTTAACTTTTAGTTCAGGACATCCATCCATCCATTTTCTACCGCTTATTCCCTTTTGGGGTGGCGGGGGGGGCGCTGGCGCCTATCTCAGCTACAATCGGGCGGAAGGCGGGGTACACCCTGGACAAGTCGCCACCTCATCGCAGGGCCAACACAGACAGACAACATTCACACTCACATTCACACACTAGGGCCATTTTAGTGTTGCCAATCAACCTATCCCCAGGTGCATGTCTTTGGAAGTGGGAGGAAGCCGGAGTACCCGGAGGGAACCCACGCATTCACGGGAAGAACATGCAAACTCCACACAGAAAGATCCCGAGCCGGGATTTGAACCCAGGATCACCTGCTAGCTGGCACTGAGGAGATCAAACAACTAATATTAGCACGAAAGCTGCTCAGCAGGTGGTCTTTCTCTATTGCCACAGGAACCTCACTCCCAGTTAACTTCTAGTTCAGGACATCCATCCATCCATTTTCTACCGCTTATTCCCTTTTGGGGTGGCGGGGGGCGCTGGCGGCTATCTCAGCTACAATCGGGCGGAAGGCGGGGTACACCCTGGACAAGTCGCCACTTCATCGCAGGGCCAACACGGATAGACAGACAACATTCACACACTAGGGCCCATTTAGTGTTGCCAATCAACCTATCCCCAGGTGCATGTCTTTGGAGGTGGGAGGAAGCCGGAGTACCCGGAGGGAACCCACGCATTCACGGGGAGAACATGCAAACTCCACACAGTCCTGGATTTGAACCCAGGACTGCAGGAACTTCGTATTGTGAGGCAGACGCACTAACCCCTCTGCCACCGTGAAGCCCTAGTTAGGGACAGTAATTAGAAATATATAATAAACATATTAAACATGTATAGTAGGCATTAAAACAGGGGTCACCAACCTTTTTGAAAGCAAGAGCTACTTCTTGGGTACTAATTAAAGGGCTACCAGTTTGATACACACTTCAATAAATTGACATAAATAGCCAATTTGCTCAATTTACCTTTTAATAAATAAATCTATATATATAAAAATGGGTATTTCTGTCTGTCATTCCGTCGTACATTTTTTTTCCTTTTACGGAAGGTTTTTTGTAGAGAATAAATGTTAAAAAAAAGACTTAATTGAAGGGTTTAAAAGAGGAGAAAACAGGAAAATACATTTTTTTGAAACAAAGTTTATCCTCAATTTCGACTCTTTAAAATTCTAAATTCAGCCGAAAAAAATGGAGAGAAAAACTAGCTAATTTAAATCATTTTGAAAAAATTAAAAATATAATTTATGGAACATCATTAGTAATTTTTCCTGATTAAGATTAATTTTAGAATTTTGATGACATGTTTTAAATATTTTAAAATCCAATCTGCACTTTGTTAGATTATATAACAAATTGGACCAAGCTATATTTCTAACAAAGACAAATCATTATTTCTTCTAGATTTTCCAGATTTTAAATGAAATTCAAAACATTTAAATTTGATTCTACTGATTTTCTAGATTTGCCAGAATATTTTTATTTTATTTTAATCATAAGAAGTTTGAAGAAATATTTCACAAATATTCTTCGTCGAAAAAAGAGAAGCTAAAATGAAGAATTAAATTAAAATGTATTTATTATTCTTAACAATAAAAAAAAAATACTTGAACATTGATTTAAATTGTCAGGAAAGAAGAAGAAGGAATTTAAAAGCTAAAAAGGTATATGTGTTTAAAAATCACAAAGATTAAAATTTAAAAAAAATATGGCAAATCTAAAAAATCTGTCAAATCAAATTTAAATCTTATTTCAAAGTCTTTTGAATTTCTTTTAAAATTTTTGTTCTGGAAAAAATAGAAGAAATAATGATTTGTCTTTGTTAGAAATATAGCTTGGTCCAATTTGTTATATATTCTAACAAAGTGCAGATTGGATTTTAACTTATTTAAAACATGTCATCAAAATTCTAAAATTAATCTTAATCAAGAAAAATTACTAATGATGTTCCATAAATTCTTTTTTCAATTTTTTCAAAAAGATTCGAATTAGCCAGTTTTTCTCTTCATTTTTTCCGGTAAAATTTAGATTTTAAATTTAAATTAATTTAAATTTTAAAGAGTCGAAATTGAAGATGCCCTGCGATGAGGTGGCGATTTGTCCAGGGTGTACCCTGCCTTCCGCCCAATTGTAGCTGAGATAGGCGCCAGCGCCCCCCGCCACCCCAAAAAGGAATAAGCGGTAGAAAATGGATGGATGGATGGAAATTGAAGATAAACTATGTTTCAAAATGTAATTTTCATTTTTTTCCTGTTTTCTCCTCTTTTAAACCTTTTAAAATGAATCTTAATCAGGAAAAATTACTAATGATGTTCCATAAATTATTTTTTAAAAATGTTCAAAAAGATTTGAATTAGCTGGGTTTTCCCTTCATTTTTTTCGGTAAAATTTAGAATTTTAAAGAGTAGAAATTGACGATGCCCTGCGATGAGGTGGCAACTTGTCCAGGGTTTACCCTGCCTTCCGCCCGATTGTAGCTGAGATAGGCGCCAGCGCCCCCCGCCACCCCAAAAAGGAATAAGCGGTAGAAAATGGATGGATGGATGGAAATTGAAGATAAACTATGTTTCAAAATGTAATTTTCATTTTTTTCATGTTTTCTCCTCTTTTAAACCGTTAAAATCAATCTTAATCAGGAAAAATTACTAATGATGTTCCATAAATTATTTTTTAAAAATGTTCAAAAAGATTCGAATTAGCTGGGTTTTCCCTTCATTTTTTTCGGTTAAATTTCGAATTTTAAAGAGTCGAAATTGAAGATAAACTATGTTTCAAAATTACATTCTCATTATTTTCCTGTTTTCTCCTCTTTTAAACCGTTAAAATGAATCTTAATCAGGAAAAATTACTAATGATGTTCCATAAATTATTTTTTTTACAATTTTCAAAAAGATTCGAATTAGCTGGGTTTTCCCTTCATTTTTTCGGTTAAATTTCGAATTTTAAAGAGTCGAAATTGAAGATAAACTATATTTCAAAATTAAATTTTCATTTTTTTTCCTGTTTTCTCCTCTTTTAAACCGTTAAAATCAATCTTAATCAGGAAAAATTACTAATGATGTTCCATAAATTATTTTTTAAAAATGTTCAAAAAGATTCGAATTAGCTGGGTTTTCCCTTCATTTTTTTCGGTTAAATTTCGAATTTTAAAGAGTCGAAATTGAAGATAAACTATGTTTCAAAATTACATTCTCATTATTTTCCTGTTTTCTCCTCTTTTAAACCGTTAAAATGAATCTTAATCAGGAAAAATTACTAATGATGTTCTATAAATTATTTTTTAAAATGTTTTAAAAAAGATTCGAATTAGCTGGGTTTTCCCTTCATTTTTTCGGTTAAATTTCGAATTTTAAAGAGTCGAAATTGAAGATAAACTATATTTCAAAATTACATTCTCATTATTTTCCTGTTTTCTCCTCTTTTAAACCGTTAAAATGAATCTTAATCAGGAAAAATTACTAATGATGTTCTATAAATTATTTTTTAAAATGTTTTAAAAAAGATTCGAATTAGCTGGGTTTTCCCTTCATTTTTTTCCGTTAAATTTCGAATTTCAAAGAGTCGAAAACTGAAGATAAACTATGTTTCAAAATTAAATTTTCATTTTTTTTCCTGTTTTCTCCTCTTTTAAACCATTAAAATGAATTTTAATCAGGAAAAATTACTAATGATGTTCTATAAATTATTTTTTTTAAATTTTCAAAAAGATTCGAATTAGCTGGGTTTTCCCTTCATTTTTTTCGGTTAAATTTCGAATTTTAAAGAGTCGAAAACTGAAGATGAACTATGTTTCAAAATTAAATTTTCATTTTTTTCCTGTTTTCTCCTCTTTTAAACCGTTAAAATGAATCTTAATCAGGAAAAATTACTAATGATGTTCCATAAATTATTTTTTTTAAATTTTCAAAAAGATTCGAATTAGCTGGGTTTTCCCTTCATTTTTTTCCGTTAAATTTCGAATTTTAAAGAGTCGAAATTGAAGATAAACTATGTTTCAAAATTAAATTTTCATTTTTTTCCTGTTTTCTCTTCTTTTAAACCGTTAAAATGAATCTTAATCAGGAAAAATTACTATTGATGTTCCATAATTTTTTTTTTTTTAATTTTCAAAAAGATTCGAATTAGCTGGGTTTTCCCTTCATTTTTTTCGGTAAAATTTAGAATTTTAAAAAGTCGAAATTGAAGATAAACTATGTTTCAAAATGTAATTTTCATTTTTTTTCCTGTTTTCTCCTCTTTTAAACCGTTAAAATGAATCTTAATCGGGAAAAATTACTAATGATGTTCCATAAATTATTTTTTTTAAATTTTCAAAAAGATTCGAATTAGCTGGGTTTTCCCTTCATTTTTTTCCGTTAAATTTCGAATTTTAAAGAGTCGAAATTGAAGATAAACTATGTTTCAAAATTACATTTTCATTATTTTTTCCTGTTTTCTCCTCTTTTAAACCGTTCAAATGAATCTTAATCAGGAAAAATTACTAATGATGTTCCATGAATTTTTTTTTTTTTAATTTTCAAAAAGATTCGAATTAGCTGGGTTTTCCCTTAATTTTTTTCGGTTAAATTTCGAATTTTAAAGAGTCGAAATTGAAGATAAACTATGTTTCAAAATGTAATTTTCATTTTTTTCCTGTTTTCTCCTCTTTTAAACCGTTAAAATGAATCTTAATCAGGAAAAATTACGAATGATGTTCCATAAATTATTTTTTTTTAATTTTTAAAAAGATTCGAATTAGCTGGGTTTTCTTTTCATTTTTTTCGGTTAAATTTCGAATTTTAAAGAGTCGAAATTGAAGATAAACTATGTTTCAAAATGACATTCTCATTATTTTCCTGTTTTCTCTTCTTTTAAACCGTTAAAATGAATCTTAATCAGGAAAAATTACTATTGATGTTCCATAATTTTTTTTTTTTTAATTTTCAAAAAGATTCGAATTAGCTGGGTTTTCCCTTCATTTTTTTCGGTAAAATTTAGAATTTTAAAAAGTCGAAATTGAAGATAAACTATGTTTCAAAATGTAATTTTCATTTTTTTTCCTGTTTTCTCCTCTTTTAAACCGTTAAAATGAATCTTAATCGGGAAAAATTACTAATGATGTTCCATAAATTATTTTTTTTAAATTTTCAAAAAGATTCGAATTAGCTGGGTTTTCCCTTCATTTTTTTCCGTTAAATTTCGAATTTTAAAGAGTCGAAATTGAAGATAAACTATGTTTCAAAATTACATTTTCATTATTTTTTCCTGTTTTCTCCTCTTTTAAACCGTTCAAATGAATCTTAATCAGGAAAAATTACTAATGATGTTCCATGAATTTTTTTTTTTTTAATTTTCAAAAAGATTCGAATTAGCTGGGTTTTCCCTTAATTTTTTTCGGTTAAATTTCGAATTTTAAAGAGTCGAAATTGAAGATAAACTATGTTTCAAAATGTAATTTTCATTTTTTTCCTGTTTTCTCCTCTTTTAAACCGTTAAAATGAATCTTAATCAGGAAAAATTACTAATGATGTTCCATAAAAAAAAAAAAAAATTAATTTTCAAAAAGATTCAAATTAGCTGGGTTTTCCCCTTCTTTTTCGGTTGAATTTTAAAGAGTCGAAATTGAAGATAAACTATGTTTGAAAATGTAAATTTAAATTTTTTTTCGTGTTTTCTCCTCTTTTAAACCATTAAAATGAATCTTAACCAGGAAAAATTACTAATGATGTTCCATAAATTATTTTTTTTAAATGTTCAAAAATATTCGAATTAGCTGGGTTTTCCCTTATTTTTTTTCGGTTAAATTTCGAATTTTAAAGAGTCGAAATTGAAGATAAACTATGTTTCAAAATTAAATTTTCATTATTTTTTCCTGTTTTCTCCTCTTTTAAACCGTTAAAATGAATCTTAAGCAGGAAAAATTACTAATGATGTTCCATAACTTATTTTTTTTTTAATTTTCAAAAAGATTCGAATTAGCCAGTTTTTCTCGTCATTTTTTTCGGTAAAATTTTGAATTTTAAAGAATCGAAATTGAAGATGCCCTGCGGTGAGTTGGCGACTTGTCCAGGGTGTACCCTGCCTTCCGCCCAATTGTAGCTGAGATAGGCGCCAGCGCCCCCCCGCCACCCCAAAAGGGAATAAGCGGTAGAAAATGGATGAATGGATGGAAATTGAAGATAAACTATGTTTCAAAATTAAATTTTCATTATTTTTTCCTGTTTTCTCCTCTTTTAAACCGTTAAAATGAATCTTAATCAGGAAAAATTACTAATGATGTTCCATAAATTATTTTTTTTTAATTTTCAAAAAGATTCGAATTAGCTGGGTTTTCCCTTCTTTTTTTTCGGTTAAATTTCGAATTTTAAAGAGTCGAAATTGAAGATAAACTATGTTTCAAAATTAAATTTTCATTTTTTTTCCTGTTTTATCCTCTTTTAAACCGTTAAAATGAATCTTAATCAGGAAAAATTACGAATGATGTTCCATAAATTATTTTTTTTTAATTTTTAAAAAGATTCGAATTAGCTGGGTTTTCTTTTCATTTTTTTCGGTTAAATTTCGAATTTTAAAGAGTCGAAATTGAAGATAAACTATGTTTCAAAATGACATTCTCATTATTTTCCTGTTTTCTCTTCTTTTAAACCGTTAAAATGAATCTTAATCAGGAAAAAATACGAATGATGTTCCATGAATTATTTTTTTTACAATTTTCAAAAAGATTCGAATTAGCTGGGTTTTCCCCTTCTTTTTTTCGGTTGAATTTTGAATTTTTAAGAGTCGAAATTGAAGATAAACTATGTTTCAAAATGTAATTTTCATTTTTTTCCTGTTTTCTCCTCTTTTAAACCGTTAAAATGAATCTTAATCAGGAAAAATGACTAATGATGTTCCATAAATTATTTTTTTAATTTTTTCAAAAAGATTCGAATTAGCCAGTTTTTCTAGTCATTTTTTCCGGTAAAATTTAGAATTTTAAAGAATCGAAATTGAAGATGCCCTGCGATGAGGTGGAGATTTGTCCAGGGTGTACCCTGCCTTCCGCCCAATTGTAGCTGAGATAGGTGCCAGCGCCCCCCGCCACCCCAAAAGGGAATAAGCGGTAGAAAATGGATGGATGGATGGAAATTGAAGATAAACTATGTTTCAAAATTAAATTTTCATTATTTTTTCCTGTTTTCTCCTCTTTTAAACCGTTAAAATTAATCTTAATCAGGAAAAATTACTAATGATGTTCCATAAATTATTTTTTTTTAAATTTTCAAAAAGATTCGAATTAGCTGGGTTTCCCCTTCTTTTTTTCGGTTGAATTTTGAATTTTAAAGAGTCGAAATTGAAGATAAACTATGTTTCAAAATTACATTTTCATTTTTTTTCCTGTTTTCTCCTCTTTTAAACCGTTAAAATGAATCTTAATCAGGAAAAATTACTAATGATGTTCCATAAATTATTTTTTTTTAATTTTCAAAAAGATTCGAATTAGCTGGGTTTTCCCTTCATTTTTTTCGGTTAAATTTCGAATTTTAAAGAGTCGAAATTGAAGATAAACTATGTTTCAAAATGTAATTTTCATTTTTTTCCTGTTTTCTCCTCTTTTAAACCGTTAAAATTAATCCTAATCAGGAAAAATTACTAGTGATGTTCCATAAATTATTTTTTTTTAATTTTCAAAAACATTCGAATTAGCTGGGTTTTCCCTTCATTTTTTTCGGTAAAATTTAGAATTTTAAAGAGTCAAAATTGAAGATGCCCTGCGATGAGGTGGCGACTTGTCCAGGGTGTACCCTGCCTTCCGCCCAATTGTAGCTGAGATAGGCGCCAGCGCCCCCCGCCAACCCAAAAAGGAATAAGCGGTAGAAAATGGATGGATGGATGGAAATTGAAGATAAACTATGTTTCAAAATGTAATTTTCATTTTTTTCCTGTTTTCTCCTCTTTTAAACCGTTAAAATGAATCTTAATCAAGAAAAATTACTAATGATGTTCCATAAATCATTTTTTAAAAAATTTTCAAAAAGATTCGAATTAGCTGGGTCTTCCCTTCATTTTTTTCGGTTAAATTTCGAATTTTAAAGAGTCGAAAACTGAAGATAAACTATGTTTCAAAATAAAATTTTCATTTTTTTTCCTGTTTTCTCCTCTTTTAAATCGTTAAAATGAATCTTAATCAGGAAAAATTACTAATGATGTTCCATAAATTATTTTTTAAAAATTTTCAAAAAGATTCGAATTAGCTGGGTTTTCCCTTCATTTTTTTCGGTTAAATTTCGAATTTTAAAGAGTCGAAATTGAAGATAAACTATGTTTCAAAATTACATTCTCATTATTTTCCTGTTTTCTCCTCTTTTAAACCGTTAAAATGAATCTTAATCAGGAAAAATTACGAATGATGTTCCATGAATTATTTTTTTTACAATTTTCAAAAAGATTCGAATTAGCTGGGTTTTCCCTTCATTTTTTTCGGTTAAATTTTGAATTTTAAAGAGTCGAAAACTGAAGATAAACTTTGTTTCAAAATAAAATTTTCATTTTTTTTCCTGTTTTCTCCTCTTTTAAACCGTTAAAATGAATCTTAATCAGGAAAAATTACTAATGATGTTCCATAAATTATTTTTTAAAACATTTTCAAAAAGATTCAAATTAGCTGGGTTTTCCCTTCATTTTTTTCGGTTAAATTTCGAATTTTAAAGAGTCGAAATTGAAGATAAACTATGTTTCAAAATTACATTCTCATTATTTTCCTGTTTTCTCCTCTTTTAAACCGTTAAAATGAATCTTAATCAGGAAAAATTACTATTGATGTTCCATGAATTATTTTTTTTACAATTTTCAAAAAGATTCGAATTAGCTGGGTTTTCCCTTCATTTTTTTCGGTTAAATTTCGAATTTTAAAGAGTCGAAATGTAATTTTCATTTTTTTCCTGTTTTCTGCTCTTTTAAACCGTTCAAGTAAGTGTTTTTTTTCATCATTTATTCTCTATAAAAAAAATTTCCATAAAAGGAAAAAAAAATGTATGACGGAATGACAGACAGAAATACCCATTTTTTTATGTATATATATATATATATATAGTGAATTAATGAAGTGAATTATATTTATATAGCGCTTTTCTCTAGTGACTCAAAGCACTTAACATAGTGAAACCCAATATCTAAGTTACATTTAAACCAGTGTGGGTGGCACTGGGAGCAGGTGGGTAAAGTGTCTTGCCCAAGGGGTGGTTTAGCTCGGTTGGTAGAGCGGCCGTGCCAGCAAATTGAGGGTTGCAGGTTCGATTCCCGCTCCCGCCATCCTAGTCACTGCCGTTGTGTCCTTGGGCAAGACACTTTACCCACCTGCTCCCAGTGCCACCCACACTGGTTTGAATGTAACTTAGATATTGGGTTTCTCTATGTAAAGCGCTTTGAGTCACTAGAGAAAAGGCGCTATATAAATATAATTCACTTCACTTCACTTCACAAGGACACAACGGCAGTGACTAGGATGGTGGAAGCGGGAATCGAACCTGCAACCCCCAAATTGCTGGCATGGCCGCTCTACCAACCGAGCTATACCGAGCTACATATATTTATTTATTAAGGGAAATTGAGCAAATTGGCTATTTCTGGCAATTTATTGAAGTGTGTATCAAACTGGTAGCCCTTGGCATTAATCAGTACCCAATCGGTACCATGAATTGATTAACGTGGACCCCGACTTAAACAAGTACGGAATATGTACTGAACTGTGCAATCTACTAATAAAAGTATCAATCAATCAATCAATCAATCAAAGTAGCTCTTGCTTTCAAAAAGGTTGGTGACTCCTGATCTAGCTTCAGCAAAGGACAGTCAAGTTCTAGATCCAAGCCATGAAAACAATCTAGTAGGTGCTATAAGATAGCAGTCAAAGTGCTAACTTCTCCCCCCTGGGGAACCTCACTCTAAGTTCTGTATTAAAAATTCAGTATTTTTTGGGGGGGGGTGGAACTGGTCTTGATGGACAGTCCAAGTCCTCACCTTCCTACGTGAGCACAGGTCGAGACAAACGAGGTCGGCGCCCGTGTCACAAGCCGACCTTGAGGACGCCGGGTGACATCTGTCAGCGGCGCTCGCCCTCAGCTTGACCGCAGGGGGGGGGGGGGCAAGACGCCGCGTGATTGACAGGAGGCGAGGGAGGGGGAGACGCTTCACTAACCTTCCGCACTAACGGCGACAGGAATAAGAATGTCGTTCATGATTCATTCCGGAAGCGTGAGGTCACTTTTTTTTGGGAGTGTGTTCAACTAACTGCCTTAGAACTTTAATTGCGTGGCTCCAGGGCGCCACCTAGAAGGTCTGAAATGTCATTATTTCACCCGTGAAAGCGAATGGACAACGCCTAATGCGTTAGCATGTAAAATCCCACACCGTTTCTTTGTTTTACGATAAAATCCAAACAGATTCCCGCGATATATCATTCTGGCATAAACCCGCACCATCACAGATGCTGGGTTTTGAATTTTGCGCCGAAAACATTCCGGGTGTTGTTGATAAATGGCCGTGGCTTTGGAAAGTGGAGTAAAAACTCGCACTTACAGATGTAGCGACCAACTGTAGTTAGTGACAATGGTTTTCTGAAGTGTTTCCCGAGCCCATGTGGTGATATCCTTTACACACTGATGTCACTTTTTAATACAGGGAGTTCCTGGGTGACGCTTCACTAACCTTCCGCACTAACGGCGACAGGAATAAGAATGTCGTTCATGATTCATCCTGGAAGCGTGAGGTCACTTTTTTTTTGGGAGGGTGTTCAACTAACTGCCTTAGAACTTTAATTGCGTGGCTCCAGGGCGCCACCTAAAAGGTCTGAAATGTCATTATTTCACCCGTGAAAGCGAATGGACAACGCCTAATGCGTTAGCATGTAAAATCCCACACCGTTTCTTTGTTTTACGATAAAATCCAAACAGATTCCCGCGATATATCATTCTGGCATAAACCCGCACCATCACAGATATTGGATTTTGAATTTTGCGCCGAGAACATTCCGGGTGTTGTTGATAAATGGCCGTGGCTTTGCAAAGTGGAGTAGAAACTTGCACTTACAGACGTAGCGACCAACTGTAGTTAGTGACAATGGTTTTCTGAAGTGTTTCCCGAGCCCATGTGGTGATATCCTTTACACACTGATGTCACTTTTTAATACAGGGAGTTCCTGGGTGACGCTTCACTAACCTTCCGCACTAACGGCGACAGGAATAAGAATGTCGTTCATGATTCATTCCGGAAGCGTGAGGTCACTTTTTTTGGGGGAGTGTGTTCAACTAACTGCCTTAGAACTTTAATTGCGTGGCTCCAGGGCGCCACCTAAAAGGTCTGAAATGTCATTATTTCACCCGTGAAAGCGAATGGACAACGCCTAATACGTTAGCATGTAAAATCCTATACCGATTCTTTGTTTTACGATAAAATCCAAACGGATTCCCGCGATATATCTTCTGGCATAAACCCGCACCATCACAGATGCTGGGTTTTGAATTTTGCGCCGAGAACATTCCGGGTGTTGTTGATAAATGGCCGTGGCTTTGCAAAGTAGAGTAGAAACTTGCACTTACAGACGTAGCGACCAACTGTAGTTAGTGACAATGGTTTTCTGAAGTGTTTCCTGAGCCCATGTGGTGATATCCTTTACACACTTTTTGATGCAGGGATCCAAGGTGCGTGATATCATGTCTTACATGCAGTGATTTCTCCAGATTCTTTGAACGTTTTGATTATATTACAGAGCGTAGATGGTGAAATACATAGTATAATGTAATTAATAAGTATCGATACAATTATTGAATAATAATAAAACTAATACATAATATTTAAATAATAATAAAGCCCCAGTATGACACTGAAAGAGATTATTTTAAATGTACAATATTTTTAACTGCGGTCAACATACTACGACAATTAAGAAAGTTATTGTGTTAAAAAAAAAAAAAAACCTGAGTACAATTAATGTTTGAACTACGGCCACAGTTTGACCCTGGAACTGATCATTCATATTTCAATTCTAAAACATTTCTGCCAATAATAAAATTTTACAGTTAAAAATGTTCATTTTAATGACATAAAGCACAACCTATAATATTATAAATATTAGATAATGTACATAATATAATGTAACTAATAGAATTATTAAATAATAATATAATTAACCTTTGAATTAATACATAATAAAATGCATTTCATGAATTATAATATAATTATTAAATAATAATACAACTGACAAAATAATATTTAAATAATAATAAAGCCCCAGTTTGACCCTGGAACTGATTATTCATACTAAAATCCAAAAACATTTCTGCCAAATAACTTATTTCTACACTTGTATGACAGTTAATAATTCTAATTTAATGACATAAAACACAATCAGTGCACTTAATAAATAATAATAGAAATATTTTATAAATATATAATATATTGTAATTAATATATAATATATAATCATTAAATACAAATAGAAATAATAAATATTTTAATGAACACATAGTATAATGTAATTAATAAATAATGTATAATCATTCAATAATAATATTGATAATAGCCTTTTTTAAATTAACACATAATATAATGTATAATTATTAATATAAATATTAGATCATATTTTAATAAATACATAATATAATGTAATTAATGGATAATGTCTAATCATTAAATAATAAAATCGATAATAGATACAATTTTAATTATTCATTATTAAATAATAATACAACTGACAAAATAATATTTAAATAATAATAAAGCCCCAGTTTGACCCTGGAACTGATTATTCATAATAAAATCCTAAAGCATTTCTGCCTTATACATTTTTTAACACTTTTTTGACAGTTATGAATGTTCATTTTAATGACAAAAAAGACAATCTGTGCACCTAATAAATAATAATAGCAATAGTAGATAGTATTTTAATAAATAAATAATATATTGGAATTAATAAATAATATATAGTCATTAAATAATAATCATATAAATAGTACATAATATTTTAATAAATGCATAATATAATGTAACTAATAAATAATTTATAATCATTCAATAATAATATTATTAACAGCGTTTTTTAAATGAATACATAATATAATTTAATTAATAATGTATAAATATTAATTAAAAATATAAATAATATATATTTTAATAAATACATAATGGCGACTTGTCCAGGGTGTACCCCGCCTTCCGCCCGATTGTAGCTGAGATAGGCGCCAGCGCCCCCCGCCACCCCAAAAGGGAATAAGCGGTAGAAAATGGATGGATGGATGGCATAATATAACATATTTAATAAATAATGTATAATTATTCAATAATATAATTAATAACAGCATTTTTTAATCAATACATAATATATAATCATTAAATAATAGTAGAAAAAATACATCATATTTTAATAAAAACCTAACACAATGCAATTAATAAATATTGTAGAATCATTAGGTAATAATATTAATAATACATACGATTTTAATAAATACATAATATAAATAACAATATAAATAATAAATAATAATAGAAGACAATTTCATGTATTTAATAAATAACAATATAATTATTAAATAATAATAGAAGACAGAGGAAAACAAAGTAGTTGACATGAGGATGCGTGAAAAGGCCATCCAGGAGTTACATTAATGTACACGCACACCACTTCTGGGGGTTTTGTGGGTCAGCACCCACCTCACTTGGTACCCGGGTCACCTCCTGTCCTTATAAGGGCGTGTGTGTGTGTGTAAGTGCGTGTGTGTGTGGGGGCGAGACCTTTTCATAGGCCACGCCTGCCACTCGCATTGAGGTCAGCGCACTCAGCCGTGCTCCTACACCTTTGTCTGCACACGCTCACGTACGCACCGTGGCATCTGTAAAGCCCGAGAGCCCGCATGTCCTTCAGTTCGACTTGGACTTTGTTGTGCGGGGTTAAAGTTCTCCAACATGTCAGCGCTGCGATACAGGACTCACACTTTGTGGCGTATCAGCCACCAACGTTTCCCAAATAATGGGCGTTAATGGTTAATGAGTGTTTTCATGGTTCAACATGGGCACTGCTGCACTTCTTTTTACACTTCAATCCAAGTTAAGAAAGTTCAAATGTGATTCAAAACATTGCTGTTTGTGTACCTGAAATGTTTTTAAGTCACATTTTAACTGTCATACAAGTGTAAAAAGAAGTTGGTCACTGTTAATAATGATGTAAGTATAGAAATAGTCAGTTCCGGGGTCAAACTGTGGCCATCAAAAAAACTTTTTTAAGTGTACACAAAATGTTTTTAAGTAACATTTTAACATTGTTAACCGTCATACAAGTGTAAAAAGAAGTTGGTCACTGTTAATAATTATGTAAATATAGAAATAATCTGTTCCAGGGTCAAACTGTGGCCATCATAAAAACTTTTTTAAGTGTACATGAAATGTTTTAAGTCACATTTTAACATTTTTAACTGTCATACAAGTGTAAAAAGAAGTTGGTCACTAATAATAATGATGTAAGTATAGAATTGGTCAGTTCCAGGGTCAAACTGTGGCCATCAAAAAAACTTTTTTAAGTGTACACAAAATGTTTTTAAGTAACATTTTAACATTGTTAACCGTCATACAAGTGTAAAAAGAAGTTGGTCACTGTTAATAATTATGTAAATATAGAAATAATCTGTTCCAGGGTCAAACTGTGGCCATCATAAAAACTTTTTTAAGTGTACATGAAATGTTTTAAGTCACATTTTAACATTTTTAACTGTCATACAAGTGTAAAAAGAAGTTGGTCACTAATAATAATGATGTAAGTATAGAATTGGTCAGTTCCAGGGTCAAACTGTGGCCATCAAAAAAACTTTTTTAAGTGTACACAAAATGTTTTTAAGTCACATTTTAACATTGTTAACCGTCATACAAGTGTAAAAAGAAGTTGGTCACTAATAATAATGATGTAAATATAGAAATAGTCTGTTCCAGGGTCAAACTGTGGCCATCATAAAAACTTTTAAGTGTACATGAAATGTTTTAAGTCACATTTTAACATTGTTAACCGTCATACAAGTGTAAAAAGAAGTTGGTCACTGTTAATAATAATGTAAATATAGAAGTAGTATGTCACAGGGTCAAACTGTGGCCATCATAAAAACTTTTTTAAGTGTACACAAAATGTTTTTAAGTCACATTTTAACATTGTTAACCGTCATACAAGTGTAAAAAGAAGTTGGTCACTAATAATAATGATGTAAATATAGAAATAGTCTGTTCCAGGGTCAAACTGTGGCCATCAAAAAAACTTTTTTAAGTGTACACAAAATGTTTTTAAGTCACATTTTAACATTGTTAACCGTCATACAAGTGTAAAAAGAAGTTGGTCACTGTTAATAATGATGTAAATATAGAAGTAGTCTGTTCCAGGGTCAAACTGTGGCCATCAAAAAAACTTTTTTAAGTGTACACAAAATGTTTTTAAGTCACATTTTAACATTGTTAACCGTCATACAAGTGTAAAAAGAAGTTGGTCACTGTTAATAATTATGTAAATATTGAAGTAGTCTGTCACAGGGTCAAACTCTGGCCATCTTAAAAAAAAAACATGTCTAATAAAATGTTTTTAAGTCCAAGTTTAACATTCTTAACCGTCATACAAGTGTAAAAAGAAGTTGGTCACTGTTAATAATTATGTAAATATAGAAATAGTCTGTTCCAGGGTCAAACTGTGGCCATCATAAAAACTTTTTTAAGTGTACATGAAATGTTTTAAGTCACATTTTAACATTTTTAACCGTCATACAAGTGTAAAAAGAAGTTGGTCACTAATAATAATGATGTAAATATAGAAATAGTCTGTTCCAGGGTCAAACTGTGGCCATCAAAAAAACTTTTTTAAGTGTACACAAAATGTTTTTAAGTCACATTTTAACATTGTTAACCGTCATACAAGTGTAAAAAAAAGTTGGTCACTGTTAATAATTATGTAAATATAGAAGTAGTCCGTCACAGGGTCAAACTGTGGCCATCATAAAAACTTTTTTAAGTGTACACAAAATGTTTTTAGTTCACATTTTAACATTGTTAACTGTCATACAAGTGTAAAAAGAAGTTGGTCACTGTTAATAATAATGTAAATATAGAAGTAGTATGTCACAGGGTCAAACTGTGGCCATCATAAAAACTTTTTTAAGTGTACACAAAATGTTTTTAAGTCACATTTTAACATTGTTAACCGTCATACAAGTGTAAAAAGAAGTTGGTCACTAATAATAATGATGTAAATATAGAAATAGTCTGTTCCAGGGTCAAACTGTGGCCATCAAAAAAACTTTTTTAAGTGTACACAAAATGTTTTTAAGTCACATTTTAACATTGTTAACCGTCATACAAGTGTAAAAAGAAGTTGGTCACTGTTAATAATGATGTAAATATAGAAATAGTCTGTTCCAGGGTCAAACTGTGGCCATCATAAAAACTTTTTTAAGTGTACATGAAATGTTTTAAGTCACATTTTAACATTTTTAACCGTCATACAAGTGTAAAAAGAAGTTGGTCACTAATAACAATGATGTAAATATAGAAATAGTCTGTTCCAGGGTCAAACTGTGGCCATCAAAAAAACTTTTTTAATTGTACACAAAATGTTTTTAAGTCACATTTTAACATTGTTAACCGTCATACAAGTGTAAAAAAAAGTTGGTCACTGTTAATAATTATGTAAATATAGAAGTAGTCCGTCACAGGGTCAAACTGTGGCCATCATAAAAACTTTTTTAAGTGTACATGAAATGTTTTAAGTCACATTTTAACATTTTTAACCGTCATACAAGTGTAAATAGAAGTTGGTCACTAATAATAATTATGTAAATATAGAAATAATCTGTTCCAGGGTCAAACTGTGGCCATCATAAAAACTTTTTTAAGTGTACACAAAATGTTTGTAAGTCACATTTTAACATTTTTAACTGTCATACAAGTGTAAAAAGAAGTTGGTCACTGTTAATAATTATGTAAATATAGAAATAATCTGTTCCAGGGTCAAACTGTGGCCATCATAAAAACTTTTTTAAGTGTACACAAAATGTTTGTAAGTCACATTTTAACATTTTTAACTGTCATACAAGTGTAAAAAGAAGTTGGTCACTGTTAATAATTATGTAAATATAGAAGTAGTCTGTCACAGGGTCAAACTCTGGCCATCTTAAAAAAATACCATGTCTACATGAAATGTTTTTAAGTCCAAGTTTAACATTCTTGACTGTCATACAAGTGTAAAAAGAAGTTGGTCAATGTTAACAATGATGTAAGTATAGAAATAGTCTGTTCCAGGGTCAAACTGTGGCCATCATAAAAACTTTTTTAAGTGTACGTGAAATGTTTTAAGTCACATTTTAACATTTTTAACCGTCATACAAGTGTAAAAAGAAGTTGGTCACTGTTAATAATTATGTAAATATAGAAATAGTCTGTTCCAGGGTCAAACTGTGGCCATCATAAAAACTTTTTTAAGTGTACATGAAATGTTTTAAGTCACATTTTAACATTTTTAACCGTCATACAAGTGTAAAAAGAAGTTGGTCACTGTTAATAATGATGTAAATATAGAAATAGTCTGTTCCAGGGTCAAACTGTGGCCATCACAAAAACTGTTTTAAGCGTACACAAAATGTTTTTAAGTCACATTTTAACATTGTTAACCGTCATACAAGTGTAAAAAGAAGTCGGTCACTGTTAATAATAATGTAAATATAGAAGTAGTCTGTTCCAGGGTCAAACTCTGGCCATCTTAAAAAAAAATACCATGTCTACATGAAAGTTTTTTAATTCACATTTTAACATTCTTGACTGTCATACAAGTGTAAAAAGAAGTTGGTCACTGTTAATAATTATGTAAATATAGAAATAGTCTGTTCCAGGGTCAAACTGTGGCCTTTATAAAAAAAAAAAAACAAGTATGCAGAAAATGCTTTTAAAGTCACATTTTAACATTTTTAAGTGACCAACTTCTTATTACACTTGTATGACTGTTAAAAATGTTAAAATGTGAATTAAAAACTTTTCCCCTACACTTAAAAACATTTTTAATGATGGCCACAGTTTGACCATGGAACAGATTATTTCAATATTCATTATTATTAAGAGTGGTTAGCTTCTTTTTGCACTTGTATGACGGTTAGGAATGTTAAAATGTGACTTAAAAACATTTCCTGTACACCTGGTAAATTGTTTATGATGGCCACAGTCTGAACCTGTAACATAATAGTTCTATATTTACATCATTATTAACAGTGACCAACTTCTTTTTACACTTGTATGCCAGTTAAAAGTGTATATATATATATATATATATATATATATGTGTGTGTATGTATATGTGTATATATATATATATATATATATATATATATATATATATATATATAAATGTGTGTATGTGTATGTATGTATGTTTATATATATATATATATATATTTTTTTTTTTGTTTGTTTTGTTTTGTTTAATTATTATTTTTTTTTTTTTAGACACAAAATTTTGAGAAAATTATTGCAACTTACATATTTGTTTTAAAATTTTTTGGTTTTCAAAAAAATCTACTAATAAAATGCATTTGAAAAATGGTGTAATAATAGTATTCATGACTGCCATGTGGCCCTCAGTGAAAACCACGTTGATGCCTCTGATGTAATACATAAATCAGATTTAAAAATAAATGAATAAATAACAAAAAAAAAGAGATGAATCAAATTGAAAAAAATAAAATAAAATAAATAAAATGTGATAAATCAGATAAATGGATGACATTTGGGATAAACGGCGTCTCCTCGCCTGCTTTATTGCTGACTTCAAAGAAGAAAATACTTTTACGACATTCAAATGAACTCTTGTCCTAAAATGACTGCACTTAATCCATCAAGAAGAAGAAGAAGAAAAAGAAGAAGAAGAAGAAGGATGCTGCTGTGACTTGACCACAGTTGCTTATCCGGCTAAAACAACAAAAAAACGACAGGCAAAAAGAAGCTTTATGCATTTATGACCAGCCCCCCCAAAAAACTGCTGAGCTGTGCAATTGTTCCTGCTTCCTGCCCGCCGACAAGCGAGGGATTCAGCAAACAAAGCAGAACATTTGCAAAGACGGGGAATGAGTTTTGTCAATGGGCGTCTTACACTCGCTCAGTCAGAGCGCCACCTGCCCACAAATGACGCAAATGATGGATGGCGCTCGCTGGCTAGCTAGCGCCGCGGGGGCGGGAACGCGGAAGGGTGTCATTTAGCATTCCTGTTTTGTAAATGCAAGTCTTTATTGGGTTCTCTTTCTCAGGGGGAATGCCTTTGTTCCAACAAGAAAAGAAATGATGAATAATATATTACAAATGGTAGTAAAAGAATACAGCAGTGCTCCGAATTCAAAGCTTCTTATTCTTTAGGTTATAAAGAAACATCCAGGTGAAAAGCTCCCTCGGCGCTAGTTGGTGGAGAGAATGACACAGACACATCCATTACTCGCTAGCATTAGCTCACAGCTAGCATTAGTTTACAGCTAGAATTAGCTCACAGCTAGCATTAGCTCACAGTTAGCATTAGCTCACAGTTAGCATTAACTCACAGCTAGCATTAGCTCACAGTTAGCATTAGGTCACAGTTATCATTGACTCACAGCTAGCATTAGCTCACAGTTAGCATTAGGTCACAGCTAGCATTAACGCACAGCTAGCATTAGCTCCCAGCTAGGAATAGCTCACAGCTAGCATTAGCTCACAGTTAGCACTAGGTCACTGTTAGCATTAACTCACAGCTGGCATTAAATCACAGCTAGAATTAGCTTACAGCTAGCATTAACTCACAGCTAACATTAGCTCACAGTTAGCATTAACTCACAGATAGCATTAACTCACAGTTAGCATTAACTCACAGCTAGCATTAGCTTACAGTTAGCATTAACTCACAGCATGCATTAGCTCACAGCTAGCATTAACTCACAGCTAGCATTAGCTCAAAGTTATTAACGCACAGCTAGCATTAGCTTATAGTTAATTACTTATCGCTAGCATTAAACTTATAGCTTGCAGTAACTTACAGCTAACATTAACTTACAGTTAGCATTAACTCATAGCTAGCATTAGCTCACAGTTAGCATTAACTCACAGCATGCATTAGCTCACAGCTAGCATTACCTCAGTTATTAACGCACAGCTAGCATTAGCTTATAGTTAACATTTACTTAAAGCTAGCATTACACTTATAGCTAGCAGTAACTTACAGCTAACATTAACTTACAGTTAGCATCAACTCATAGCTAGCATTAGCTCACAGTTAGCATTAACTCACAGCATGCATTAGCTCACAGCTAGCATTACCTGTTATTAACGCACAGCTAGCATTACCTTATAGTTAACATTTACTTATAGCTAGCATTAAACTTATAGCTAGCAGTAACTTACAGCTAACATTAACTTACAGTTAGCATTATCCTATAACCGGCATTACACTTAAAGCTAGCGTTAGCTTATACCTCAAATTAAAATAGTTAACATTGAGTTGTAGCTAGCATTGTCATATAACCAGCATTTAACTTATAGCTACAATAGCTCACCTGCGTCAAAATGTAAACAAATGCCATGAGTGACACCTGACATCCACTCTAATGATACCAAGTTGAAGAGCGTATCTAGTCGATACTACTAAGAATTACATCAATATTTTTTATCCTCACAAAATCTTTTTTTGTTTTGTTTTTTATTCATGTTATGTTTATAAAGTCAGTAAATACGTCCCTGGACACATGAGGACTTTGAATATGACCAATGTATGATCCTGTAACTACTTGGTATCGCATCGATACCTAAAAGTGTGGTATCATCCAAAACTAATGTCAAGTATCAAAGAAGAGAAGAATAAGTGATTATTACATTTGAACAGAAGTGTAGATAGAACATGTTACAACAGAATATACACAGATATTAACAATAAATAAACAAGTGGATTAATAATATTTTTTTACAGTTTGTCCCTCATAATGTGTAGAAAATAATAGGTGTATAAATGACACAATATGTTACTGCAGACTAATTAGGAGTCTTTGTTTGTTTACTTACTACTAAAAGAGAAGTTGTCTAGTATGTTCAACATTTTATTGAAGGACTAAATTGCAATAATAAAAATATGTTTCATGTACACTAACATTTTTTTGTCACATTAAAGACAATAATTATATTGTTTGTGGCCCCCTTTATTTAGAAAAGTACCGAAAAAATTTGAAAAACATTTTGGTATCAGTACTGGTACCAAACTATTGGTATCGTGACAACCCTAAACACAATGCAAACAACCTTCCCTAGTCATGGTGCAAAAAAAAAAATGCTAAATGCAAAATTGTGGATATGTGTGAACATTGTGGATATAATGAAACATTTTACAGTTTGTCCCTCATAATGTGTAGAAAATTATAGGCGTATAAATGACACAATATGTTACTGCAGACTAATTAGGAGTCTTTGTTTGTTTACTTACTACTAAAAGACAAGTTGTCTAGTATGTTCAACATTTTATTGAAGGACTAAATTACAATAATAAAAATATGTTTCATGTACACTAACATTTTTTGTCACAATAAAGACAATAATTATATTGTTTGTGGCCCCCTTTATTTAGAAAAGTACCGAAAAGTTTTGAAAAACATTTTGGTATCAGTACTGGTACCAAACTATTGGTATCGGGACAACCCTAAACACAATCCAAACAACCTTCCCTAGTCATGGTGCAAAAAAAAAAATGCTAAATGCAAAATTGTGGATATGTGTGAACATTATGGATATTATGAAACATTTTTACAGTTTGTCCTTTATAATGTGTAGAAAATAATAGGTGTATAAATGAGACAATATGTTACTGCAGACTAATTAGGAGTATTTGTTTGTTTACTTACTACTAAAAGACAAGTTGTGTAGTATGTTCAACATTTTATTGAAGGACTAAATTACAATAATAAAAATATGTTTCATGTACATTAACATTTTTTGTCACACTAAAGACAATAATTACATTGTTTGTGGCCCCCTTTTTTTAGAAAAGTACCGAAAAGTTTTGAAAAACATTTTGGTATCAGTACTGGTACCAAACTATTGGTATCGGGGCAACCCTAAACACAATCCAAACAACCTTCCCTAGTCATGGTGCAAAAAAAAAAAATGCTAAATGCAAAATTGTGGATATGTGTGAACATTATGGATATTATGAAACATTTTTACAGTTTGTCCTTTATAATGTGTAGAAAATAATAGGTGTATAAATGAGACAATATGTTACTGCAGACTAATTAGGAGTCTTTCTTTGTTTACTTACTACTAAAAGACAAGTTGTCTCGTATGTTCAACATTTTATTGAAGGACTAAATTACAATAATAAAAACATGTTTCATGTACACTAACATTTTTTGTCACAATAAAGACAATAATTACATTGTTTGTGGCCCCCTTTATTTAGAAAAGTACCGAAAAGTTTTGAAAAACATTTTGGTATCAGGTACCAAACTATTGGTATCGGGACAACCCTAGACACAATCCAAACAACCTTCCCTAGTCATGGTGCAAAAAAAAAAAATGCTAAATGCAAAATTGTGGATATGTGTGAACATTGTGGATATTATGAAACATTTTACAGTTTGTCCCTCATAATGTGTAGAAAATAATAGGTGTATTAATGACACAATATGTTACTGCAGACTAGTTAGTAGCCTTAGTTTGTTTACTTACTACTAAAAGACAAGTTGTCTAGTATGTTCAACATTTTATTGAAGGTCTAAATGACAATAATAAACATATGTTTCATCTACACTAACATTTTTTTTGGTCAAATAAAGCCAATAATGACATTTTTCCTTATCCCCTTTATTAAGAAAAGTAGCGAAATACATTTTGGTACTGGTACCAAACTATTGGTATCAGGACAACCCTAGACACAATCCAAACAACCTTCCCTAGTCATGGTGCAAAAAAAAAAGAAAAGCAAAATGCAAGATTGTGTGTACGTGTGAACGTTGTGGATATTGTGAAACATTTTTACAGTTTGTCCCTCATAAAATAATAGGTGTATAAATGACACAATATGTTACTGCAGACTAATTAGGAGTCTTTGTTTGTTTACTTACTACTAAAAGACAAGTTGTCTAGTATGTTCAACATTTTATTGAAGGACTAAATTACAATAATAAAAATATGTTTCATGTACACTAACATTTTTTGTCACATTAAAGACAATAATTATATTGTTTGTGGCCCCCTTTATTTAGAAAAGTATCGAAAAGTTTTGAAAAACATTTTGGTATCAGTACTGGTGCCAAACTATTGGTATCGGGACAACCCTAGACACAATCAAGACAACCTTCCCTAGTCATGGTGCAAAAAAAAAATGCTAAAGGCAAAATTGTGGATATGTGTGAACATTGTGGATATTATGAAACATTTTTACAGTTTGTCCTTTATAATGTGTAGAAAATAATAGGTGTATAAATGACACAATATGTTACTACAGACTAATTAGGAGTCTTTCTTTGTTTACCTACTACTAAAAGACAAGTTGTCTAGTATGTTCAACATGTTATTAAAGGACTAAATTACAATAATAAAAATATGTTTCATGTACACTAACATTTTTTGTCATAATAAAGACAATAATTATATTGTTTGTGGCCCCCTTTATTTAGAAAAGTACCGAAAAGTTTTGAAAAACATTTTGGTATCAGTACTGGTACCAAACTATTGGTATCGGGACAACCCTAAACACAATCCAAACAACCTTCCCTAGTCATGGTGCAGAAAAAAAAAAGCTAAATGCAAAATTGTGGATATTATGAAACATTTTTACAGTTTGTCCTTTATAATGTGTAGAAAATAATAGGTGTATAAATGACACAATATGTTACTGCAGACTAATTAGGAGTCTTTGTTTGATTACTTACTACTAAAAGACAAGTTGTCTAGTATGTTCAACATTTTATTGAAGGACTAAATTACAATAATAAAAATATGTTTCATGTACACTAACATTTTTTGTCACATTAAAGACAATAATTATATTGTTTGTGGCCCCCTTTATTTAGAAAAGTATCGAAAAGTATTGAAACACATTTTGGTACTGGTACCAAACTGTTGGTATCGGGACAACAACCCTAAACACAATCCAAACAACCTTCCCTAGTCATGGTGCAAAAAAAAAAAAAGCTAAATGCAAAATTGTGGATATGTGTGAACATTATGGATATTATGAAACATTTTTACAGTTTGTCCTTTATAATGTGTAGAAAATAATAGGTGTATAAATGACACAATATGTTACTGCAGACTAATTAGGAGTATTTGTTTGTTTACTTACTACTAAAAGACAAGTTGTCTATTATGTTCAACATGTTATTGAAGGACTAAATTACAATAATAAAAATATGTTTCATGTACATTAACATTTTTTGTCACACTAAAGACAATAATTACATTGTTTGTGGCCCCCTTTTTTTAGAAAAGTACCGAAAAGTTTGGAAAAACATTTTGGTATTAGTACTGGTACCAAACTATTGGTATCGGGACAACCCTAGACACAATCCAAACAACCTTCCCTAGTCATGGTGCAAGAAAAAAAAATGCTAAATGCAAAATTGTGGATATGTGTGAACATTATGGATATTATGAAACATTTTTACAGTTTGTCCTTCATAATGTGTAGAAAATTATAGGCGTATAAATGACACAATATGTTACTGCAGACTAATTAGGAGTCTTTGTTTGTTTACTTACTACTAAAAGACAAGTTGTCTAGTATGTTCAACATTTTATTGAAGGACTAAATTACAATAATAAAAACATGTTTCATGTACACTAACATTTTTAATCACAATAAAGACAATAATTACATTGTTTGTGGCCCCCTTTATTTAGAAAAGTACCGAAAAGTTTTGAAAAACATTTTGGTATCAGTACTGGTACCAAACTATTGGTATCGGGACAACCCTAGACACAATCCAAAAAACCTTCCCTAGTCATGGTGCAAAAAAAAAAATGCTAAATGCAAAATTGTGGATATGTGTGAACATTGTGGATATTATGAAACATTTTTACAGTTTGTCCTTTATAATGTGTAGAAAATAATAGGCGTATAAAAGACACACTATGTTACTGCAGACTAATTAGGAGTCTTTGTTTGTTTACTTACTACTAAAAGACAAGTTGTGTAGTATGTTCAACATTTTATTGAAGGACTAAATTGCAATAATAAAAATATGTTTCATGTACACTAAAATTTTTTGTCACATTAAAGAAAATAATTATATTGTTTGTGGCACCCTTTATTTAGAAAAGTACCGAAAAGTTTTGAAAAACATTTTGGTATCAGGTACCAAACTAATGGTATTGGGACAACCCTAGACACAATCCAAACAACCTTCCCTAGTCATGGTGCAACAAAAAAAATGCTAAATGCAAACTTGTGGATATGTGTGAACATTGTGGATATTATGAAACATTTTTACAGTTTGTCCTTTATAATGTGTAGAAAATAATAGGTGTATAAATGACACAATATGTTACTGCAGACTAATTAGGAGTCTTTGTTTGTTTACTTACTACTAAAAGACAAGTTGTCTAGTATGTTCAACATTTTATTGAAGGACTAAATTACAATAATAAAAATATGTTTCATGTACACTAACATTTTTTGTCATAATAAAGACAATAATTACATTGTTTGTGGCCCCCTTTATTTAGAAAAGTACCGAAAAGTTTTGAAAAACATTTTGGTATCAGTACTGGTACCAAACTATTGGTATCGGGACAACCCTAGAAACAATCCAAACAACCTTCCCTAGTCATGGTGCAAGAAAAAAAAATGCTGAATGCAAAATTGTGGATATGTGTGAACATTATGGATATTATGAAACATTTTTACAGTTTGTCCTTTATAATGTGTAGAAAATAATTGGTGTATAAATGAGACAATATGTTACTGCAGACTAATTAGGAGTCTTTCTTTGTTTACTTACTACTAAAAGACAAGTTGTCTAGTATGTTCAACATTTTATTGAAGGACTAAATTACAATAATAAAAACATGTTTCATGTACACTAACATTTTTTGTCACAATAAAGACAATAATTACATTGTTTGTGGCCCCCTTTATTTAGAAAAGTACCGAAAAGTTTTGAAAAACATTTTGGTATCAGGTACCAAACTATTGGTATCGGGACAACCCTAGACACAATCCAAACAACCTTCCCTAGTCATGGTGCAAAAAAAAAAATGCTAAATGCAAAATTGTGGATATTATGAAACATTTTTACAGTTTGTCCTTTATAATGTATACAAAATAATCGGTAGATAAATTACACAATATGTTACTGCATAATTAGGAGTTTTTGTTTGTTTACTTCCTACTAAAAGACAAGTTGGCTAGTATGTTCAACATGTTATTGAAGGACTAAATTACAATAATAAAAATATGTTTCATGTACACTAACATTTTTTGTCATAATAAAGACAATAATTATATTGTTTGTGGCCCCCTTTATTTAGAAAAGTATCTAAAAGTATTGAAACACATTTTGGTAACACAATCCAAACAACCTTCACTAGTCATGGTGCAAAAAAAAAAATGCTGAATTACACTCGTTAAAGTGCATGATGGGTAAAAAATGTAATATTGGTATGGGGACAAGACTAGTCCAGATATTTGGATGTAAAAGAGATGAATCAAGTAAAGTGGGTCTTCTTTTTACAAAATATAAAAAAAAAAGAGCCAACTTCACATGATTCCGGGACTTTCTGAGGCTGACGTACAGTCGGACGTTGTCATCATTCAACGTCGCTGCACAGCAGGAATAACTTAGCATAAGCGGGAGGGGGATGAATATGAATGAAGGCGGCGGCAATTTGTCAACACGCATTCACCTGGAGACAGGAAGTAGAATGAAAAAAAAAAAAAAAAAAAAGTCCGAGGCTAACGACGCGGCGGTGAGGCAGGGACAGGCGATAATGGCCGCTCACATGCGATTAGTGCGGCGATATGACGGCGGGTGTCAGCGAGCCGCCTAATGACTCCTGCAGGGTGACGAGATGGGAGGAGACAGCGGCGTGAGCAGGAAGTGGAATAACACCCGCGGCCTCTTTAGTGGCGCACATAAGGAAGTGTCGCCACTAATTAGCCGGGCTTGGTGACGGGAAACTCCGACACGGGTCAAAATAGTACATCGTTTAAGTAAAGATACTCCCTCAGCACGGCCTTTCCTATCAACAACACCCAGTGAAGGTTTGGGAACTGAGGAGACACTTTTTGGAAGTGGAATTATTTCCAATTCTTGCTTGATGTACAGCTTAAGTTGTTCAACAGTCTCCCGTGTCGTATTTTGGCCTTCATAATGTGCCACAAATGCTATTTTACTACGAAGCCACGCTGTTGTAACGCGAGGCTTGGCATCGTCTCGCTGAAATAAGCAGGGGCGTCCGTGATAACGTTGCTTGGATTTTAGCATTAATTGTCACGGCGCTGATTCAAACCCGTTTCGAACAGTTCCTCCTCTGACTGCTCGCCCAGACACGCTGAGCACAGCGCGCCCACGCAGCGACAAGCCTGCAGACTATCAGCAATCTGCACACCTGGGACTGATGAGGGCGAGCTTAGTTACCTCTTGGTTGTGTCAGGCTTGCCACTGACAGTTTATTTGTGTTTTACTTTTTCCTCTGTGTGTGTTTAGTATTTCCTGCTTTTAGTTCCTGCCAGCGCTCTTATTTTGTCTGTTTCCTGTTTTTTTTTTTCCCTGTGCGCTGTTTCTCCTCAGCTGTGGCTGATTGGCACCTGGCCACACCTGGTGTCAATCAGCCTGGTCCTATTTGTACCTGCCTTTGTCCTCCAGTGGACCCCGACTTAAACAAGTTGAAAAAGTTATTCGGGTGTTACCATTTAGTGGTCAATTGTACGGAATATGTACTGTACTGTGCAATCTACTAATAAAAGTATCAATCAATCAATCAAAAGTCAGGCTGGATTATTCCTTCAAACTTTGTTGTTAACGAACCCCAAGATGCAGAGATGGAGGCAGGCATGGAGTGAGAAAACATGATTTAATAAAAATAATAGAACTAGGACAAACAAAAGGGTTACGACAAAAAAGCGCACGCGAGGCGTATAACAAACTAAGGGAGCTAGCATGGGAGCTAGAAAATAAAAGGAGCTTAACATGGAAGCTAGCAAAAAACAAAAAGGGTCTAGCCTGGAAGTTAGCGGGTAGCGAGCAGGAAAACAAAAGTCGTAACGTGTAGTACAAAACAAACTGGAAGCAGGGAACAAAGAACAGTAAGCTACAAATATCTAGCGGATATAGCTTACCGCTACGCTGCAAATACAAGACACGGCACGACACGACAGGAGCAACAAGAGCGACATCCACAAGACAATAATCCAGCCTGACTGGAGGACAAAAGCAGGTACAAATATGATCGGGCTGATTGACACCAGGTGTGGCCAGGTGCCAATCAGCCGCAGCTGAGGAGAAACAGCGCACAGGGAAAAAAAAACAGGAAACATACAAAATAAGAGCGCTGACAGGAACTAAAAACAGGAAATATAAACACACAAAGCGGAAAAAGTAAAACACAAACAAACTGTCAGTGGCAAGCCTGACAGGTTGCCTTCCCGAGTCTTCCCCCTTCGAGATCTCCCGTTGTGGACTGCCTTCCTCGATTCCCGACCCTCGCCTGAACACGGATCTAGACTCTTCTCTCTTGCCCTGGATCATCTGCCTGCCCCTCAGACTGCCTTCTTCCTTCACTCTTGGTAACACACACGTCAGTTAACCTTACACATAGTCTCACACATACTCACTCCTGGGTTTCTGTCACACACTCCATTTCCTTAGTTTAGTTTATTATACAAACCCCGTTTCCATATGAGTTGGGAAATTGTGTTAGATGTAAATATAAACAGAAAACAATGATTTGCAAATCCTTTTCGACCCATATTCAGTTGAATATGCTCCAAAGACAACATATTTGATGTTCAAACTCATAAACTTTATTTTATTTTTTTGCAAATAATAATTAACTTAGATTTTCATGGCTGCAACACGTGCCAAAGTAGTTGGGAAAGGGCATGTTCACCACTGTGTTACATCACCTTTTCTTTCAACAACACTCAATAAACGTTTGGGAACTGAGGAAACTCGGTGTTGAAGCTTTGAAAGTGGAAGTCTTTCCCATTTTTGTTTTATGTAGAGCTTCAGTCGTTCAACAGTCCGGGGTCTCCGCTGTCCTATTTTACGCATCATAATGCGCCACACATTTTCCATGGAAGACAGGTCTGGACTGCAGGCGGGCCAGGAAAGTACCCGCATTCTTTTACTACAAAACCACGCTGTTGTAACACCTGGCTTGGCATGGTCTTGCTGAAATAAGCAGGGGCGTCCATGAAAAAGACGGCGCTTAAATGGCAGCATATGTTGTTCCAAAAGCTGTATGTACCTTTCAGCATTAATGGTGCCTTCACAGATGTGTAAGTTACCCATGCCTTGGGCACTAATGCACCCCCATACCATCACACATGCTGGCTTTTGAACTTTGCGTCGATAACAGTCTGGATGGTTCGCTTCCCCTTTGGTCCGGATGACACCATGTCGAATATTTCCCCCAAAAATTTGAAATGTGGACTTGTCAGACCACAGAACACTTTTTCGCTTTGCATCAGTCCATCTTATATGATCTCGGGCCCAGAGAAGCCGGCGGCGTTTCTGGATGTTGTTGATAAATGGCTTTCGCTTTGCACAGTAGAGCTTTAACTTGCACTTACAGATGTAGCGACAAACTGTATTTAGTGACAGTGGTTTTCTGAATTGTTCCTGAGCCCATGTGGTGATATCCTTTAGAGATTGATGTCGGTTTTTGATACAGTGCCGTCTGACGGATGGAATGTCACGGTCATTCAATGTTGGTTTCCGGCCATGCTGCTTACGTGGAGTGATTTCTCCAGATTCTCTGAAGCTTTTGATGATATTATGGAGCGTAGATGTTGAAATCCCTAAAATTCTTGCAATTGCACTTTGAGAAAGGTTGTTCTTAAACTGTTTGACTATTTGCTCACGCAGTTGTGGACAAAGGGGTGTACCTCGCCCCATCCTTTCTTGTGAAATTTTTTAGGAAGCTGTTTTTATACCCAATCATGGCACCCACCTGTTCCCAATTAGCCTGCACACCTGTGGGATGTTCCAAATAAGTGTTTAATGAGCATTCCTCAACTTTACCAGTATTTTTTGCCACCTTTCCCAACTTCTTTGTCACGTGTTGCCGGCATCAAATTCTAAAGTTAATAATGATTATTTGCAAAAAAAAAAATACAGTTTATGAGTTTGAACATCAAATATGTTGTCTTTGTAGCATATTCAACTGAATATGGGTTGAAAATGATTCATTGTATTCTGTTTATATTTACATCAAACACAATTGCCCAACTCATATGGAAACGGGGTTTGCATTTGCACAGAGAAAGTTGCGGTGATACAATTTGAAACGTCATTATAGAACCAGACGTGCTGAGGAATATGCAACATTTTTTTTTTTAAGAAATCTTTTCTTGTGGCCCAGATTAGTGGCCCCCAGGTGAATTGAGTTTGAGACCACCAATTCAGCCCCTCCCACATAATACCGTATTTCCTTGAATTGCCGCCAATTATTTTAAAACCTCTTCTCACTAAAGCACTTACCAAAGGCATGCGGTAAATCTAGGCCTGCGCTTATAAATTTGAGTGTGATGTAAGGATACCATCATGATAAGCACATTTTGTAAAAAAAATTGTTATTATGGTTTAACCTTTACTTATAAATAAAGTCCATGCGCTGCTCCTTCTGATCAAAAGCATCGATAATGTCAGGCTTGCTCCTGACAGTTTGTCTATGTTTTAGTTTTTTCCTCTGCATTTGTTTATTTCCTGTCTTTTAGTTCCTGTCAAGTGCTCTTATTTTGTCAGCTTCCTGTCTTGTTCCCTGAGTGCTGTGTTCCTCCTCAGTGTGTTTAGTATATCCTGTCCTTAGTTCCTGTCTAGTGCTCTTATTTTGTCAGCTTCCTGTCTTGTTCCCTGAGTGCTGTGTTCCTCCTCAGTGTGTTTAGTATTTTCTGTCCTTAGTTCCTGTCTAGTGCTCTTATTTTGTCAGCTTCCTGTCTTGTTCCCTGAGTGCTGTGTTCCTCCCCAGTGTGTTTAGTATATCCTGTCCTTAGTTCCTGTCTAGTGCTCTTATTTTGTCAGCTTCCTGTCTTGTTCCCTGAGTGCTGTGTTTCTCCTCAGTGTGTTTAGTATATCCTGTCCTTAGTTCCTGTCTAGTGCTCTTATTTTGTCAGCTTCCTGTCTTGTTCCCTGAGTGCTGTGTTCTTCCCCAGTGTGTTTAGTATTTCCTGTCCTTAGTTCCTGTCTAGTGCTCTTATTTTGTCAGCTTCCTGTCTTGTTCCCTGAGTGCTGTGTTCCTCCTCAGTGTGTTTAGTATATCCTGTCCTTAGTTCCTGTCTAGTGCTCTTATTTTGTCAGCTTCCTGTCTTGTTCCCTGAGTGCTGTGTTCCTCCTCAGTGTGTTTAGTATATCCTGTCCTTAGTTCCTGTCTAGTGCTCTTATTTTGTCAGCTTCCTGTCTTGTTCCCTGAGTGCTGTGTTCCTCCTCAGTGTGTTTAGTAAATCCTGTCCTTAGTTCCTGTGTAGTGCTCTTATTTTGTCAGCTTCCTGTCTTATTCCCTGAGTGCTGTGTTCTTCCCCAGTGTGTTTAGTATTTCCTGTCCTTAGTTCCTGTCTAGTGCTCTTATTTTGTCAGCTTCCTGTCTTGTTCCCTGAGTGCTGTGTTCCTCCTCAGTGTGTTTAGTAAATCCTGTCCTTAGTTCCTGTCTAGTGCTCTTATTTTGTCAGCTTCCTGTCTTGTTCCCTGAGTGCTGTGTTCCTCCTCAGTGTGTTTAGTAAATCCTGTCCTTAGTTCCTGTCTAGTGCTCTTATTTTGTCAGCTTCCTGTCTTGTTCCCTGAGTGCTGTGTTCTTCCCCAGTGTGTTTGGTATTTCCTGTCCTTAGTTCCTGTGTAGTGCTCTTATTTTGTCAGCTTCCTGTCTTGTTCCCTGAGTGCTGTGTTCCTCCTCAGTGTGTTTAGTATTTCCTGTCCTTAGTTCCGGTCTAGTGCTCTTATTTTGTCAGCTTCCTGTCTTGTTCCCTGAGTGCTGTGTTCCTCCCCAGTGTGTTTAGTATTTCCTGTCCTTAGTTCCTGTCTAGTGCTCTTATTTTGTCAGCTTCCTGTCTTGTTCCCTGAGTGCTGTGTTCCTCCTCAGTGTGTTTAGTATATCCTGTCCTTAGTTCCTGTCTAGTGCTCTTATTTTGTCAGCTTCCTGTCTTGTTCCCTGAGTGCTGTGTTCCTCCCCAGTGTGTTTAGTATTTCCTGTCCTTAGTTCCTGTCTAGTGCTCTTATTTTGTCAGCTTCCTGTCTTGTTCCCTGAGTGCTGTGTTCCTCCCCAGTGTGTTTAGTATTTCCTGTCCTTAGTTCCTGTCTAGTGCTCTTATTTTGTCAGCTTCCTGTCTTGTTCCCTGAGTGCTGTGTTCCTCCTCAGTGTGTTTAGTATTTCCTGTCCTTAGTTCCTGTGTAGTGCTCTTATTTTGTCAGCTTACTGTCTTGGTCCCTGAGTGCTGTGTTCCTCCTCAGTGTGTTTAGTATATCCTGTCCTTAGTTCCTGTCTAGTGCTCTTATTTTGTCCGCTTCCTGTCTTGTTCCCTGAGTGCTGTGTTCCTCCTCAGTGTGTTTAGTATTTCCTGTCCTTAGTTCCTGTCTAGTGCTCTTATTTTGTCAGCTTCCTGTCTTGTTCCCTGAGTGCTGTGTTCCTCCTCAGTGTGTTTAGTATATCCTGTCCTTAGTTCCTGTCTAGTGCTCTTATTTTGTCAGCTTACTGTCTTGGTCCCTGAGTGCTGTGTTCCTCCTCAGTGTGTTTAGTATATCCTGTCCTTAGTTCCTGTCTAGTGCTCTTATTTTGTCCGCTTCCTGTCTTGTTCCCTGAGTGCTGTGTTCCTCCTCAGTGTGTTTAGTATTTCCTGTCCTTAGTTCCTGTCTAGTGCTCTTATTTTGTCAGCTTCCTGTCTTGTTCCCTGAGTGCTGTGTTCCTCCTCAGTGTGTTTAGTATATCCTGTCCTTAGTTCCTGTCTAGTGCTCTTATTTTGTCAGCTTCCTGTCTTACTCCCTGAGTGCTGTGTTCCTCCTCAGTGTGTTTAGTATTTCCTGTCCTTAGTTCCTGTCTAGTGCTCTTATTTTGTCAGCTTCCTGTCTTGTTCCCTGAGTGCTGTGTTCTTCCCCAGTGTGTTTAGTATTTCCTGTCCTTAGTTCCTGTCTAGTGCTCTTATTTTGTCAGCTTCCTGTCTTGTTCCCTGAGTGCTGTGTTCCTCCTCAGTGTGTTTAGTATATCCTGTCCTTAGTTCCTGTCTAGTGCTCTTATTTTGTCAGCTTCCTGTCTTGTTCCCTGAGTGCTGTGTTCCTCCTCAGTGTGTTTAGTAAATCCTGTCCTTAGTTCCTGTCTGGTGCTCTTATTTTGTCAGCTTCCTGTCTTATTCCCTGAGTGCTGTATTCTTCCCCAGTGTGTTTAGTATTTCCTGTCCTTAGTTCCTGTCTAGTGCTCTTATTTTGTCAGCTTCCTGTCTTGTTCCCTGAGTGCTGTGTTCTTCCCCAGTGTGTTTAGTATTTCCTGTCCTTGGTTCCTGTCTAGTGCTCTTATTTTGTCAGCTTCCTGTCTTGTTCCCAGAGTGCTGTGTTCCCCTGCGGCTGATTGGCATCTGGCCACACCTGTTGCCAATCAGCCGCCTCCTATTTGTACCTCCTTTGTCTTGTGTCAGTTGCTGGATCATTGGATTGTATTGTATTGTCATTTGTATTGTCGTCGCCACATGTCGCTTTTAGACTTGAGGGTTGCAGGTTCGATTCCCGCTTCCGCCATCCTAGTCACTGCTGTTGTGTCCTTGGGCAAGACGCTTTACCCACCTGCTCCCAGTGCCACCCACACTGGTTTGAATGTAACTTAGATATTGGGTTTCACTATGTAAAGCGCTTTGAGTCACTAGAGAAAAAGCGCTATATAAATATAATTCACTTCACTTTTGTCGTGTCGTTCTGATTTCTGCTATTACCTGTCGTGCTACATCTTGTCCTGGTCATCGTAGCGGTAAGCTGTTTTTGTTAGCCATAGCTATTTCCAGTTTTTCTGTTTGTTATCCTCTAGCTTCCATGCTAAAGTTCCCTTTTGTTTCTTGTTAGCTTCTATGCTAAAGGCCTTTTGTTTTTTTATCCGCCCACGTGCGCGCTTTTGGTCTGAACCCTTTGTTTGGTTTTGTCTTAGTATTTATATTAATATCATGTTTGCTCCATGCCTGCCTCCATCTCTGCATCTTGGGGTTCGACACCAAACAACTCTGACGGATAACTTGTTTATAGAAGTCTTCCTTATCTTTCTTCAGTTTTAAAAGTCTCTCTGTCTCGATGGAGATCTTCCTTTATTGAAAGTCCAGTTTAGAAAACGGTTTTATTTTAGATATGTAATCCTCCATGTTAAAAGTGCAAGCGAGAGGAAAAAATAAACACACGCTGCTCACTCTTGCTGCTTGTTGTCACTTCTTCTGCAGCCGAGTAGTCGCAAGAAGGATCACTAGCGCCCTCTACCACCAGGAGGCGGGAGTCATTTAATGAATCGTATTTGACACACGCAGCTACGGTATATTAATACAACATAGCTGCTTACTGTTCTTTTTAGCATATTCAATAGCTTGGACCTTAAATCCTTAATCTTCTTCCCTTTATGCGATTTCAAAGGATTTTGAAAATGATGACAGGTGAAGTGTCACTCGTGACGTGACGAGTTTGACCCGGTGGAAATTCTAGGCAGGAGCATACTATAAACCCGGCGGCAATTCAAGGAAATACGGCATCTGTGCTGTGTACCAATAATATATCATTCCTTTCATTTCATCTTATTGGAGGACAACAACTGAGGGGGAAAAAAACACCCTCTCTTGTAGTTCTTGGGTCGGGTAAAGTTTAGCTCTGGACCGCCGGTTCCACTTTATTGCCGCTTGGCCTTTCAGCCGAGAGCGCGGTGCCTCCGTCATAACTCTCTGCATACATAAAACGGAGGATTAGGAGCCTCGCTGGAAAGGCGGCATTGTTTACGAGCACAATATAGATTTTTTATAAAGCTCCCAGGAAAAGGGGGAATTACGTCTTAAATTACTAGGATGTCTCCGCCGGTCGGCACCAGAGAGAGTTATTTGGACCCCCGGGGGTCCTGGGAGCTCTTCGGTTTGCGGGGGGCGGGGTTGGAGTTAAGGGTGAGGGATCCAGGATGGCCCTCAGCTGAGAGGACTTGTGTTTTTTTATGGTGTAGAACAGGGGTGTCGAACTCAAAATACAGAGTGGGCCAAATTTAAAACTGAACAGAGCCGCGGGCCGAGGTTGAACAAATTAATCCTTTAATAGGGACCCAAACAAGTTTTGCATTGAATATTGACCAAGCAAGGCTTATATAACTTTATATTGACATGCAAAATCCAGTTTCAAATAATAATTAAAGCTGCAAGCAGCGTTGGTCGGGTCCGCCTTTGGTTCTCAAACCCTGATCTTAGTCAGACCTACATAGAGGTTTTTGTTTCATGTCTCTAGGTCATTCCCAACAGAAGTTACAAGCAGTTTTGCCTGGGTATTTTCCTAGGGGGCGTTAGAGCACAATTTTGATTTTTGGGGTTTGTTTTTGTATCAGATGGCAATTTTTGCCAGTCCTGATGTGTGTGTAAAATTTGGTGAGTTTTGAATTATGTTAAGGGAGTGAAATTATAGATCGGCGATTCTGGATGTTGTTGATGAATGGCTTTCGCTTGGCATAGTAGAGCTTTAACTTGCACTTTGAAGCATTTTAAGGGGGTCAAATTACAGTTTAAAGAGGCAAAAATGACATTTTTTAGGAAACTTTGCGCAGGGGTTATTTGAAGGCGCGTAAATCAAAACCGGAGCAGTAATCAAAACTTTGTTGGATAGTTTTAATCAAAAGGGTTCAATCTCTCTCCTGTGCGAGTTTGAAGCCGAAACGACAAACGCACTGGGAGGAGTTTCGATTTGAAAAAGGTGACGGGTTTTTACAAAACTTTTATTTTGGAGGGGTAATTTTTAACTTCCTGTTGATTTTTGCCGAAGGGTGTCAGTTATCTAAATGTAGGTCTAAGTGAGACCTACTTAGAAGTTTTTGTTTCATGTCTTTCCGGCATTCCTACCGGAAATTACAAGCAGTTTTGTCTGCGTTTTCTTCCTATAAGCAGTTTTTTCTGTGTTTTATTCAAAAATTGCGCTAGAGCGCAATTTTTAGTTTTATTTTTTTTTTTTTTCATTAGATCGCAATTTCTGCCAGTCCTGATGTGTATGCCAAGTTTGGTGAGTTTTGAAGCATTTTAAGGGGGTCAAATTACAGCTCAAAGAGGCAAAAATAGCATTTTTTGCGAAAATTTTGCTTTGAATGAGTTTTTGCAAAATTTCTGTTGATTTTAGGTATAGAAGTTTCAATAGGGTCCTTGGCCCATGGCAAAGGACTCCACAGGAGTCCTTTGCCATGGGCAGGGCGGACCCTAATTGAAGCTGCAAGCAGCGTTGGTCGGGTCCGCCTTTGGCTGCTGCCCCCGAGACCCACGGCCGGATAAGCGTTAGAAGACGCCTTGGAGCCACTATTTTGAGAATCTAATGCATTGTGAAAGTAATGCAGTTGTTGTATTGAAGTGAAAATATCAAACTTCCTGTTGATTTTTGCTAAAGTATGTTGATTATTAAAATGTAGGTCTAAGTGAGACCTACATAGTGTTTTTTGTTTCATGTCTCTCTGACATTCCTACCGGAAGTTACAAGCATTTTTGTCTGTGTTTTCTTCCTAGGAGCAGTTTGTCCTTGTTGTATTCCTAGGGGGGCGGTAGAGCGCAATTTTGAGTTTTGAGGTTAGGTTTTTTTCATCAGATCGCAATTTTTGCCAGACCTGATGTGTGTGTCAAGTTTGGTGAGTTTATAAGCATTTTAAGGGGGTCAAATAACAGCTCAAAGAGGCAAAAATGACATTTTTTAGGAGACTTTGCGCAGGGGTTCTTTGAAGGCGCGTAAAATCAAAACCTGAGAACTTATCAAAACTCTGTTCTATACTTTTAATCAGAAGGGTTCAATCTCTCTCCTGTGCGAGTTTGAAGCCAAAACAACAAACGCACTCAGAGGAGATAATGTTTGAAGAAAGGTGACAGGTTTTTACAAAACTTTTGTTTTGAAGGGGGGATTGCAAACTTCCTGTTGATTTTTGTTGGAGGGTTGTCAATGTATGAAATGTAGGTCTAAGCGAGACCTACATAGAGGTTTTTGTTTCATGTCTCTCCGACATTCTTATCGGAAGTTACAAGCAATTTTGTCTGTGTTTTCTTCCTAGGAGCAGTTTTTTCAGTGTTTTCTTCAAAAATAGCGCTAGAGCGCAATTTTGAGTTTTGGGATTTGGTTTTTTTCATTAGATCGCAATATTCGCCAGTCCTTATGTGTGCGCCAAGTTTGGTGACTTTTGAAGCATTCTAAAGGGGTCAAATTACAGCGCAAAGAGGCAAAAATTGCATTTTTTTGCAAAAATTCTATTTTGAAGGGGTTTTTGCCAACTTCCTGTAGATTTTCGCTGAAAGAAGTGAGTGTATGAAAATTGGGTCTAAGTCAGACCTACATAGAAGTTTTTGTTTCATGTCGCTAAGACATTCCTAACAGAAGTTACATGCAGTTTTGTCTGTAATTTTTTCCTAGGTAGGCGCTAGTGCGCAATTTTCATTTTGGGGGATTGGTTGCGATTCTGGACCACCATACGGCGCCTCAGGAAGGGGAAGCAGTGCACTATCAACACCGTGTATGGTGCGGATGGTGTTCTGCTGACTTCGACTGCGGATGTTGTGGATCGGTGGAGGGAATACTTCGAAGACCTCCTCAATCCCACCAACACGTCTTTCTTTGAGGAAGCGGTGCCTGGGGAATCTGTAGTGGACTCTCCTATTTCTGGGGCTGAGGTCGCTGAGGTAGTTAAAAAGCTCCTCGGTGGCAAGGGCCCGGGGGTGGATGAGATCCGCCCGGAGTTCCTTAAGGCTCTGGATGCTGTGGGGCTGTCTTGGTTGACAAGACTCTGCAGCATCGCGTGGACATCGGGGGCGGTACCTCTGGATTGGCAGACCAGGGTGGTGGTCCCTCTCTTTAAGAAGGGGGACCGGAGGGTGTGTTCCAACTATGGTGGGATCACACTCCTCAGCCTTCCCGGTAAGGTTTATTCAGGTGTACTGGAGAGGAGGCTTCGCCGGATAGTCGAACCTCGGATTCAGGAGGAACAGTGTGGTTTTCGTCCTGGTCGTGGAACTGTGGACCAGCTCTATACTCTCGGCAGGGTTCTTGAGGGTGCATGGGAGTTTGCCCAACCAGTCTACATGTGCTTTGTGGACTTGGAGAAGGCATTCGACCGTGTCCCTCGGGAAGTCCTGTGGGGAGTGCTCAGAGAGTATGGGGTATCGGAATGTCTTATTGTGGCAGTCCGCTCCCTGTATGATCCGTGTCAGACCTTGGTCCGCATTGCTGGCAGTAAGTCGGACACGTTTCCAGTGAAGGTTGGACTCCGCCAAGGCTGTCCTTTGTCACCGATTCTGTTCATAACTTTTATGGAAAGAATTTCTAGGCGCAGTCAAGGCGTTGAGGGGTTCCGGTTTGGTGGCCACGGGATTAGGTCTCTGCTTTTTGGAGATGATGTAGTCCTGATGGCTTCATCTGGCCGGGATCTTCAGCTCTCACTGGATCGGTTCGCAGCCGAGTGTGAAGCGACCGGAATGAGAATCAGCACCTCCAAGTCCGAGTCCATGGTTCTCGCCCGGAAAAGGGTGGAGTGCCATCTCCGGGTTGGGGAGGAGACCCTGCCCCAAGTGGAGGAGTTCAAGTACCTAGGAGTCTTGTTCACGAGTGGGGAAAGAGTGGATCGTGAGATCGACAGGCGGATCGGTGCGGCGTCTTCAGTAATGCGGACGTTGTATCGATCCGTTGTGGTGAAGAAGGAGCTGAGCCGGAAGGCAAAGCTCTCAATTTACCGGTCGATCTACGTTCCCATCCTCACCTATGGTCATGAGCTTTGGGTCATGACCGAAAGGATAAGATCACGGGTACAAGCGGCCGAAATGAGTTTCCTCCGCCGGGTGGCGGGGCTCTCCCTTAGAGATAGGGTGAGAAGCTCTGCCATCCGGGAGGGGCTCAACGTAAAGCCGCTGCTCCTCCACATCGAGAGGAGCCAGATGAGGTGGTTCGGGCATCTGGTCAGGATGCCACCCGAACGCCTCCCTAGGGATGTGTTTAGGGCACGTCCAGCTGGTAGGAGGCCACGGGGAAGACCCAGGACACGTTGGAAAGACTATGTCTCCCGGCTGGCCTGGGAACGCCTCGGGATCCCCCGGGAAGAGCTAGACGAAGTGGCTGGAGATAGGGAAGTCTGGGCTTCCCTGCTTAGGCTGCTGCCCCCGCGACCCGACCTCGGATAAGCGGAAGATGATGGATGGATGGATGGATGGATTGGTTGCTTAATATGTTTGGAGGGTTTGCTATACCGGCGTGTGTGTTAAATTTGGTGAGTTTTGAAGCATGATAAGGGGGTCAAATTACAGCGCGTAGGTGCGGAATAATAATAAAACACAGCAGTTTCAATAGGGTCCGCAGGTCCATGGCAAAGGACTCCACAGGAGTCCTTTGCCATGGACCTGCGGACCCTAATAATTAAAACATATCAATGTCATATCAAATAAAATTAAAGCTGCAAGCAGCGTTGGTCGGGTCTGCCTTTGGCCGCTGCCAAGCCGTGGTCTAAGTCAGACCTACATAGAAGTTTGTTTCATGTCTCTATGACATTCCTAACAGAAGTTACAAGCAGTTTTGTCAGGGTTTTTTCTTAGGGGGAGCTAAAGCGCAATTATGACTTTAGGGGTTTGTTTTTTTATTAGATGGCAATTTTCACCAGAGTTTTAAAGCATGATAAGGGGGTCAAATTACAGATCGGCGTTTCTGGATGTTGTTGATAAATGGCTTTCGCTTTGTATAGTAGAGCTTTAACTTGCACTTTGAAGCATTTTAAAGGGGTCAAATTACAGCTGAAAGAGGCAAAAAGGACATTTTTTAGGAAACTTTGCGCAGGGGTTCTTTGAAGGCGCGTAAAATCAAAACCGGAGCAGTAATCAAAACTCTGATCTATACTTTTAATCAGAAGGGTCCAGACTCTCTCCTGTGCGAGTTTGAAGCCGAAACGACAAACGCGCTCAGAAGAGATAACTTTTGGTGACGGGTGTTTACAAAACTTTTATTTTGAAGGGGTAATATTTAACTTTCTGTTGATTTTTGCTGAAGGATGTCAATTTTAAAACGTAGGTCTATGTGAGACCTACATAGAAGTTTTTGTTTCATGTCTTTCCGGCATTCCTACCGGAAGTTACAAGCAGTTTTGTATGTGTTTTCTTCCTAGAAGCAGTTTTTTCTGTGTTTTATTCAAAAATTGCGCTAGAGTGCAATTTTGAGGTTTTTTTTTTTTTTTTCATTAGATTGCAATTTTTGCCAGTCCTGATGTGTGTGCCAAGTTTGGTGAGTTTTGAAGGGGGTCAAATTACAGCTCAAAGAGGCAAAAATAGCATTTTTTGCGAAAATTTTGCTTTGAATGAGTTTTTGCAAAATTTCTGTTGATTTTAGGTATAGAAGTTTCAATAGGGTCCTTGGCCCATTGCAAAGGACTCCAAAGGACCCTAATTACACGGCGGGCCAAATTTGGCCCTCGGGCCAGAGTTTGACACCCATGGTGTAGAAGAAGCTTGGAATACATTTGTTATGTGGAATAACACTCCAAAAATATTATACCATTGTCGAGCTACTATTCCGTATACGAACCCCGAAAGCAGTGAAGTTGTCAGCTTGTGTAAATGCTAAATAAAAAGAGAATACAACAAATCCTTTTCAACTTATATTCAACTGAATAGACTGCAAAAAAACAATATTTAACATTAAAACTAAGAAATGTTGTTATTTTATGCAAATATTTGCTCATTTGGAATTGGACGCCTGCGAGGTGTTTCCAAAAAGCTGGCACGAGTGGCAAAAAAGACTGAGAAAGTCAAGGAATGCTCGTCAAACACTTATTTGGAACGTCCCACGGGTGAGAACGGGCGAATTGGGAACAGGTGGGTGCCATGATTGGGTATAAAAGCAGCTTGCGTGAAATGCTCACTCGTTCACAAACGAGGACGGGGCGAGGGTCGCGACTTTGTCGACAAATGCCTGAGCAAAATTTTTAAGAACAACATTTCTCTAAGTGCAATTGCAAGAAATTTAGGGATTTCACCATCTACTCGCCGTCATATCATCAAAAATCACTCCACGTAAGCCATGATACTCGATCCCTCAGGCAGTACTGCATCAAAAAGCGACATCCGTGTGTAAAGGATATCACCACGTGGGCTCAGGAGCACTTCAGAAAACCGCTGTCGGTAACTACAGTCGGTCGCTACATCTGTGAGTGCAAGTTAAAACTCTACTATGCAAAGCCACAGCCATGTATCAACAACACCCAGAAACCCTGCTGGCTTGGCTGGGCCCGAGCTCTTTTAAGATGGACTGATGCAAAGTGGAAAAGTGTTCTGTGGTCTGACGAGTCCACATTTCAAATAGTTTTCGGAAACTGTGGACCAAAGAGGAAGAGAACTATCCGGACTGTTCCAGGCACAAGGTGTAAAAGGTGTGTGATGGTATGGGGGTGCATTAGTGGCCAAGGCATGGGTAACTTACACATCTGTGAAGGCACCATGAATGCTGAAAGGTACATACAGCTTTTGGAGCAACATATGTTGTCATCCAAGCAACGTTATCATGGACGCCCCTGCTTATTTCAGCAAGACGATGCCAGTATGGCTTCATAGTAAAAGAGCGCGGGTATTAGACTGGGATAAGAATTGGGAAAGAATTCCACTTCAAAAATGGCGTTTGTTTACATTGTGACGGCGGTGAGCTATTGTCTCCTCCGACGGTGTGGAGTGAAGCATGTGTAGTTATTCCTCATCCTCCAGTGATAATGCTACTTGTAAGAAACTCACTTTGTCACCATGTAGGCCAGGTTTAGTGATTTAGAACAGTGGTCCCCAACCACTGGATTGGTAAAAAAATGTTATTAAATCAACATAAAAAACGCAAGATACCCTTTCAATTAGTGCACCAACCCAAAAAACCTCCCTTTTTCATGAAAAAGAAAAAAAAAAGAACCCCCCTGGCCCTTCTACTTTTCTGTCTAAACACTGTGTCTGCTTATAAGTACTCTGTGTGTGTGCGCTGCCGAACATGCTCTTCTGCTTGTAAAACCAGCAACGTCAGAACGTCATGCCTGGAAAAAAAATAAAAAATATATGGCAAACAGGTACTTTTCAAACATGGTATAGTACCGTTTTTCATTCATTAGTAGCACGATACTATACTAGTACCGGTACCGGTATACCGTACTCAAGAAAAGATGGGAGTTGCAGATGTTTCACCAGAGAAGGCCAAGTCTTCCTAAACAGGAGAGCAGAGTTTTCCAGCTCTGGATCGTTTACATTTTTGAGTGACATGGCGAGGTTTTAGCACTTCCTGTTTGGCCTGCCTGTGTCCCTGAAAAAACCGTTGCGTATTATTATTATTATTATTATTATTGTTGGCTTCAAACACTGATGACATCTATTAATCAATACAAGAAGAAAGGAGTTAAATAGAGACAGAATTAAATTCGGCTCAATTGAGGAGAAACGTCTGGACTGTACTCTTTGTCCAGTGTCCCCCTGACGAAAGATTGTACGCCTCCTCTTTTAGTTGGACTTTCCCCGATTACATGGCAACAGCTGTTTCTAAGGGACGGGGGTCGAAAACAGCCGTCGCCTTTGGGTGCCTGTAGGGGAGTCTGGCCCTGCTTACTTTTTGCTTTGTAGTTCTCGGGTCAAGACTAAAATCTTTCTGTGTATTACAACAGTCGTCCCCAACCACCGGGCCGCAGAATTTGTCCCACCACGCTCTGACGAAAGATTGTACGCCTCCTCCTTTAGTTGGACTTTCCCCGATTACATGGCAGCAGCTGTTTCTAAGGGACGGGGGTCGAAAACAGCCGTCGCCTTTGGGTGCCTGTAGGGGAGTCTGGCCCTGCTTACTTTTTGCTTTGTAGTTCTCGGGTCAAGACTAAAATCTTTCTGTGTATTACAACAGTCGTCCCCAACCACCGGGCCGCAGAATTTGTCCCACCACGCTCTGACGAAAGATTGTACGCCTCCTCTTTTAGTTGGACTTTCCCCGATTACATGGCAGCAGCTGTTTCTAAGGGACGGGGGTCGAAAACAGCCGTCGCCTTTGGGTGCCTGTAGGGGAGTCTGGCCCTGCTTACTTTTTGCTTTGTAGTTCTCGGGTCAAGACTAAAATCTTTCTGTGTATTACAACAGCGGTCCCCAACCACCGGGCCGCAGAATTTTTTTTTTTTTTTTTTTTTTTTTATCAAATCAACCTAAAAAACACAAGATTCACTTACAATTAGTGCACCAACCCAAAAAAAACTCCCTTTTTCATGACACACACAAAAAATAAAGGTTGGGGACCACTGGATTACAATACATGAAAGAAACCGACACCTTCATGTTGCCTTCCATCCTACACGGTGGAGTTTTACTAGCCTCCTTCTTGGTAGGATCAAAGACAGCTTTTGTGATAATTTAGATACAATTATTCTGATATTTATAATTTTTATGCAAGACGGCCGTAAACTTCCAGGACCCACACACCCGTTTTTCTTCTAATCCATCCCCGCGTCAACCTTTCTCTCCGGTACTTGACCTGCAAGATCTCCGACGCCGCGTCTCGGAGACGGACTCATGTGTCAGCTGGCATCAGCGGAGCGGCGGCGTTGATGCGATGTGGCTGCGTGGCGTGAACCCCCCCCCCCCCTCCTCCTCCTCCCCGGGCTGGGTAATAAATCACCGTGGTGACCTTTTACGTTGTGACACACAATGTTAGCAGTCCTTCCATTTCCCGCCCGATATTATTGTTTTATAACAAGCTGTCACCCGCCAATTACAATGACGCAAATAAATGCGCGCGACGGCAATGTTGCCTTGCTCATAAACACTTCATAATGGGACTGAATGTGCATGGTGCTTGTCCGTACAACTACGCACATTGTTATGCACCTTATGCACATCCGGTCCGCCAGAGAATAAGGAGACGTAGCGGGAGAGAGCAATGTCAACCGGTACCGGTATTTCGATACTTTTCCATACTTTTCTAAATTAAGAGGAACACAAAAAATGTCATTATTGGCTTTATTTGACAAAAAAAAATGTGAGTGTACATGAAACATATGTTTATTTTTGTAATTTAGTCCTTCAATAAAATGTTGAACATATTAGACAACTTGTCTTTTAGTAGTAAGTAAACAAACAAAGACTCCTAATTAGTCTGCAGTAACATATTGTGTCATTTATACACCTATTATTTTATGAGGGACAAACTGTAAAAATGTTTCATAATATCCACAACGTTCACACGTACACACAATCTTGCATTTTGCATTTTTTTTTTGCACCATGACTAAGGAAGGTTGTTTGGATTGTGTCTAGGGTTGTCCTGATACCAATAGTTTGGGACCGGTACCAACATGTTTTTTGCTACTTTTCTTAATAAAGGGGATTAGGAAAAATTTCATTATTGGCTTTATTTGACCAAAAAAAATGTTAGTGTACATGAAACATATGTTTATTATCGTCATTTAGTCCTTAAATAAAATGTTGAACATACTAGACAACTTGTCTTTTAGTAGTAAGTAAACAAACAAAGACTCCTAATTAGTCTGCAGTAACATATTGTGTCATTTATACACCTATTATTTTCTACACATTATGAGGGACAAACTGTAAAAATGTTTCATAATGTCCACAACGTTCACACGTACCCACAATCTTGCATTTTGCTTTTTTTTTTTTTGCACCATGACTAGGGAAGGTTGTTTGGATTGTGTCTAGGGTTGTCCTGATACCAATAGTTTGGTACCGGTACCAAAATGTATTTCGCTTCTTTTCTTAATAAAGGGGATTAGGAAAATTGTTATTATTGGCTTTATTTGACAAAACATTTTTTTGTTTACATGAAACAGATGTTTATTATTGTAATTTAGACCTTCAATAAAATGTTGAACATACGAGACAACTTGTCTTTTAGTAGTAAGTAAACAAACAAAGACTCCTAATTAGTCTGCAGTAACATATTGTGTCATTTATACACCTATTATTTTATGAGGGACAAACTGTAAAAATGTTTCATAATACCCACAACGTTCACACGCAACCACAATCTTGCATTTTGCTTTTTTTTTTTTGCACCATGACTACGGAAGGTTGTTTGGATTATGTGTAGAGTTGTCCTGATACCAATAGTTTGGTACCGGTACCAGAATGTATTTCGATACTTTTCTTAATAAAGGGGATTAGGAAAAGTTTCATTATTGGCTTTATTTGACAAAAAAAATGTTAGTGTAGATCAAACATATGTTTATTATTGTAATTTAGTCCTTAAATAAAATGTTGAACATACTAGACAACTTGTCTTTTAGTAGTAAGTAAACAAACAAAGACTCCTAATTAGTCTGCAGTAACATATTGTGTCATTTATACACCTATTATTTTCTACACATTATGAGGGACAAACTGTAAAAATGTTTCATAATACCTACAACGTTCACACGTACCCACAATCTTGCATTTTGCTTTTTTTTTTTTGCACCATGACTAGGGAAGGTTGTTTGGATTGTGTCTAGGGTTGTCCTGATACCAATAGTTTGGTACCAGTACCAAAATGTATTTCGCTACTTTTCTTAATAAAGAGGACTAGGAACATTTTTATTATTGGCTTTATTTGACAAAAAAAATGTTAGTGTACATGAAACATATTTTTATTATTGTCATTTAGTCCTTCAATAAAATGTTGAACATACTAGACAACTTGTCTTTTAGTAGTAAGTAAACAAACAAAGACTCCTAATTAGTCTGCAGTAACATATTGTGTCATTTATACACCAATTATTTTCTACACATTATGAGGGACAAACTGTAAAAATGTTTCATAATATCCACAACACTCACACGTACCCACAATCTTGCATTTTGCTTTTCTTTTTTTGCACCATGACTAGGGAAGGTTGTTTGGATTGCGTCTAGGGTTGTCCTGATACCAATAGTTTGGTACCGGTACCAATATGTTTTTTGCTACTTTTCTTAATAAAGGGGATTAAGAAAAATGTCATTATTGGCTTTATTTGACAAAAAAAATGTTAGTGTACATGAAACATATGTTTATTATTGTCATTTAGTCCTTAAATAAAATGTTGAACATACTAGACAACTTGTCTTTTAGTAGTAAGTAAACAAACAAAGACTCCTAATTAGTCTGCAGTAACATATTGTGTCATTTATACACCTATTATTTTATGAGGGACAAACAGTAAAAATGTTTCATAATATCCACAACGTTCACACGTACCCACAATCTTGCATTTTGCTTTCTTTTTTTTTTGCACCATGACTAGGGAAGGTTGTTTGGATTGTGTCTAGGGTTGCCCTGATACCAATAGTTTGGTACCAGTACCAAAATGTATTTCGCTACTTTTCTTAATAAAGGGGATAAGGAAAAATGTCATTATTGGCTTTATTTGACCAAAAAAAATTTTAGTTTACATGAAACATATGTTTATTATTGTCATTTAGACCTTCAATAAAATGTTGAACATACTAGACAACTTGTCTTTTAGTAGTAAGTAAACAAACAAAGACTCCTAATTAGTCTGCAGTAACATATTGTGTCATTTATACACCTATTATTTTCTACACATTATGAGGGACAAACTGTAAAAATGTTTCATAATATCCACAACGTTCACACGTACCCACAATCTTGCATTTTGCTTTTTTTTTTTTGCACCATGACTAGGGAAAGTTGTTTGGATTATGTCTAGGGTTGTCCTGATACCAATAGTTTGGTACCGGTACCAAAATGTATTTCGCTACTTTTCTTAATAAAGGGGACTAGGAAAAATTTTATTATCGGCTTTATTTGACAAAAATGTTAGTGTACATGAAACATATGTTTATTATTGTCATTTAGTCCTTCAATAAAATGTTGAACATACTAGACAACTTGTCTTTTAGTAGTAAGTAAACAAACAAAGACTCCTAATTAGTCTGCAGTAACATATTGTGTCATTTATACACCTATTATTTTATGAGGGACAAACTGTAAAAAGGTTTCATAATACCCACAACGTTCACACGTAGCCACAATCTTGCATTTTGCTTCTTTTTTTTTTGCACCATGACTAGGGAAGGTTGTTTGGATTGTGTCTAGGGTTGTCCTGATACCAATAGTTTGGTACCAAAATGTATTTCGCTACTTTTCTTAATAAAGGGGATTAGGAAAAATGTCATTATTGGCTTTATTTGAACAAAAAAAATGTTAGTGTACATGAAACATATGTTTATTATTGTCATTTAGTCCTTCAATAAAATGTTGAACATACTAGACAACTTGTCTTTTAGTAGTAAGTAAACAAACAAAGACTCCTAACTAGTCTGCAGTAACATATTGTGTCATTTATACACCTATTATTTTCTACACATTATGAGGGACAAACTGTAAAAACATGATTATTAGTCTTCTTGTTCATTTAATGTTAATATCTGCTTATTTTCAGTTTTAACATGTTCTATCTACACTTCTGTTAAAATGTTATAATCACTTATTCTTCTCTTCTTTGATACTTGACATTAGTTTCGGGTGATATCACACATTTAGGTATCGACCCGATACCAAGTAGTTACTGTATCATACATTGGTCATATTAAAAGTCCTCAAGTGTCCAGGAACGTATTTACTGACTTTATAAACATAATACAAAACATATTGATGTAATCATAGTAGTATCGACTGGATACGCTCTTGTACTTGGTATCATTACAGTGGATGTCAGGTGTAGATCCACCCATGGCGTTTGTTTACATTGTGTCGCCGGTGAGCTATTGTATCCTCCTACGGCGTGTAGTGAAGCATGTTTAGCTATCCGTCCTCCTCCAGTGATAATAGTACTTGTAAGAAATTTACTTTATTTTTCGCCATGGAGGCCAGGATTAGTGATTTAGAAGTAGCTAAAACACTGCGGATGGACGTTAGCTGGATGTTAGTTGGGTATTTTTTTTAAATGACTGGCGACTTTTTCTGGTCTTTCTGGTCTTGAAAGTGGTTTAGATTGCAGTTTTGTGGCAAACATGTGGAGCAGGGCCGTCCAACTCATTGTTTTAGCCAATAATATGCATTTGTTTATTATACGCTGTGGAGAGGCGGAGCCGGCGAACGAGCAGTGGGGCAGGGATGGCGGCGAGGAGGCGGACAATGCCGCCGAGCGGAGAGGCGGGGCGTGCCGGGAGCGACGCCGCAGTCATGTGCAGGTGTGTGTATCGCGCACAAGTACACAATTAACTTATCTCCTCACGATGTATAAAAGGGGAAAAGGAGGAGAGATCGGTGCAGTGACCGAGGATTGAAAGGAAAGAGCAGACGAGGACGACGACGACGGCGGCGGAAAAGCGAGCAGTGAAGAGGAGCGGCTGAAAATCGATCCGACCTAAAGACAAAGCTTTATTTGAAAAATAAACAAGTTTCAAACCTGCTCAAAGAAATGTCCTTCCTGGGTGGTCCATTGAACCCAAGTGACGACAGTGTGAGTCATCCACACACGCATTTTTTTTCAAAATATGTAGATTTTACAGCATAAAAATGACTCCCTGTGTTACGTACGTGTGTAATTACGTCAAATATGATAGGCCAGAGCGGCTCGGAGACCCTGAGCGTAACAAGCGGTGGAAAATTGATTGATGGTCGGGCTAGAGAGGACGGATTTAAAAAAAAAAAGATTGAAAAAATACCAAAAAAAGGGGCCGCACTTTGGACGCTAAATGGACGTAGTTTGGGGGAGGGGATCCCTGGTTTAGAGTCCAAGTTGAGTGACTCGCCATTGAAGATCATTTGAGTGGAACGAGCGTACACGTTGTAGTTTTAGCATAAATACCAGTCGTAAATAAGCGATCACGGTGCGTTTTTAAAAGCTTTTACCGCCTCGCGACAACATGGGCATCGTTTATCTTTTCATCGAAAAACGTGGCTCGTCAATTAAAAAAAACAAAAAAACAAAAACACAAAAGTGTCGGCCTGACGTCCCTCAAGTAGCAAAGTGCGTTCGCTGTCATGATGAATACCGGACTCAAAAATAAATCAATAAGGCGGAGCGTGGCGTTCCCCGAGACGCGGCGTGGAATCACAGCTATCAATCCTTCACGTCCTGCTCGTTACCCCCTCACGTCCCCCCCTGCACCTCCACGCTCGGACACCCCGGGCGCCGCCGGGGACCGCCGGCCGACGAGCGTCATCATCCTAATGGGCCGTGGTAAATGGAGCGGCTCCGGGCCGAGCGGTCTGCTCCGTGATCCGCGGCCGGAGCCATTTCACGGTGTCTGCCCGGGACCTGCTCGCACTCGGTCACGGTGATGGAAAGCTCCGGGGCGCCGTCCACGTCCAAATGGACGGGGGGTGGGGGGGTGTGGCGGTCGCCGCCCGTACGCATTAACTTCCAGGGGGGCTTGATCCGGGCCCCGAGTCACGCCGATTTGTGCTCTTAGCAACGCGTGGCAAAGTCGGCCGGCGCCACGGCAACCGCGGACATTGGGATGAGAGCGTGTGTCAATCATGTAAATGGATCTAATTGCTAGAACGATGAACGCTTCCCTCCGGCGTTAGCACGGATTTCACACTCCCGACCTTGAGTAATGGCGGCTTGAACACACATTTGAACGGAAAGATGAACGTATTTTAGTCTTCTTGGGTACCTAAGGAACACCTGGTCTACAGGACTACCGTATATTTCCGACTATAAGGCGCACTTACAATCCTCTCGTTTGCTCAAAAATCGTTAGCACGCCTTATAACGTACGGAATAATTTCGGTTGCGCTTACCGACCTCAAAGCTATTTTACTTGTTACACAGTGCGATAAAAATTGTGACCAGTAGATGGCAGCCACACATAAGAGGTAGGTAGGTGTAAACTGCAAGATGATGGCGGTCACACATAAGAGATACAAGGTAAACTGAAAGATAAAGGCAGTGAAACGATAAGTGCGACCAGTAGATGGCAGCCACACATAAGAGATCATGTAAACGCCGAGATGATGGCAGTCACACATAAGAGATATGTCTAAAATGCACAAGGGTGGCAGTCATACATAAGAGATACGTGTGGACTGCAGCATGATGGCACTCACACATAAGAGATACGTGTAAACTGCAAGAAGATGGCAGTCACACATAAGAGCTAGGTGTAAACTGCAAGATGATGGCGGTCACACATAAGAGATACATGGTAAACAGAAAAATAAAGGCAGTGAAACGATAAGTGCGACCAGTAGATGGCAGCCACACATAAGAGATCATATAAACACCGAGATGATGGCAGTCACACATAAGAGATATGTGTAAACTGCACAAGGGGTGGCAGTCATACATAAGAGATGCGTGTGGACTGCAATATGATGGCAGTCGCACACAAGAGATACGTGTGGACTGCAGTATGATGGCACTCACAAATAAGAGATACGTTTAAACTGCAAGAAGACGGCAGTCACACATGAGAGATATGTGTAGGCTGCAAGATGATGGCAGTCACACCTAAAATAAACATGTAAACTGCAATATGATGGCAGTCACACATAAGAGATACGTGTGGACTGCAATATGATGGCAGTCACACATAAGAGATACAAGGTAAACTGAAATATAAAGGCAGTGAAACAATAAGTGCGACCAGTAGATGGCAGCCACACATAAGAGATCATGTAAACGCCGAGATGATGGCGGTCACACATAAGAGATATGTCTAAAATGCACAAGGGTGGCAGTCATACATAAGAGATACGTGTGGACTGCAGCATGATGGCACTCACACATAAGAGATACGTGTAAACTGCAAGAAGATGGCAGTCACACAAAAGAGCTAGGCGTAAACTGCAAGATGATGGCGGTCACACATAAGAGATACAAGGTAAACTGAAAGATAAAGGCAGTGAAACGATAAGTGTGGCCAGTAGATGGCAGCCACACATAAGAGATCATGTAAACGCCGAGATGATGGCAGTCACACATAAGAGCTAGGTGTAAACTGCAAGATGATGGCGGTCACACATAAGAGAAACAAGGTAAACTGAAATATAAAGGCAGTGAAACGATAAGTGTGACCAGTAGATGGCAGCCACACATAAGAGATCATGTAAACGCCGAGATGATGGCAGTCACACATAAGAGATATGTCTAAAATGCTCAAGGGTGGCAGTCATACATAAGAGATACGTGTGGACTGCAGCATGATGGCACTCACACATAAGAGATACGTGTAAACTGCAAGAAGATGGCAGTCACACATAAGAGCTAGGTGTAAACTGCAAGATGATGGCGGTCACACATAAGAGATACAAGGTAAACTGAAAGATAAAGGCAGTGAAACAATAAGTGCGACCAGTAGATGGCAGCCACACATAAGAGATCATGTAAACGCTGAGATGATGGCAGTCACACATAAGAGATATGTGTAAACTGCACAAGGGTGGCAGTCATACATAAGAGATGCGTCTAGACTGCTATATGATGGCAGTCGCACACAAGAGATACGTGTGGACTGCAGTATGATGGCACTCACAAATAAGAGATACGTTTAAACTGCAAGAAGATGGCAGTCACACATGAGAGATATGTGTAGGCTGCAAGATGATGGCAGTCACACCTAAAATATACATGTAAACTGCAATATGATGGCAGTCACACATAAGAGATACGTGTGGACTGCAATATGATGGCAGTCGCACATAAGAGATACAAGGTAAACTGAAATATAAAGGCAGTGAAACGATAAGTGTGACCAGTAGATGGCAGCCACACATAAGAGATCATGTAAACGTTGAGATGATGGCAGTCACGCATAAGAGATATGTGTAAACTGCACAAGGGTGGCAGTCATACATAAGAGATGCGTGTAGACTGCAATATGATGGCAGTCGCACACAAGAGATACGTGTGGACTGCAGCATGATGGCACTCACACATAAGAGATACGTGTAGACTGCAAGATGATGGCAGTCACACCTAAAATATACATATAAACTGCAATATGATGGCAGTCACACATAAGAGATACAAGGTAAACAGAAAGATAAAGGCAGTGAAACGATAAGTGCGACCAGTAGATGGCAGCCACACATAAGAGATCATGTAAACGCCGAGATGATGGCAGTCACACATAAGAGATATGTGTGAACTGCACAAGGGGTGGCAGTCATACATAAGAGATGCGTGTGGACTGCAATATGATGGCAGTCGCACACAAGAGATACGTGTGGACTGCAGTATGATGGCACTCACAAATAAGAGATACGTTTAAACTGCAAGAAGACGGCAGTCACACATGAGAGATATGTGTAGGCTGCAAGATGATGGCAGTCACACCTAAAATAAACATGTAAACTGCAATATGATGGCAGTCACACATAAGAGATACGTGTGGACTGCAATATGATGGCAGTCACACATAAGAGATACAAGGTAAACTGAAATATAAAGGCAGTGAAACAATAAGTGCGACCAGTAGATGGCAGCCACACATAAGAGATCATGTAAACGCCGAGATGATGGCAGTCACACATAAGAGATATGTATAAACTGCACAAGGGTGGCAGTCATACATAAGAGATGCGTGTAGACTGCAATATGATGGCAGTCGCACACAGAGATACGTGTGGACTGCAGTATGATGGCCCTCACAAATAAGAGATACGTTTAAACTCCAAGAAGATGGCAGTCACACACAAGAGATACGTGTAAACTGCAAGATGATGGCAGTCACACATGAGAGATATGTGTAGGCTGCAAGATGATGGCAGTCACACCTAAAATATACATGCAAACTGCAATATGATGGCAGTCACACACAAGAGATACGTGTAAACTGCAAGATGATGGCGGTCACACATAAGAGATACAAGGTAAACTGAAATATAAAGGCAGTGAAACGATAAGTGTGACCAGTAGATGGCAGCCACACATAAGAGATCATGTAAACGCCGAGATGATGGCAGTCACACATAAGAGCTAGGTGTAAACTGCAAGATGATGGCGGTCACACATAAGAGAAACAAGGTAAACTGAAATATAAAGGCAGTGAAACGATAAGTGTGACCAGTAGATGGCAGCCACACATAAGAGATCATGTAAACGCCGAGATGATGGCAGTCACACATAAGAGCTTGGTGTAAACTGCAAGATGATGGCGGTCACACATAAGAGAAACAAGGTAAACTGAAATATAAAGGCAGTGAAACGATAAGTGTGACCAGTAGATGGCAGCCACACATAAGAGATCATGTAAACGCCGAGATGATGGCAGTCACACATAAGAGATATGTCTAAAATGCTCAAGGGTGGCAGTCGCACACAAGAGATACGTGTGGACTGCAGTATGATGGCACTCACAAATAAGAGATACGTTTAAACTGCAAGAAGATGGCAGTCACACATGAGAGATATGTGTAGGCTGCAAGATGATGGCAGTCACACCTAAAATAAACATGTAAACTGCAATATGATGGCAGTCACACATAAGAGATACGTGTGGACTGCAATATGATGGCAGTCACACATAAGAGATACAAGGTAAACTGAAATATAAAGGCAGTGAAACGATAAGTGTGACCAGTAGATGGCAGCCACACATAAGAGATCATGTAAACGTTGAGATGATGGCAGTCACACATAAGAGATATGTTTAAAATGCACAGGGGTGGCAGTCATACATAAGAGATGCGTGTAGACTGCAATATGATGGCAGTCGCACATAAGAGATACGTGTGGACTGCAGTATGATGGCACTCATAAATAAGAGATACGTTTAAACTGCAAGAAGATGGCAGTCACACATGAGAGATATGTGTAGGCTGCAAAATGATGACAGTCACACCTAAAATATACATGTAAACTGCAATATGATGGCAGTCACACATAAGAAATACGTGTGGACTGCAATATGATGGCAGTCGCACATAAGAGATACAAGGTAAACAGAAATATAAAGGCAGTGAAATGATAAGTGTGACCAGTAGATGGCAGCCAAACATAAGAGATCATGTAAACGCCGAGATGATGGCAGTCACACATAAGAGATATGTGTAAACTGCACAAGGGTGGCAGTCATACATAAGAGATGCGTGTAAACTGCAATATGATGGCAGTCACATATTAGAGATACGTGTGGACTGCAATATGATGGCAGTCACACATAAGAGATACGTGTAGACTGCATTGTGATGGCGGTCACACATAAGAGATATGTGCGGACTGCAATATGATGGCAGGCTCACATAAAAGATACCCGTAGACTGCAATATGATGGCAGTCACACATAACAGATATGTGTAGACTGCAATATGATGGCACGCACACATAAGAAATACATTTCGACTGCAAGATGATGGCAGTCACACATAAGAGATACCTGTAAACTGCAATATGATGGCAGTCACACATAAGAGATACAAGGTAAACTGCAAGATAAAGGCAGCCACAAATAAGAGATATGTGTAAACTGTAAGATGATGGCAGTCACACATGAAAGATACCTGTAGACTGCAATATGAAGGCAATCACACATAAGAGATACAAGGTAAACTGCAATATAAAGGCAGTCACACATAAGAGATATGTGTAGACTGCAATATGATGGCAGTCACACATAAGAGATACTGTACATGCACTGCAGGGCGAATGCCGACAATGTTTCCTGCTTTTTTAAAGCTTTGACCCGGAAGCACAAGTGCCATTTCGTCTGGTGTTCGTCCGTAGCATTTCCACTCGCGTGGATTCGTCATTCCTCACCCTAAGCAACATTTTTGAGTTTTACAATTTAACTAAAACAATTCTTTACTTACTAAAGCGTCCCACGTGTGATGTCTGTAGGAGTGTTTTCATGCATGTATATTTTTTGTTTACAAATGATCGTAATATAATGAAGCTCGCGTCATTAGCATTAGCTAATATGCTTACAACAACATTCTTTTTGTTTTGTTCCAGTTTCACGAATTCCCGAGTAAATTCACCAAAACGTCACCGTGGAGTTATTGAGTCGGTTTAGCTGATTGGAGAGTTAGCTTTCGCAGCTAGTGGGTCCATGACCATGACTTCTGTTTTGTTTAATCCGCCGTTTTACTGCCTTGTTACAGAGAGCGTTTGGAAACAATCAAAGTATGTAAATATTTATGTGTAAATAACTCATTTCAAAATGTATATATCTGCGGCTTATAGTCCGATACGGTAATTATGATGCATACTTTGAACTCATTTTAAAATATATATATATATTTTGACATAAATCATTGTCAGAATGTCACAGATGCTCATGTTGTACATGTCTCGCAACTGTGACAAAGACAAGACATTTGAACAAGACTGTGTACCGTGTTGTGTGCAACAAAACACCCGTCAAGCCTTAATTGTGATACCAATTAATTAGTCCTTGCATCAGCGTTTAACAGCGTTGGAATCCATTAAAGGATGGAGACATAATCAAAGGACGGAACGTCTTTCGGGACCACAGAGCTATTTTCTGAATAAAGATGTCGTAGCCTCGTCTAAACATCAAAACCCTACATCGAGTCACATGACTCAGGTTTAGTTCCGATCGGGGACATGTTTGCATGGAGGTGGGGGGGGGGGGGGGGGTATGGGGGGGAGTTGTAGCGAAACTTGCATGCACATGTATTTAGAGTCATAAGAAGAAGGGGTAAAAGTGATTAAGGAATTGTGTTTGTTTACATCAGGGGTGTCCAAACTTTTCACTTGGGGGGCCGCATTGGGCTAAAAAAAAATTGGCCGAGGGGCCAAAAGCTGACCGCAATTAAAGTATATGTATGTATATATATATATATATATGTGTGTGTGTGTATATGTATGCATATATGTGTAGCTGTGTATATATAGATACAAATATATATAAATAGATATATAATTATATACATACATATATAAATATATGTGTGTGTATATATATATATGTATATGTGCATCTATTTATTTATATATACATACAGTATATATATACATATATATATGAATATACATGTGTATCTATTTTTATATATATATATCTGTATATATATATATGTCTATCTATTTATATATATATATGTGTGTATATATATATATATATATATATATATATATGCATATATGTGTATCTGTATATATATATATAGAAACACATATATATAAATAGATATATATATAATTATATACATACATATATAAATATATGTGTGTATATATATATATGTATATACATACAGTATATATATACATATATATATGAATATACATGTGTATCTATTTTTATATATATATATCTGTATATATATATGTCTATCTATTTATATATATATATGTGTGTATATATATATATATATATATATATATATGTATGCATATATGTGTATCTGTATATATATATATAGAAACACATATATATAAATAGATATATATATAATTATATACATACATATATAAATATATGTGTGTATATATATATGTATATATGTGCATCTATTTATATGTATATATATATATATATATATATATATATATATATATATATATATATATACACATATATTCAATGACAGCGATGAGGTGGGGACTTGTCCAGGGTGTACCCCGCCTTCCGCCCGATCGTAGCTGAGATAGGCGCCAGCACCCCCCGCGACCCCAAAAGGGAATAAGCGGTAGAAAATGGATGGATGGATGGATATATTCAATGAATATATATGTGTATCTATTTATATATATATATATATATCTGTATATATATATATATATATATATATATATATATATATATATATCTGTATATATATGTATATATATATATATATATATATATATATATATATATATATACATATATATATGTATGTATATATATACATGGAAAAACAGTACTACCGCAAAAACAAATTTACTGTTTTTCCATTTACAGTAATACACCGTTAAAAACAACAACCGTTTATTTTACGGTCAGAGAGTTTTAACGCAAACATTTTTATTTTTCAATTCATAGTAATATGCTGTAAAAAACACTATAATTTTTTGGCAATTTTTAACAATTTGATGGGTAGTTTGCTGTACAATTATTAAGTCAAACAGATATTTAGGCCTTTATTTTTATTCAAACAAAAAAAATGTTTGGAAAGTATGATGATATATTGTTATATTTGTTGCAATAATGTATACTATTAAAGTTGAAAATGTATATCTATATATTTCCACATATTGGCCGCCATCTGACTCGTCCCCAGTGTACTGGGGGACACTTGGCATGGCGACTCACCACCAAGTCCTGCCTCAGCCCTCCCATAACTTTTGGACTTGTTTTGTTTATTGTTTTATTTCTGGGGACATCTGGAATCCGTCTTTTAAGGGACGGATTTTCATTCAAAAATTTTAAAAATCAATCACATTTAGTGAGAAAATATGAAGTACTTCGAACATGCGCACATATTTCTTCTGGTGGCTAAAAGGAAATGGGTTTTTAGTTGCTGTGGCAGTGCTTTTATTTTAAACTTACTTTGCACTGAACATGAAGTTTTAATGCTGTGTAATTGTCAGGGTTAGTTGTTGGCGAACCCCAGGATGCAGAGATGGAGGCAGGCATTGAATAGGACAACATGATTTAACTAAAATAATAGAACAAGAACAAACAAAAGGGTACTAACACAAAGTGCGCACGAGGCGGATAACAAACTAAGAGAGCTAGCATGGGAGCTAGAAAACAAAAAGGAGACTTATTATGGAAGCTAGCAAAAGTAACATAAGTGAAGCATGTTTTAGATTTTATATATTTTGAATCTTGTTCTTGTAGTGATGGGGTAGGTTTATGTAAGCGTTGCTTCAACCTACACCCTTTCGGCTCAATCATTGCTCAAATGAGTGTTTTTTTTTGTTTTTTTTTCCTTTTTTTGTTGTTGTTCTTTGTTTTATGTGAAGATTGCCGAAATAAATAAATAAAATAAAATAAAATATAATAAATTAAAAAAACAAAAAGGGGCCTAGCGTGGAAGCTAGCGGGTAGCGAGCAGGAAAACAGAAGTCGTACTTGTAAAATGAAAGAACAAACTGGAAGCAGGGAACAAAAAACAGTAAGCTAAAAATATCAGCGCAGTGGGAGAGTGGCTGTGACCAACCCGAGGGTCACTGGTTCAAATCCCACCTAGAACCAACCTCGTCACGTCCGTTGTGTCCTGAGCAAGACACTTCACCCTTGCTCCTGATGGGTGCTGGTTAGTGCCTTGCATGGCAGCTCCCTCCATCAGTGTGTGAATGTGTGTGTGAATGTGGAAGTAGTGTCAAAGCGCTTTGAGTACCTTGAAGGTAGAAAAGCGCTATACAAGTACAACCCATTCATTCATTCATATAGCTTACTGCTACGCTGCAAAGACACGACAAGGCACGACACGACAGGAGCGATTATACATGACAAGAGCGACAAGAAGTGACATCGACAAATCAATAATCCAGCACTGACTGGAAGACAAAACAGGCACAAATAGGAGCGGGCTGATTGACACCAGGTGTGGCCAGGTACCAATCAGCCGCAGCTGTGGGGAAACAAAGCACTCAGGGAGACAAACAGGAAAGCTGAACCAAAATAAGAGTTCTGACAGGAACTATGGACAGGAAATACTAAACACACAGTGGAAAAACTACAACACAAACAAAATGTCAGCGGCGAGCCTGACAGTAATTAGACGGCGGTTATGAACGGACCATTTTTTTTGTCCGACTATGTCCAGTATGTCGACTAAAGCGGGCAATTTTTGGTAATAATAAGAACACGGTTGCCGGGGACTAAATTAGTTGATGGGCAAAGATGGGAAATAAGTGATTCACCCGTGTTTTCCGGAACAAGGCCTGAGTCAAACGCCTGGAGAAGAAGACAAAATATACACGATGTAGAGGGAAAAAAATGAAGCGACACGTCGCCCTGAGCGCCAACAAAACAAAGTACAGACGCTAACAGGAGCTGACGGGTGCACACAACTGATCAGTCCTGGGTCGGACCACGACTAGCTTCCGTCTTTGCACACAAAGTCACCGTGACCCTGAAATGTTGTTTTCCCACCAGCTTGGACTTGACGTTACGTCGACAAAAAAAACATGTTTGTTTGTTTTTTTCAACCTTCAAAGACAGTTTAGAGTGCAGGAGAACGCGGAAAAGAAAACAAAACACCGCAGCAACACAACAAATAGGAGGAAACTGCAGAGTCAGCAGAGGAGCATGTTCGGCAGTGCACACGCACAGACATTGTGTAGACACGCATTTTGGGGTTAAAAAGTAAAGATAAAAGGGAAGTTATAACAGCTAACGTCCATCCACAGTGTTTTAGCTACTTCTAAAATCACTAATCCTCGCCTCCATGGCGACAAATAAAGTGAGTTTCTTACAAGTAGTATTATCACTGGAGGACGAGGAATACCTAAACATGCTTCACTACACACCGTAGGAGGATACAATAGCTCACTGGTGTCACAATGTAAACAAACGTTATGGGTGGATCGACACCTGACATCCACTGTAATGATAACAAGTACAGGAGCGTATCTTGTTAATACTGCTATGATTGCATTCATATTTTTTTAATATTTTTTTTGTTTTTTTTAATATGTTTATAAAGAGAAGTAAATGTGTCCCTGGACACGTGAGGACTTGAATATGACCAATGTATGATCCGGTAACTACTTGGTATCGGATCGATACATGTGTGGTATCATCCGAAACTAATGTCAAGTATCAAAGAAGAGAAGAATAAGTGATTATTACATTTGAGCAGAAGTGTAGATAGAACGTGTTAAAACTGAAAATAAGTGGATATTAACAGTAAATGAACAAGTGGATTATTAATACATTTTTTACAGTTTGTCCCTCATAATATGTACAAAATGACACAATATGTTACTGCATAGACTAATTAGGAGTCTTTGTTTGTTTACTTACGATTAAAAGACAAGTTGTCTAGTATGGACCACTCTTTCGTCCCCGAAATACTCGAGCTAAAACACGTTGCAAAAAAACCAACAAACAAGTATCAGATGATATCGGCTTATTTGTAAAATGTCCGATACAGGCAGTCCGGCAGAGTGTTTAGTTGTGCAAAGCAATCAACAGCAATTAACAGTTAACATCAAAATGTCCTCCAATAAGCACACAAATAATAATTAACTTGGAATTTCCTGGCTGCAACACGTACCAAAGTAGTTGGGAAAGGGCATGTTCACCACTGTGTTACATCACCTTTTCTTTTAACAACACTCAATAAACGTTTGGGAACTGAGGAAACTAATTGTTGAAGCTTTGAAAGTGGAATTCTTTCCCATTCTTGTTTTATGTAGAGCTTCAGTCCTTCAACAGTCCGGGGTCTCCGCTGTCCTATTTTACGCTTCATAATGCGCCACACATTTTCCATGGGAGACAGGTCTGGACTGCAGGTGGGCCAGGAAAGTACCCGTACTCTTTTTTTACGAAGCCACGCTGTTGTAACACATGCTGAATGTGGCTTGGCATTGTCTTGCTGAAATAAGCAGGGGCGTCCATGAAAAAGACGGCGCTTAAATGGCAGCATATATTGTTCCAAAACCTGTATGTACCTTTCAGCAATAATGGTGCCTTCACAGATGTGTAAGTTAGCCATGCCTTGGGCACTAATGCACCCCCATACCATCACACATGCTGGCTTTTCAACTTCGCGTCGATAACAGTCAGGATGGTTCGCTTCCCCTTTGGTCCGGATGACACCATGTCGAATATTTCCCCAAAAATTTGAAATGTGGACTCGACAGACCAAGACCACAGAACAATTTTCCACTTTAAATCAGTCCATCTTAGATGATCTCGGGCCCAGAGAAGCCAGCGCCGTTTCTGGATGTTGTTGATAAATGGCTTTCGCTTTGCATAGTAGAGCTTTAACATGCACTTACAGATGTAGCGACCAACTGTATTTAATGACAGTGGTTTTTTGAAGTGTTCCCTGAGCCCATGTGGTGATATCCTTTAGAGATTGATGTCGGTTTTTGATACAGTGCTGTCTGAAGGATCATAGGCCACGGTCATCAATGTTGGTTTCCGGCCATGCCGCTTACGTGGAGTGATTTCTCCAGTTTCTCTGAACCTTTTGATGATATTATGGAGCATGGATGTTGAAATCCCTAAATTTCTTGCAATTGCACTTTGAGAAAAGTTGTTCTTAAACTGTTTGACTATTTGCTCACGCAGTTGTGGACAAAGGGGTGTACCTCGCCCCATCCTTTCTTGTGAAAGACTGAGCATTTTTTTTGGGAAGCTGTTTTTATACCCAATCATGGCACCCACCTGTTCCCAATTAGCCTGCACACCTGTGGGATGTTCCAAAATAAGTGTTTGATGAGCATTCCTCAACTTTATCAGTATTAATTGCCACCTTTCCCAACTTCTTTGTCACCTGTTGCTGGCATCAAATTCTACAGTTAATAATGATTATTTGCACACACAAAAAATGTTTATGAGTTTGAACATCAAATATGTTGTCTTTGTAGCATATTCAACTGAATATGGCTTGAAAATGATTCATTGTATTCCGTTTATATTTACATCAAACACCATTTCCCAACTCATATGGAAACGGGGTTTGTAAAAGTTGACATAACTCCAGTCATCTCCCACTCGGTGCAGGTATTTGAGGTGTGTGCTGTCTTAGATATTGGCAGGTGATGTTTTGCTTCTTTTACAACAACATCACCTGGCACTTGGCAGAGCCACTTCACCTAACATTTTCCCATGAATACGATGTTAAAAAAAAAAAGGCTGTGTTGCAGCGGGGAAACATTTCTGCAGTCGACAGCGGGGGGGCCGGGGGGACGCCGCACCAATCAATTTAGGACGCAAACAATTAAGGCGAGAGAGGTGCGAGGCTGACCTGTGACCTCTGTAAATGACACATTTCATGTGGGCGCACGGAAACACTGGATTATTGCACGCCCGGCTGCATCAATCTGTCAATGAGAGGTCAGCAGGTCGCGCTCTCTCTCTCTCTCTCTCTCTCTCTCTCTCTCTCTCTCTCTCTCTCTCTCTCTCGCTCTCTCTCGGCAGGCGCTCATAAAGCCAGGAAGGCGCGTAAAAAAATAGATAAATAAAACGTTGGAGAAGGTGAAGACATAACCGCTCTTTAAAGTTAACATACGCAATATATCAACATGTACAATATATCATGTTGCATCACACATGCATGCATACAACATGATACATCACACGTGCATGCATACAACATGATACATCACACATGCATGCATACAACATGATGCATCACACGTGCATGCATACAACATGATACATCACACATGCACGCATACAACATGATACATCACACATGCATGCATACAACATGAGATGCATCACACGTGCATGCATACAACATGATACATGACACGTGCACGCGTACAACATGATGCATCACACGTGCATGCATACAACATGATGCATCACACGTGCATGCATACAACATGATACATCACACATGCACGCATACAACATGATACATCACACATGCATGCATACAACATGAGATGCATCACACGTGCATGCATACAACATGATACATGACACGTGCACGCGTACAACATGATGCATCACACGTGCATGCATACAACATGATACATCACACATGCATGCATACAACATGAGATGCATCACACGTGCATGCATACAACATGATGCATCACACGTGCATGCGTACAACATGATGCATCACACGTGCATGCATACAACATGATACATCACACATGCATGCATACAACATGATACATCACACGTGCATGCATACAACATGATACATCACACGTGCATGCATACAACATGATACGTCACACATGCATGCATACAACATGATGCATCACACATGCATGCATACAACATGATGCACCACCCATGCATGCATACAACATGATGGATCACACGTGCATGCATACAACATGATACATCACACATGCATGCATACAACATGATGGATCACACGTGCATGCATACAACATGAGATGCATCACACGTGCATGCATACAACATGATGCATCAAACGTGCATGCATACAACATGAGATGCATCAAACGTGCATGCATACAACATGCGATGCATCACACATGCATGCATACAACATGATGCATCACACGTGCATGCATACAGGATGCATCACACGTGCATGCATACAACATGATGCATCACACATTCATGCACACAACATGATGCATCACAAGTGCATGCGCACGACATGATGCATCACACATGCATGCATACAACATGATGGATCACACGTGCATGCATACAACATGATGCATCACACATGCATGCATACAGCACAGAGATGCATCACACTTGCATGAATACAACATGATGCATCACAAGTGCATGCATACAACATGATGCATAACATGATGCATCACACATGCATGCATACAACATGATGGATCACACGTGCATGCATACAACATGATACATCACACATGCATGCATACAACATGATACATCTCACGTGCATGCATACAACATGATGCATCACACGTGCATGCATACAACATGATGCATCACACGTGCATACAACATGATGCATCACACATGCATACAACATGATACATCACACGTGTATGCATACAGATTGATGCTTCACACATGCATACAACATGATACATCACACGTGCATGCATACAACATGATACATCACACGTGCATGCATACAACATGATACATCACACGTACATGCATACAACATGATGCATCACACTTGCATACAACATGATGCATCACACATGCATAAAACATGATACATCACACATGCATACAACATGATACATCACACTTGCATACAACATGATACATCACACTTGCATGCATACAACATGATACATCACACATGCATAAAACATGATACATCACACATGCATACAACATGATACATCACACTTGCATACAACATGATACATCACACGTGCATGCATACAACATGATACATCACACGTACATGCATACAACATGATGCATCACACATGCATAAAACATGATACATCACACATGCATACAACATGATACATCACACTTGCATACAACATGATACATCACACGTACATGCATACAACATGATGCATCACACTTGCATACAACATGATGCATCACACATGCATAAAACATGATACATCACACATGCATACAACATGATACATCACACTTGCATACAACATGATACATCACACGTGCATGCATACAACATGATACATCACACATGAATACAACATGATACATCACACATGCATAAAACATGATACATCACACATGCATAAAACATGATACATCACACATGCATACAACATGATGCATCACACATGCATACAACATGATACATCACACATGCATAAAACATGATACATCACACATGCATACAACATGATACATCACACATGCATGCATACAACATGATACATCACACATGAATGCAATTTCCGGTTCCTCTATTCAACATGTTGTAAAAAGGAGCAGGTAGAAGCGGAGCTTATTCAACCCTACCCCTTTTCTTAGCAACTAGCAGTTGCTAAGACTTTTGTTCACTTCCTGTTCTCAATGTATTCACAATATACACCATATGTAACAACATTAAAAATAAATAAGTTATATTTCACATGGTGAGAAGTGTTTCTTGAAGTGGATCATATTAGTACATTGTTTGATTGCTTTGCTTAGTCCATTCTATCATTTAACTGAACTTGTCCTGTTTTTTGTTTTTTTCAACCGGGGACATCTGGAATCCGTACTTTAAGGGGCGGGGGATTGTGATGATCCGCTGCCAGGATCATGTTTTCTTTCTTTCAAAATTAAAAAAAACAATTACATTTAGTGAGAAAATATCAAGTAGTTTATTGACACGTATCTGTGGAGAGGCGGAGCACACGGTCCGACAGAGCGGCGGGGCCAAGATGGCGGCAAGGAGGCGGAGAATGTGAGCGAGCGGCGAGGCGGGGCGTGCCGGGAGCGACGCCACAAGCGAGATCAGGTGCGTGGACACAATTTATGAATCCTTTCGCACTAAAAGGGGCGGCAGCTGTGAACAAACAGCGCATGCAACAAGAGAGCGACAGCGAGAGGCAGACGCAAAAGATGTGGACGGCTGAAAAGCGGCACGGAGGAGTGAGCCGTGAGAGCGCGGATGGCTGAAAAGCAACCCGCAAAAGACTTTTCTTATTTGCATAAACAAAGAAGTCCACATCTGCTCGCAAATGTCCTTCCTTGGTGGTCCTGGGAACCTGCACGACGGCATGAATCCGTCACACTATCATTTCCAGGTGTTTGCGGGCCAGATAAAAAGATGTCGCGAGCCAGATCTAGGCCCCGTGCCTTGAGTTTGACACATGTGTTCTAGCGTCAACACCTGTTTGGTTGTTCGAGATTTTAAAAGGAGTGGATTAAGGATCAGCGCTGGCTCGGCACATTAAAATCCTCCAAAGGCAAACAAGTGGGACTCCTAACAATGTTTGTTTCTGTATTATTCATACGGCGTCAGCAGACGGGTCAAAGGACGACGCGGCAGCCCAGGCGAGCGGGATAAATAATTTAGCATTCTCGTGCCCTGCCGGGTAATAAAGGCGACGTCTTTATGTTCCGTGTCTAAGTGAGATGGATGTTGTTGAAACTGCCGAATGCGACTTTACGGCAAAAATGCCATCCGTCTGCTAAAGGAGCTCTCATAATGGCGACCACTCTTCATTCACACACGCCGGCGTATGTCTTTCTTCACCAGACAGGTTCATTATCTTCCACTTCCTGCTCCTCCAACCCAAATGATCAATCCGGCGGTTGTAAAAATCCATTTTCAGGGTTACGTTCATTTATTTGTGGCGGCTCTGGCAAATACATTTGGACCGGGGCGGAGCCAACTCGCATCCAGGACAGCCAGACAAAGTGCAACCCCATAACGCTTGACAAAAAAAAACTGTTGCCTGCACAAGCATAACTCCCCCCCGTGTTTTGACCGCTTATGTTGACATGCGTTGCCTGTACAAGCATAGTACAAGAAGTAGCTAAAACAGTTTTAGTGTTATAAATTCACCAAAATGCGTCCGTTCTCCCTTTTTCTGTCGACGGACTGTCTGCTTGTATGTACTCTGTGTGTGTGCGCTGCCGAACATGCTCCTCTGCTGGTAAAACCAGCAATGTTATGACGTGACGACGAATTGTGCCTGTAAAAAATGTTTTTTTTTTAAATTGGCGATTTCAAACAGAGTATAGTACCATTTTTGATTGATTAGTACTGCAATACTGTACTATACTGTACAAACCTAGTTGACATATATATTGGAATTTGTGTTTAACCTTCGTCTTGTGTTAGGGTCGGCACCGACCCGTTTTAGTTTTTAAATGCATAAAAACACCACATACGTTTATTTTTTTTGCATCAAAGCTTTTTGACTTTGTCAGGAACCTCTTTGTCAACAAAATAAAACATTTACATTTTTTTCACTAAATTATAAAATGCTCTGGTAGAAATTATGCCCTTGGTGTTGTTAGGGTCGGTTTCGACCCGGTTATAAAAATAAGATGATAAAGCAATGATAAAAGCCAAAACTGAACACACTGACAGCCAGCTCCTCTCCCAATCATGTGAGCTTTAGTGGATTCTCATTTTACCTTGTTATCCTGTACAAAAACAAACAAAAGACGGACACTAAAAGTGTCACTTTTTGCCACTCTGATTTAGTTTTTTTTATTAGTTTTGGAACTAGAAATCTATTTCTCTTGGTTTCATTTGCTTGATTGGTTGTTTGTTTGATGTTGGATTTCTGTTGCTGCAAAAAACACTTTTTAGCCTTTTTCTTGAAGTAAATATATATGGGTCGAAATTGACCCGTAACACCATAGATGTTACTATAGTTAAAATTCTTAAAATGAAAAAAATAAACAAAACACATTTATTTAAGAGATTTGTTCTAATACCCCTTAGTAATAGTTAGGTAACTATTATATGATTCTATTGAGGTACGTTTTACCATTTTTAAAAATTGAAATCGAGGGGTATACTGACAATAAAAAGGCCCAATGGCCCAAACCAAAAATATTAAAACCAATATTTTCAAGGATAAGGAAGCCTAACAAGGTAACCAAGAGATGAGAAACAAATTGGATGATAGATAATTGTTTTTAGTGTATTTTACAGCTGATTTAAAACATGGGTCAAAACCGACCCGTTAACATAAGAGATGGTAACAGAAAGCTAACACAAGAGGTAGGTTAAACAAGCCCACCTGTAGCAGATCCTACAAAGTGAGGACCAGACATAATGACTCATGTTTAAAATCATTCATAATAAAAGGGGCTAACAATTCTAGCGATTAGCACGTTTAGCCTCTCCATCTCCATGACAACACACCTCAGCGGGCGCCAAATGAGGCCCGGCGGCGGCGGCAGCAACGCAACCTCCGTCTCCTCAGCGGGACGCGTCGTTAATCACAACAATCAAAACTTCCCCCCCCCCCAGGAAGCGACTGGGGCAGGTGTTGGCCTGGCAACGCTCGCCCTCCGCCAAGAAGACAGCTGCCGGTGGCCCGGTCCCTGGTCCCTGGTCCCGGCACGCATTAGTTGTTGTGTGGCACACGTCCAAAAACACACAAGTCTTTGTTTGGTCCACCTTTAGTTCACTACTTTCAACAAAGGCTTGTCATGTTCTAATTGGCAACAAATCAGAAAACATCACACATCAACACATCATACCTTACCGGCCTCCTGAAAGGTCTCAGTTGTGTCTAACTAAGGCACTTTTATAGCAGGAATTCTTAACCTTTTCCACCTTAGGGCCCGACTTGTCCACTACAGAGGGGCCCGGGGCCCCACTCAAATATTACCGCTGAATTAGAAATGTTACCCTTGACTTTATTGATAGTCAACAGTTATATCTAACCTTCTTCAAATAATAGGTAACCATGTTTTAATCATACCCATTATGGTTGATTTAACACACAAACCTGGGGCTTGTGTCAGGCGGATTAGAAAAAAAAAAAAGCAGAGCCCAAAGAAAGGATTTAATTTACATATAATTATGTTACGCATTAAATAAATACGCTAAATAAATGAAAATGAAAAGACATAGTCATAATTTTGGCGCTTAAGAAAACCTCTCTATGACTTTAGCGCCAGATGTCACGTAAAGACATTTTTGCAGATATGCTTGTACAGGTAAGACTACAACAAATGTCAACATAAGCGGCCAAAAGAGAAACAAGCCATTGTTTGCTCATTTGCTGGTGAAGTTAACAACACATGTCAACACAAGTGGGCGAAACAGAAACAAGCCATTTTTTTGCAGATATACTTCTAAATGTAACAATACAGCAAATGTCAACATAAGCGGTCAAATCAGAAACAAGTCACTAGTTTGATGTGTGTGTGTGTATGTGTGTGTGTATATGTATACATACATATATATATATATGTGTGTGTGCGTATGTGTGTATATATGTGTTTAAGTGTATATGTATGTTTGTGTATATATATGTATATATGTATATATACACACACATACATGTATATACACATATATACACACATACATATATAAACAAACATATATACAGATACACACAGTATATATGCATATATATTTATATATGTATATATACACACACATATACAGTATATATATATACACATACATATACATACACATATACATATATACACATCCACACACATATATTTACATATACATACATACATATATATATATACACACACATATATATACATACATATATATACACACATATTTACACACACACACACACACACACACACACACACACATATATATGTGTGTGTAAATGTGTATATACGTGTGTATGTATGTATATTTGTATATATATATATATATATATATACAAATATATATACACAGATACATATATATTTATATATGTATATATACAGACACATATACATATGTATAAACATACATACATATATATATATATATATATATATGTGTGTGTGTGTGTGTGCGTATGTGTGTATATATGTGTTTAAGTGTATATGTGTGTTTGTGTATATGTATGTATATATGTATATATACACATATATATATATACATACATATATATACACACATATATTTACACACACACAAACATATATATATGTGTGTGTAAATGTGTATATACGTGTGTATGTATGTATGTATATTTGTATATATATATATATATATGTATATATATATACACAGATACATATATATATGTATATGTATATATACAGACACATATACATATATATAAACATACATATATATATATATATATATATATATATATATGTGTGTGTGTGTGTGTGTGCGTATGTGTGTATATATGTGTTTAAGTGTATATGTATGTTTGTGTATATGTATGTATATATGTGTATATATACACACATATATGTATATACACATATATACACACATACATATATAAACACACATTTACACACATACACATATATACAGATGCACACAGTATACATGCATATATATTTATATATGTATATACACACACATATACAGTATATATATACACATACATATACATATAACATATATATACATCCACACACATATATTTACATATACATATAACATATATATACATCCACACACATATATATATATATATATATATATATATATATACATACATATTTATATATATATACACACATATTTACACACACACACACATATGTATGTGTGTATGTAGATATGTATATATATACATGTATATATATATATATATATATATATATATACAGATATATATATATATATTTGTATATGTATATATAGACACATATACATATATATAAACATATATATATATATATATATATATATATATATATATATATATATATACATATATATACACAAATAATTGTTAAAGCGGCCCGCTGAGTGCATCTATAACCGCGATGTGGCCCTCAATGTAAATCAGTGTGACAGGCCTGCAATAAACAAACGTTTTGTTTTTCAAAGTGAGGATTGTGCTTCACTTGTCAACATAAACCTGACAAATACATTTCAGCTGAAGGTGCCTTTAAGGACCGAGTACAGAGAAGCATCAAATATTCCAAACAAAACAAAAATGTCAGCACAAAGTGACAAAGTCGTGATGACAACATCCACTCTTGCCTTCAAATAAAGATGTTTAAAAACCAACAACCTCCATGTTTCACAGCGGCTCTGCAGCTTCTTCCAACATGGAGACCAACAAAAAGTGTGTGGACTTTGAGGTTTGTTGCCTTCAGGGTCCTCACCAGGACCCTTCATGCACCACCTGCCAATCATGCTAACGAGCGCCCGCAGACACAACCCCGGGAGGAGCACATGGTGGCACGCATGACACACACACACACGCCCACATACCTCACGACCACACACACTCTAATATCAGACATGCACTTCTTTTTACACTTGAATCCGTTTGCAAGACACATTGAAATGACGCCTAAAGTTGTGTACGACTCGGTTATTTTACACTTACACACAACTTGTGAGGAAAGATGCATCGGCACAACATCTTAGCCAATCAACGTACGTATTATTAAACCACACAACCCCTGTCAACATAAGCGGTCAAAGGAGAAACAAGCCATTGTTTGCAAATGTGCTTGTAAAGTTAACAACGCATGTCAACATAAACGGTCAAAAACCAGGGGGGGGAGTCATTTGCACGGATATGCTTGTACAGGTAACACTACAACACATGTCAACAGAAGCGGTCAAAAAAGAAACACACCAATTTTTTGCAAATGTGATTGTAAAGATAGCAACGCATGTCAACATAAGCAGTCAAAACAGAAAAGTCATTTTTACAGATATGCTTATACAAGCAACACATGTCAACATAAGCGGTCAAATGAAAACAAGCCATTGTTTGAAAAAAATGTGCTTGTAAAGTTAACAATGCATGTCAACATAAACGGTCAAAAGAGAAAAAAGACATTGTTTGCAAAAATGCTTGTAAAGTTAACAATGCATGTCAACATAAGCGATCAAAAACAGGGGGGAGTCATTTGCACGGATATGCTTGTGCAGGCAAAACTACAACACATGTCAACATAAGCGGTCAAAAGAGAAACAAGCCATTGTTTGCAAAAAATGTGCTTGTAAAGTTAACAATGCATGTCAACATAAGCGGTCAAAAGAGAAAAAAGACATTGTTTGCAAAAATGTGCTTGTAAAGTTAACAATGCATGTCAACATAAGCGGTCAAAAACAGGGTGGGAGTCATTTGCACAGATATGCTTGTGCAGGCAAAACTACAACACATGTCAACATGAGCGGTCAAAAGAGAAACAAGCCATTGTTTGCAAATGTGCTTGGAAAGTTAACAATGCATCTCAACATAAGCGGTCAAAAGAGAAAAAAGACATTGTTTGCAAAAATGTGCTTGTAAAGTTAAAAATGCATGTCAACTTAAACGGTCAAAAGAGAAAAAAGACATTGTTTGCAAAAAATGTGCTTGTAAAGTTAACAATGCCTGTCAACATAAGCGGTCAAAAACAGGGTGGGAGTCATTTGCACAGATATGCTTGTGCAGGCAAAACTACAACACATGTCAACATGAGCGGTCAAAAGAGAAACAAGCCATTGTTTGCAAATGTGCTTGGAAAGTTAACAATGCATCTCAACATAAGCGGTCAAAAGAGAAAAAAGACATTGTTTGCAAAAATGTGCTTGTAAAGTTAACAATGCTTGTCAACATAAGCGGTCAAAAAAAGGGTGGGAGTCATTTGCACAGATATGCATGTGCAGGCAAAACTACAACACATTTCAACATGAGCGGTCAAAAGAGAAACAAGCCATTGTTTGCAAATGTGCTTGGAAAGTTAACAACGCATGTCAACATAAACAGTAAAACAACAGGGGGGGGGGGGGTCACTTGCACAGATATGCTTGTACAGGTAACACTACAACACATGTCAACAGAAGCGGTCAAAAAAGAAACAAGCCAATTTTTTTGACAAATGTGCTTGTAAAGATAGCAGCGCATGTCGACATAAGCAGTTAAAACAGAAAAAGTAATTTTACAGATATGCTTGTACCGGAAACACTTGTCAACATAAGCGGTCAGAAGAGACGCAAGCCATTGTTTGCAAATGTGCTTGTAAAGATAGCAACACATGTCAACATAAGCAGTCAAAACCGAAAAAGTCATTTTTACAGATGTGCTTATACAAGCAACATATGTCAACATAAGCGATCAAAAGAGAAACAAGCCATTGTTTGCAAAAATGTGCTTGTAAAGTTAACAATGCATGTCAACATGAGCGGTCAAAAGAGAAAAAATACATTGTTTGCAAAAATGTGCTTGTAAAGTTAACAATGCCTGTCAACATAAGCGGTCAGAAACAGGTGGGGAGTCATTTGCACAGATATGCTTGTGCAGGCAAAACTACAACACATGTCAACATGAGCGGTCAAAAGAGAAACAAGCCATTGTTTGCAAATGTGCCTGTAAAGTTAACAACGCATGTCAACATAAACAGTAAAAAAAACAGGTGGGGGGGTCATTTGCACAGATATGCTTGTACAGGTAACACTACAACACATGTCAACAGAAGCAGTCAAAAAAGAAACAAGCCAATTTTTTGCAAATGTGCTAGTAAAGATAGCAACGCATGTCGACATAAGCAGTCAAAACAGATAGTAATTTTACAGATATGCTTGTACCGGCAACACTTGTCAACATAAGCGGTCAAAAGAGACGCAAGCCATTGTTTGCAAAAATGTACTTGTAAAGTTAACAGCGCATGTCAACTTAAGCAGTCAAAACAGGAAAAAAGTCATTTTTACAGACATGCTTGTACAAGCAACACATGTCAACATAAGCAGTCAAAACAGAAACAAGCCATTGTTTGCCAAAATGTGCTTTTAAAGTTAACAATCCATGTCAACATAAACGGTCAAAAGACAAAAAAGACATTGTTTTCAAAAATGCTTGTAAAGTTAACAATGCATGTCAACATAAGCGGTCAAAAACAGGGGGGAGTCATTTGCACAGATATGCTTGTGCAGGCAAAACTACAACACATGTCAACATAAGCGGTCAAAAGAGAAACAAGCCATTGTTTGCAAATGTGCTTGTAAAGTTAACAACGTATGTCAACATAAACGTAAAATACCAGGGGGGGGGGGAGTCATTTACACAGATATGCTTGTACAGGTAACACTATAACACATGTCAACAGAAGCGGTCAAAAAAGAAACAAGCCATTGTTTGCAAATGTGCTTGTAAAGTTAATAACGCATGTCAACATAAACGTAAAATACCAGGGGGGGGGGAGTCATTTACACAGATATGCTTGTACAGGTAACACTATAACACATGTCAACAGAAGCGGTCAAAAAAGAAACAAGCCAAATTTTTGCAAATGTGCTTGTAAAGATAGCAACACATGTCGACATAAGCAGTCAAAACAGAAAAAGTAATTTTTACAGATGTGCTTATACAAGCAACACATGTCAACATAAGCGGTCAAAAGAGAAACAAGCCATTGTTTGCAAATGTGCTTGTAAAGATAACAGCGCATGTCAACTTAAGCAGTCAAAATAGGGAAAAAGTCATTTTTACAGATATGCTTATACAAGCAACACATGTCAACATAAGCAGTCAAAAGAGAAACAAGCCATTGTTTGCCAAAATGTGCTTTTAAAGTTAACAATGCATGTCAACTTAAACGGTCAAAAGAGAAAAAAGACATTGTTTGCAAAAATGTGCTTGTAAAGTTAACAATGCATGTCAACATAAGCGGTCAAAAACAGGGGGGAGTCATTTGCACAGATATGCTTGTGCAGGCAAAACTACAAAACATGTCAACATAAGCGGTCAAAAGAGAAACAAGCCATTGTTTGCAAAAATGTGCTTGTAAAGTTAACAATGCATGTCAACATAAGCGGTCAAAAGAGAAAAAATACAATGTTTGCAAAAATGTGCTTGTAAAGTTAACAATGCCTGTCAACATAAGCGGTCAAAAACAGGGGGGGAGTCATTTGCACAGATATGCTTGTGCATGCAAAACTACAACACATAAGCGGTCAAAAGAGGAACACGCCATTGTTTGCAAATTTGCTTGTAAAGTTAACAACGCATGTCAACATAAGCGGTCAAAAGAGAAAAAAGACATTGTTTGCAAAAATGTGCTTGTAAAGTTAACAATGCCTGTCAACATAAGCGGTCACAAACAGGGGGGAGTCATTTGCACAGATATGCTTGTGCAGGCAAAACTACAACACATGTCAACATGAGCGGTCAAAAGAGAAACAAGCCATTGTTTGCAAATGTGCTTGTAAAGTTAACAACGCATGTCAACATGAACGGTAAAATACCAGGGGGGGGAGAGTCATTTGCACAGATATGCTTGTACAGGTAACACTACAACACATGTCAACAGAAGCAGTCAAAAAAGAAACAAGCCAATTTTTTGCAAATGTGCTAGTAAAGATAGCAACGCATGTCGACATAAGCAGTCAAAACAGAAAGTCATTTTACAGATATGCTTGTACCGGCAACACTTGTCAACATAAGCGGTCAAAAGAGACGCAAGCCATTGTTTGCAAATGTGCTTGTAAAGATAACAGCGCATGTCAATCTAAGCAGTCAAAACAGGAAAAAAGTCATTTTTACAGATATGCTTGTACAAGCAACACATGTCAACATAAGCGGTCAAAAGAGGAACAAGCCATTGTTTGCAAATTTGCTTGTAAAGTTAACAATGCATGTCAACATAAGCGGTCAAAAGAGAAAAAAGACATTGTTTGCAAAAATGTGCTTGTAAAGTTAACAATGCCTGTCAACGTAAGCGGTCGAAAACAGGGGGGAGTCATTTGCACAGATATGCTTGTGCAGGCAAAACTACAACACTTGTCAACATGAGCGGTCAAAAGAGAAACAAGCCATTGTTTGCAAATGCGCTTGTAAAGTTAACAACGCATGTCAACATAAACGTAAAATACCAGGGGGGGGGGGGGGAGTCATTTGCACAGATATGCTTGTACAGGTAACACTATAACACATGTCAACAGAAGCGGTCAAAAAAGAAACGAGCCAATTTTTTGCAAATGTGCTTGTAAAGATAACAGCGCATGTCAACTTAAGCAGTCAAAACAGGAAAAAAGTCATTTCTACAGATATGCTTGTACAAGCAACACATGTCAACATAAGCGATCAAAAGAGAAACAAGCCACTGTTTGTAAAAATTTGCTTGTAAACTTAACAATGCATGTCAACATAAGCGGTCAAAAGAGAAAAAAGACATTGCAAAAATGTGCTTGTAAAGTTAACAATGCATGTCAACATAAGCATTCAAAACAGAAAAAAGTGACTACAGATTTGCTTGTACAGGCAACAAATGTCAACACAAGCGGTCAAAAGATAGACAAGCCATTGTTTGCAAATGTGCTTGTAAAGTTAACAACACATGTCAACAAAAAAAGTCAAAACAGAAAAAGGTTATTTTTACAGACATGCTTGTACAGTCAACACATGTCAACGTAAGCGGTAAAACAACAACAACAAAACAAGCCATATACGTGTGAAGAAGAAAACACTACAACGCATCTCAACCTAAGCGGTCAAGACAGAAAAAGTCCTTTTTACAGATGTTTGTACAGGCAACACGTGTCAACATAAGCGGTCAAAAGGGGGGTCATTTGCACAGAAATGCTTGCACAGGCAGCACTACAACACACATGTCAACATAAGCAGTCAAAACCGAAAAAGTCATTTTTACAGATGTGCTTATACAAGCAACATATGTCAACATAAGCGATCAAAAGAGAAACAAGCCATTGTTTGCAAAAATGTGCTTGTAAAGTTAACAATGCATGTCAACATGAGCGGTCAAAAGAGAAAAAATACATTGTTTGCAAAAATGTGCTTGTAAAGTTAACAATGCCTGTCAACATAAGCGGTCAGAAACAGGTGGGGAGTCATTTGCACAGATATGCTTGTGCAGGCAAAACTACAACACATGTCAACATGAGCGGTCAAAAGAGAAACAAGCCATTGTTTGCAAATGTGCCTGTAAAGTTAACAACGCATGTCAACATAAACAGTAAAAAAAACAGGTGGGGGGGTCATTTGCACAGATATGCTTGTACAGGTAACACTACAACACATGTCAACAGAAGCAGTCAAAAAAGAAACAAGCCAATTTTTTGCAAATGTGCTAGTAAAGATAGCAACGCATGTCGACATAAGCAGTCAAAACAGATAGTAATTTTACAGATATGCTTGTACCGGCAACACTTGTCAACATAAGCGGTCAAAAGAGACGCAAGCCATTGTTTGCAAAAATGTACTTGTAAAGTTAACAGCGCATGTCAACTTAAGCAGTCAAAACAGGAAAAAAGTCATTTTTACAGACATGCTTGTACAAGCAACACATGTCAACATAAGCAGTCAAAACAGAAACAAGCCATTGTTTGCCAAAATGTGCTTTTAAAGTTAACAATCCATGTCAACATAAACGGTCAAAAGACAAAAAAGACATTGTTTTCAAAAATGCTTGTAAAGTTAACAATGCATGTCAACATAAGCGGTCAAAAACAGGGGGGAGTCATTTGCACAGATATGCTTGTGCAGGCAAAACTACAACACATGTCAACATAAGCGGTCAAAAGAGAAACAAGCCATTGTTTGCAAATGTGCTTGTAAAGTTAACAACGTATGTCAACATAAACGTAAAATACCAGGGGGGGGGGAGTCATTTACACAGATATGCTTGTACAGGTAACACTATAACACATGTCAACAGAAGCGGTCAAAAAAGAAACAAGCCATTGTTTGCAAATGTGCTTGTAAAGTTAATAACGCATGTCAACATAAACGTAAAATACCAGGGGGGGGGGAGTCATTTACACAGATATGCTTGTACAGGTAACACTATAACACATGTCAACAGAAGCGGTCAAAAAAGAAACAAGCCAAATTTTTGCAAATGTGCTTGTAAAGATAGCAACACATGTCGACATAAGCAGTCAAAACAGAAAAAGTAATTTTTACAGATGTGCTTATACAAGCAACACATGTCAACATAAGCGGTCAAAAGAGAAACAAGCCATTGTTTGCAAATGTGCTTGTAAAGATAACAGCGCATGTCAACTTAAGCAGTCAAAATAGGGAAAAAGTCATTTTTACAGATATGCTTATACAAGCAACACATGTCAACATAAGCAGTCAAAAGAGAAACAAGCCATTGTTTGCCAAAATGTGCTTTTAAAGTTAACAATGCATGTCAACTTAAACGGTCAAAAGAGAAAAAAGACATTGTTTGCAAAAATGTGCTTGTAAAGTTAACAATGCATGTCAACATAAGCGGTCAAAAACAGGGGGGAGTCATTTGCACAGATATGCTTGTGCAGGCAAAACTACAAAACATGTCAACATAAGCGGTCAAAAGAGAAACAAGCCATTGTTTGCAAAAATGTGCTTGTAAAGTTAACAATGCATGTCAACATAAGCGGTCAAAAGAGAAAAAATACAATGTTTGCAAAAATGTGCTTGTAAAGTTAACAATGCCTGTCAACATAAGCGGTCAAAAACAGGGGGGGAGTCATTTGCACAGATATGCTTGTGCATGCAAAACTACAACACATAAGCGGTCAAAAGAGGAACACGCCATTGTTTGCAAATTTGCTTGTAAAGTTAACAACGCATGTCAACATAAGCGGTCAAAAGAGAAAAAAGACATTGTTTGCAAAAATGTGCTTGTAAAGTTAACAATGCCTGTCAACATAAGCGGTCACAAACAGGGGGGAGTCATTTGCACAGATATGCTTGTGCAGGCAAAACTACAACACATGTCAACATGAGCGGTCAAAAGAGAAACAAGCCATTGTTTGCAAATGTGCTTGTAAAGTTAACAACGCATGTCAACATGAACGGTAAAATACCAGGGGGGGGAGAGTCATTTGCACAGATATGCTTGTACAGGTAACACTACAACACATGTCAACAGAAGCAGTCAAAAAAGAAACAAGCCAATTTTTTGCAAATGTGCTAGTAAAGATAGCAACGCATGTCGACATAAGCAGTCAAAACAGAAAGTCATTTTACAGATATGCTTGTACCGGCAACACTTGTCAACATAAGCGGTCAAAAGAGACGCAAGCCATTGTTTGCAAATGTGCTTGTAAAGATAACAGCGCATGTCAATCTAAGCAGTCAAAACAGGAAAAAAGTCATTTTTACAGATATGCTTGTACAAGCAACACATGTCAACATAAGCGGTCAAAAGAGGAACAAGCCATTGTTTGCAAATTTGCTTGTAAAGTTAACAATGCATGTCAACATAAGCGGTCAAAAGAGAAAAAAGACATTGTTTGCAAAAATGTGCTTGTAAAGTTAACAATGCCTGTCAACGTAAGCGGTCAAAAACAGGGGGGAGTCATTTGCACAGATATGCTTGTGCAGGCAAAACTACAACACTTGTCAACATGAGCGGTCAAAAGAGAAACAAGCCATTGTTTGCAAATGCGCTTGTAAAGTTAACAACGCATGTCAACATAAACGTAAAATACCAGGGGGGGGGGGGGGGAGTCATTTGCACAGATATGCTTGTACAGGTAACACTATAACACATGTCAACAGAAGCGGTCAAAAAAGAAACGAGCCAATTTTTTGCAAATGTGCTTGTAAAGATAACAGCGCATGTCAACTTAAGCAGTCAAAACAGGAAAAAAGTCATTTCTACAGATATGCTTGTACAAGCAACACATGTCAACATAAGCGATCAAAAGAGAAACAAGCCACTGTTTGTAAAAATTTGCTTGTAAACTTAACAATGCATGTCAACATAAGCGGTCAAAAGAGAAAAAAGACATTGCAAAAATGTGCTTGTAAAGTTAACAATGCATGTCAACATAAGCATTCAAAACAGAAAAAAGTGACTACAGATTTGCTTGTACAGGCAACAAATGTCAACACAAGCGGTCAAAAGATAGACAAGCCATTGTTTGCAAATGTGCTTGTAAAGTTAACAACACATGTCAACAAAAAAAGTCAAAACAGAAAAAGGTTATTTTTACAGACATGCTTGTACAGTCAACACATGTCAACGTAAGCGGTAAAACAACAACAACAAAACAAGCCATATACGTGTGAAGAAGAAAACACTACAACGCATCTCAACCTAAGCGGTCAAGACAGAAAAAGTCCTTTTTACAGATGTTTGTACAGGCAACACGTGTCAACATAAGCGGTCAAAAGGGGGGTCATTTGCACAGAAATGCTTGCACAGGCAGCACTACAACACACGTGTCAACTTAAGCGGTCAAAAATAATAATAATAATAATGATTTAAAAAAACAAAAAACCGAAAATGAACCACTGCTTGCCAACATACGTGTGAAGAAAACAACACTACAACGCATGTCAACCTAAGCGGTCAAAACAAAAAAGTCATCTTTACATTTCATTTTAGTGTTGTAAGTTTCTTCACACGTCTATCGGCAAGCAATGGCTTGTTTTGTTTTTGCCCGCTTACGTTGACATGTGTTGCTAACTTTATAAGCAAATTTGCAAAAATGGCTACTTTACGTTTTGCCCGCTTATGTTGACATGCGTTGTAGTGGTTTTAACTTTAAAAGCACATTTGCAAAGCATGACTCGTTTCGATTTTGACCGCTTACGCTGACATGTGTTGTTAACCTTACAAGCAAATTTGCAAACAATGGCTAGTTTATGTTCTGACCGCTTATGTTGACATGAGTTGTAGGGTTGTTAACTTTACAAGCACATTTGCAAACAATGGCTCATTTTGTTTTTGACTGCTTACGTTGACAGGTAATGTTAACCTTACAAGCAAATGTGCAAACAATGGCTAGTTTACATTTTGACCGCTTATGTTGTCATGAGTTGTTAACCTTATAAGCAAATTTGCAAACAATGGCTAGTTTATTTTCCGACCGCTTATGTTGACATGAGTTGTAGTGTTGTTAATTTTACAAGCACATTTGCAAACAATGGCTCGTTTCGTATTTGACCGCTTACGTTGACACGTGTTGTTAACCTTACAAGCAAATTTGCAAACAATGGCCAGTTTATATTCTGACTGCTTATGTTGAGATGAGTTGTAGTGTTGTTAATTTTACAAGCCCATTTGCAAACAATGGCTCATTTCGTATTTGACTGCTTACGTTGACACGTGTTGTTAACCTTACAAACGCATTTGCAAACAATGGCTCGTTTTGTTTTTGACCGTTTCTGTTGACACATGTTGTTAACCTTACAAGCAAATTTGCAAACAATGGCTGGTTTATGTTCTGACCGCTTATGTTGACATGAGTTGTAGTGTTGTTAATCTTACAAGCACATTTGTAAACAATGGCTCGTTTCGTTTTGACCGCTTACGTTGACATCTGTTGCTAACTCTTCAAGCACATTTGCAAACAATGGCGTGTTTATGTTCTGACCGCTTATGTTGACATGAGTTGTAGTGTTGTCAACCTTACAAGCACATTTGCAAACAATGGCTCGTTTCGTTTATGACCGCTTACGTTGACATGTGTTGTTAACCTTACAAGCACATTTGCAAACAATGGCTCGTTCCGTTTTTGACCGCTTACGTTAACACGTGTTGTTAACCTTACAAGCAAATTTGCAAACAATGGCTAGTTTATGTTCTGACCGCTTATGTTGACATGAGTTGTAGTGTTGTTAATTTTACAAGCACATTTGCAAACAATGGCTCGTTTCGTATTTGACCGCTTACGTTGACATGTGTTGTTAACCTTACAAGCAAATTTGCAAACAATGGATAGTTTATATTCTGACTGCTTATGTTGAGTTGAGTTGTAGTGTTGTTAATTTTACAAGCCCATTTGCAAACAATGGCTCATTTCGTATTTGACTGCTTACGTTGACACGTGTTGTTAACCTTACAAACGCATTTGCAAACAATGGCTCGTTTTGTTTTTGACCGTTTCTGTTGACACATGTTGTTAACCTTACAAGCAAATTTGCAAACAATGGCTGGTTTATGTTCTGACCGCTTATGTTGACATGAGTTGTAGTGTTGTTAATCTTACAAGCACATTTGTAAACAATGGCTCGTTTCGTTTTGACCGCTTACGTTGACATCTGTTGCTAACTCTTCAAGCACATTTGCAAACAATGGCGTGTTTATGTTCTGACCGCTTATGTTGACATGAGTTGTAGTGTTGTCAACCTTACAAGCACATTTGCAAACAATGGCTCGTTTCGTTTATGACCGCTTACGTTGACATGTGTTGTTAACCTTACAAGCACATTTGCAAACAATGGCTCGTTCCGTTTTTGACCGCTTACGTTAACACGTGTTGTTAACCTTACAAGCAAATTTGCAAACAATGGCTAGTTTATGTTCTGACCGCTTATGTTGACATGAGTTGTAGTGTTGTTAATTTTACAAGCACATTTGCAAACAATGGCTCGTTTCGTATTTGACCGCTTACGTTGACATGTGTTGTTAACCTTACAAGCAAATTTGCAAACAATGGATAGTTTATATTCTGACTGCTTATGTTGAGTTGAGTTGTAGTGTTGTTAATTTTACAAGCCCATTTGCAAACAATGGCTCATTTCGTATTTGACTGCTTACGTTGACAAGTGTTGTTAACCTTACAAGCGCATTTGCAAACAATGGCTCGTTTCGTTTTTTGACCGTTTCCGTTGACACGTGTTGTTAACCTTACAAGCAAATTTGCAAACAATGGCATGTTTACGTTCTGACCGCTTATGTTGACATGAATTGTAGTGTTGTTAACCTTACAAGCAAATTTGCAAACAATGGCATGTTTATGTTCTGACCGCTTATGTTGACATGAGTTGTAGTGTTGTTAACTTTACAAGCAAATTTGCAAACAACGGCTCGTTTCGTTTTTCGACCGTTTCCGTTGACACGTGTTGTTAACCTTACAAGCAAATTTGCAAACAATGGCGTGTTCACATTCTGACCGCTTATGTTGACATGAGTTGTAGTGTTGTTAATCTTACAAGCACACTTGCAAACAATGGCTCGTTTCGCTTCGACCGCTTACGTTGACGTATGTTGTTAAATTTACAAGAAAATTTGCAAACAATGGCTACATTACGTTTTGACCGCTTATGTTGACATGAGTTGTAGTGTTGTTAACTTTACAAGCACATTTGCAAACAATGGCTCGTTTCGTTTTTGACCGTTTCTGTTGACACGTGTTGTTAACCTTACAAGCAAATTTGCAAACAATGGTGTGTTTACGTTCTGACCGCTTATATTGACATGCGTTGTAGTGTTGTTAACTTTACAAGCACATTTGCAAACAATGGCTCGTTTTGTTTTTGACCGCTTACGTTGACACGTGTTGTTAACTTTACAAGCAAATTTGCAAACAATGGTTTGTTTATGTTCTGACCGCTAATGTTGACATGAGTTGTAGTGTTGTTAATTTTACAAGCACATTTGCAAACAATGGCTCATTTAGTTTTCAACCGCTTCCGTTGACACGTGTTGCTAACCTTACAAGCACATTTGCAAACAATGGCTAGTTTATATTCTGACTGCTTATGTTGAGATGAGTTGTAGTGTTGTTAATTTTACAAGACCATTTGCAAACAATGGCTCGTTTCGTATTTGACTGCTTACGTTGACACGTGGTGTTTACCTTACAAGCGCATTTGCAAACAATGGCTCGTTTCGTTTTTTGACCGTTTCCATTGACACGTGTTGTTAACCTTAGAAGCAAATTTGCAAACAATGGCATGTTTACGTTCTGACCGCTTATGTTGACATGAATTGTAGTGTTGTTAATCTTACAAGCACATTTGCAAACAATGGCTTGTTTCGCTTGACCGCTTCCGTTGACATATGTTGCTAACTTTACAAGAAAATTTGCAAACAATAGCTACTTTACGTTCTGACCGCTTATGTTGACATGCATTGTAGTGTTGTTAACTTTACAAGCACATTTGCAAACAATGGCTCGTTTTGGTTTTGACCGCGTCCGTTGACACGTGTTGTTAACTTTACAAGCAAATTTGCAAACAATGGTTTGTTTATGTTCTGACTGCTTATGTTGACATGAGTCGTAGTGTTGTTAGCTTTACAAACCCATTTGCACACAATGGCTCGTTTTGATTTTCACCGCTTCCGTTGTCACGTGTTGTTAACCTTACAAGCAAATTTGCAAACAATGGCGTGTTTATGTTCTGACCGCTTATGCTGACATGAATTGTAGTGTTGTTAACTTTAAAAGCACATTTGCAAACAATGGCTCGTTTTGCTTTTGACCGCTTACGTTGACACGTGTTGTTAACCTTACAAGCAAATGTGCAAACAATGGTTTGTTTATGTTCTGACCGCTTATGTTGACATGAGTTGTAGTGTTGTTAATTTTACAAGCACATTTGCAAACAATGGCTCATTTAGTTTTTGACCGCTTCCGTTGACACGTGTTGCTAAACTTACAAGCACATTTGCAAACAATGGCTAGTTTATATTCTGACTGCTTATGTTGAGATGAGTTGTAGTGTTGTTAACCTTACAAGCACATTTGCAAACAATGGCTCGTTTCGTTTTTGACCGTTTCCGTTGACACGTGTTGTTGTTAACCTTACAAGCAAATTTGCAAACAGTGGCTAGTTTATATTCTGACTGGTTATGTTGACATGAGTTGTAGTGTTGTTAATTTTACAAGCCCATTTGCAAACAATGGCGTGTTTCGTATTTGACTGCTTACGTTGACACGTGTTGTTAACCTTACAAGCAAATTTGCAAACAATGGCTAGTTTATGTTCTGACCGCTTATGTTGACATGAGTTGTAGTGTTGTTAACTTTACAAGCCCTTTCGTTTGGTTTTTGACCGCTTACGTTGACACGCGTTAACTTTCCAAGCAAATTTGCAAACAATGGCTCGTTTATGTTCTGACCGCTTATGTTGACATGTGTTGTAGTGCTGTGAACCTCACAAGTACTAAGTTGACAGCTGTTGTTGTTGTTGTTAATACCAGAAGTGATGATGCCTGACACATCCGTCAATAAAATGAAAATTGTAAATAATTCCAAAAATAAATGAGATGTTCTATTCAATTTGGTGGTTAACTTCTTTTTACACTTTGCCTGGTGTCTTCTTCTATCTGCCCTCAGTTTGACACTGGAACAGATGAATTGTATTGGCAGTGTGGGAATAAACGTGCACAGAGAAAAGGATTAGTGGACGAGCAGAAATCAGCGTCAAGTGGAACTAAGGACGGGAGTGCGATGTTGTCGGCCAGCGAGGAAGACACGCTGATAACAATCCCATCATGGCAGGCGGGCAGAGTTGTGGTGTCAGCACTCTGACTGACACGCAGGGAACCCAAGGAAGAAAGTCTTCTGGAAGCCCGCGGAAAAAAACCAACGTGGCACGAGAGCTAATCACTTTTAACGGCGGCGTGCGATGTAATCACGGCCCCGCACTCCAGGGGCCCGCCGCTTGTTGCTGCGGCTGGAATATTAATGAAGAACTGTTCCACGGACTCCGGGGAGACCTGGACCAGACCACATGTGCTGAGGACCTTGCACAGCTGCAACACCACAAGTCATTAAAGGGAGGGGCTCTCAAGTGTGGACCCCTGGGGGCCCCAGCGTGTCTTCTAGCTCTAAAAGTCACAATGTTTAAACTGATATGGTGCGACCCGCTTATGTCGACGCAAGCCGTCGGAACGAAAACGAGCCGTCGTTGGCGCTTTTACTTGTAAAAGGTACAAGGCAAGTCAACATAAGAGGTCAAAACAGAAAAAAAAAATCCCTGCAGGTACACTTGGAAAGTTGACACCGCAACACATGTCAACATAAACGGTCGAAACTGAAACAAACCATTGCGTTCACATGCACTTGTGAAGTTGACACTGCAAAACGTGTCAACACAAGCGGTTAGAACAACAACAGGCCATTCCTTGCAGATTTACTTGTAAAGAAAACAACACTACTTCTTATGTCAACATGAAAAGTTGACACCGCAACACATGTCAACATAAACGGTCGAAACTGAAACAAAACATTGCGTTCACATGCAGTTGTGACGTTGACACTACAAAACGTGTCAACACAAGCGGTGAAAACATAAACAGGCCATTCCTCGCAGATTTACTTGTAAAGGGAACAACACTACTTTTTATGTCAACATAAGCGGTAGAAAAGAAAAACAGACTTGCTTCCAGGTATACTTGTAAAGTTGACACATGAACACACGTCAACATAAACGGCTGAAAATGAAACAAACCATTGCGTTCACATGCACTTGTGAAGTTGACACTACAAAATGTGTCAACACAAGCGGTTAAAACAAAAACAGGCCATTCCTTGCAGATTTACTTGTAAAGGAATCAGCACTACTTCATATGTCAACATAAGTGGTCAAAAAGGAAAATAGACTTGCTTGCAGGTATACTTGTAAAGTTGACACCACAACGCATGTCAACATAAACGGCCGAAACTGAAACAAACCATTGCGTTCACATGCACTTGTGAAGTTGACACTACAAAACGTGTCAACACAAGCGGTTAAAACAAAAACAGGCCATTCCTCGCAGATTTACTTGTAAAGGAAACAACACTACTTCTAATGTCAACATAAGCGGTAGAAAAGAAAAACAGACTTGCTTCCAGGTATACTTGTAAGAAGTTAAAACAAAAACAGGCTAATCTTTGCAGATTTACTTGTAAAAGAAAACAGCACTACTTCATATGTCAACATCCATCTATCCATTTGCTACCACTTATTCCCTTTCGGGGTCGCGGGGGGCGCTGGCGCCTATCTCAGCTACAATCGGCAACATAAGCAGTCAAAAAGAAAAACAGACTTGCTTGCAGGTATTCTTGTAAAGTTGACACCGCAACACATGTCAACATAAACGGCCGAAACTGAAACAAACCATTGCGTTCACATGCACTTGTGAAGTTGACACTACAAAACGTGTCAACACAAGCGGTTAAAACAAAAACAGGCCATTCCTTGCAGATTTACTTGTAAAGGAAACAACAGTACTTCTTATGTCAACATAAGCGGTAGAAAAGAAAAACAGACTTGCTTCCAGAAGTTAAAACAAAAACAGGCTAATCTTTGCAGATTTACTTGTAAAAGAAAACAGCACTACTTCATATGTCAACATAAGCAGTCAAAAAGAAAAACAGACTTGCTTGCAAGTATACTTGTAAAGTTGACACCACAACGCATGTCAACATAAACGGTCGAAACTGAAACAAACCATTGCATTCACATGCACTTGTGAAGTTGATACTACAAAACGTGTCAACACAAGTGGTTAAAACAAAAACAGGCCATTCCATGCAGATTTACTTGTAAAGGAATCAGCACTACTTCATATGTCAACATAAGCGGTCGAAAAGAAAAACAGACTTGCTTGCAAGTCTACTTGTAAAGTTGACACCACAACGCATGTCAACATAAACGGCCGAAACTGAAACAAACCATTGCGTTCACATGCACTTGTGAAATTGACACTACAAAACGTGTCAACACAAGCGGTTAAAACAACAACAGGCCATTCCTTGCAGATTTACTTGTAAAGGAATCAGCACTACTTCATATATCAACATAAGCAGTCAAAAAGAAAAACAGACTTGCTTGCAGGTATACTTGTAAAGTTGACACCACAACGCACGTCAACATAAACGGCCGAAACTGAAACAAACCATTGTGTTCACATGCACTTGTGAAGTTGACACTACAAAACGTGTCAACACAAGCGGTTAAAACAAAAACAGGCCATTCCTCGCAGATTTACTTGTAAAGGAAACAACACTTCTTCTTATGTCAACATAAGCGGTCAAAAAGAAAAACAGACTTGCTTGCAAGTCTACTTGTAAAGTTGACACCACAACGCACGTCAACATAAACGGCCGAAACTGAAACAAACCATTGCGTTCACATGCACTTGTGAAGTTGACACTGCAAAACATGTCAACACAAGCGGTTAAAACAACAACAGGCCATTCCTCGCAGATTTACTTGTAAAGGAAACAACATTTCTTCTTATGTCAACATAAGCGGTCAAAAAGAAAAACAGACTTGCTTGCAAGTCTACTTGTAAAGTTGACACCACAACGCACGTCAACATAAACGGCCGAAACTGAAACAAACCATTGCGTTCACATGCACTTGTGAAGTTGACACTGCAAAACATGTCAACACAAGCGGTTAAAACAACAACAGGCCATTCCTCGCAGATTTACTTGTAAAGGAAACAACACTACTTCTTATGTCAACATAAGCGGTAGAAAAGAAAAACAGACTTGCTTCCAGGTATACTTGTAAGAAGTTAAAACAAAAACAGGCTAATCTTTGCAGATTTACTTGTAAAAGAAAACAGCACTACTTCATATGTCAACATCCATCCATCCATTTTCTACCACTTATTCCCTTTCGGGGTCGCGGGGGGCGCTGGCGCCTATCTCAGCTACAATCGGCAACATAAGCAGTCAAAAAGAAAAACATACTTGCTTGCAAGTATACTTGTAAAGTTGACACCACAAAGCATTTCAACATAAACGGTCGAAACTGAAACAAACCATTGCGTTCACATGCACTTGTGAAGTTGATACTACAAAACGTGTCAACACAAGTGGTTAAAACAAAAACAGGCCATTCCTTGCAGATTTACTTGTAAAGGAATCAGCACTACTTCTTATGTCAACATAAGCGGTTGAAAAGGAAAAACAGACTTGCTTCCAGGTATACTTGTAAAGTTGACACCACAACGCACGTCAACATAAACGGCCGAAACTGAAACAAACCATTGCGTTCACATGCACTTGTGAAGTTGACACTAGAAAATGTGTCAACACAAGCGGTTAAAACAAAAACAGGCCATTCCTTGCAGATTTACTTGTAAAGGAACCAGCACTACTTCATATGTCAACATAAGCAGTCAAAAAGAAAAACAGACTTGCTTGCAGGTATACTTGTAAAGTTGACACCACAACGCACGTCAACATAAACGGCCAAAACTGAAACAAACCATTGCGTTCACATGCACTTGTGAAGTTGACACTACAAAACGTGTCAACACAAGCGGTTAAAACAAAAACAGGCCATTCCTTGCAGATTTACTTGTAAAGGAATCAGCACTATTTCATATGTCAACATAAGTGGTCAAAAAGGAAAATAGACTTGCTTGCAGGTATACTTGTAAAGTTGACACCACAACGCACGTCAACATAAACGGCCGAAACTGAAACAAACCATTGCGTTCACATGTACTTGTGAAGTTGACACTACAAAACGTGTCAACACAAGCGGTTAAAACAAAAACAGGCCATTCCTTGCAGATTTACTTGTAAATGAGACAACAATACTTCGTCTGTCAACATAAGCGGACAAAAAGAAAAACAGACTTGCTTGCAAGTATACTTGTAAAGTTGACACCACAACGCATGTCAACATAAACGGTCAAAACTGAAACAAACCATTGCGTTCACATGCACTTGTGAAGTTGACACTACAAAACATGTCAACGCAAGCGGTTAAAACAAAAACAGGCCATTCCTTGCAGATTTACTTGTAAAGGAATCCGCACTACTTCATATGTCAACATAAGTGGTCAAAAAGGAAAATAGACTTGCTTGCAGGTATACTTGTAAAGTTGACACCACAATGCACGTCAACATAAACGGCCGAAAATGAAACAAACCATTGCGTTCACATGCACTTGTGAAGTTGACACTACAAAACGTGTCAGCACAAGCGGTAAAAACAAAAACAGGCCATTACTTGCGGATTTACTTGTAAAGGAAACAACACTACTTCTTATGTCAACATAAGCGGTTGAAAAGAAAAAACAGACATGCTTCCAGGTATACTTGTAAAGTTGACACCACAACGCACGTCAACATAAACGGCCGAAACTGAAACAAACCATTGCGTTCACATGCACTTGTGAATTTGACACTACAAAACGTGTCAACATAAGCGGTTAAAACAAAAACAGGCCATTCCTTGCAGATTTACTTGTAAAGGAAACAACACTACTTCGTCTGTCAACAAAAGCGGTCGAAAAGAAAAACAGACTTGCTTACAAGTATACTTGTAAAGTTGACACCACAACGCATGTCAACATAAACGGTCGAAAATTAAACGAGCCATTGCTTGTGAAGTTACCACAAAAGGTGTCAACATAATCAGTTAAAACAAAAGCAGGCCATTCGTTGCAGATTTATTTGTAAAGGAAACAGCACTTCTTCATATGTCAACATAAGCGGTCAAAAAGAAAAACAGACTTGCTTGCAGGTATACTTGTAAAGTTGACACCACAACGCACGTCAACATAAACGGCCAAAACTGAAACAAACCATTGCGTTCACATGCACTTGTGAAGTTGACACTACAAAACGTGTCAACACAAGCGGTTAAAACAAAAACAGGCCATTCCTTGCAGATTTACTTGTAAAGGAATCAGCACTATTTCATATGTCAACATAAGTGGTCAAAAAGGAAAATAGACTTGCTTGCAGGTATACTTGTAAAGTTGACACCACAACGCACGTCAACATAAACGGCCGAAACTGAAACAAACCATTGCGTTCACATGTACTTGTGAAGTTGACACTACAAAACGTGTCAACACAAGCGGTTAAAACAAAAACAGGCCATTCCTTACAGATTTACTTGTAAAGGAGACAACAATACTTCGTCTGTCAACATAAGCGGACAAAAAGAAAAACAGACTTGCTTGCAAGTATACTTGTAAAGTTGACACCACAACGCATGTCAACATAAACGGTCAAAACTGAAACAAACCATTGCGTTCACATGCACTTGTGAAGTTGACACTACAAAACATGTCAACGCAAGCGGTTAAAACAAAAACAGGCCATTCCTTGCAGATTTACTTGTAAAGGAATCCGCACTACTTCATATGTCAACATAAGTGGTCAAAAAGGAAAATAGACTTGCTTGCAGGTATACTTGTAAAGTTGACACCACAATGCACGTCAACATAAACGGCCGAAAATGAAACAAACCATTGCGTTCACATGCACTTGTGAAGTTGACACTACAAAACGTGTCAGCACAAGCGGTAAAAACAAAAACAGGCCATTACTTGCGGATTTACTTGTAAAGGAAACAACACTACTTCTTATGTCAACATAAGCGGTTGAAAAGAAAAAACAGACTTGCTTCCAGGTATACTTGTAAAGTTGACACCACAACGCACGTCAACATAAACGGCCGAAACTGAAACAAACCATTGCGTTCACATGCACTTGTGAATTTGACACTACAAAACGTGTCAACATAAGCGGTTAAAACAAAAACAGGCCATTCCTTGCAGATTTACTTGTAAAGGAAACAACACTACTTCGTCTGTCAACAAAAGCGGTCGAAAAGAAAAACAGACTTGCTTACAAGTAAACTTGTAAAGTTGACACCACAACGCATGTCAACATAAACGGTCGAAAATGAAACGAGCCATTGCTTGTGAAGTTACCACAAAAGGTGTCAACATAATCAGTTAAAACAAAAGCAGGCCATTCGTTGCAGATTTATTTGTAAAGGAAACAGCACTTCTTCATATGTCAACATAAGCGGTCAAAAAGAAAAACAGACTTGCTTGCAGGTATACTTGTAAAGCTGACACCACAATGCATGTCAACATGAACGGTCGAAAATGAAAGAAGTCATTGCTTGTGGAGTTAACACCACAAAAGGTGTCAACATAATCAGTTCAAACAAAAACAGGCCATTCTTTGCAGAGTTACTTGTAAAGAAAACAACACTACTTCATATGTCAACATAAGCGGTCAAAAAGGAAGACCGACTTAATTGCAGGTATACTTACATGTCAACATAAGCGGTTGAAATGGAAAGAGGCCATTCTTTGCACCACCTGCTTGCCTCGCAGGGCGACTGCTATTCGCACCTTGTTGTGGTACATTATTCAAAGAGTTGCATAGGAGAAGAGAAACCATGTGGTTGTCTCACAGGGTGACTAATATTAGTACATTGTTGTAGTACATTATTCAAAGGGCTGCGTAGCATCAAGAGAAACCACATGGTTGCCTCACAGAGCGACTGATATTAGTACAATCTTATCGTGTTGTTGTACATTGTTTTATAATTGTGGTACACCATTCAAAGAGTTGCATGGCGTCAGGAGAAACCACATGGTCGCCTCGCGGGAAACCTGATATTAGTACATTGTTGATGCATTTTGGTATACCATTCAAAGAGTTGCATTGCATCAAGAGAAACCCCATGGTTGCCTCACAGGGCGACTGATATTAGTACTTTGTTATTGTGTTGTGGTACACCATTCGAAGCGATGTAATAGCAAGAAGAGAAACCACATGATTGTCTCACTAGGCCACTAACATTAATACATTGTTGTTATATTGTGTTACATTATTCAAAGAGTTGCATAGGAGAAGAGAAACCATGTGGTTGTCTCACAGGGTGACTAATATTAGAACATTGTTGTAGTACATTATTCAAAAAGCTGCGTAGCGTCAAGAGAAACCACATGGTTGCCTCACAGAGCGACTGATATTAGTACATTGTTATGGTGTTGTTGTACATTGTTTTATAGTTGTGGTACACCTGATATTAGTACATTGTTGATGCATTTTGGTACACCATTCAAAGAGTCACAGAGCATCAAGAGAAACCACATCGTTGCCTCACAGGGCAACTGATATTAGTACTTTGTTATTGTGTTGTGGTACACCATTCGAAGCGTTGCATAGCAAGAAGAGAAACCACATGACTGTCTCACTAGGCCACTAACATTAATACATTGTTGTTAAATTGTTCAAAGAGTTGCATAGGAGAAGAGAAACCATGTGGTTGTCTCACAGGGTGACTAATATTAGTACAATGTTGTGGTACATTATTCAAAGAGCTGCGTAGCGTCAAGAGAAACCACACGGTTGCGTCACAGGGCGACTGATATTGGTAGCTTGTTATTGTGTTGTTGTACATTGTTTTATAGTTGTGGTACACCATTCAAAGAGTTGCATAGGGGAAGAGAAACCATGTGGTTGTCTCACAGGGTGACTAATATTAGTACATTGTTGTGGTACATTATTCAAAGAGCTGCGTAGCGTCAAGAGAAACCACATGGTTGCCTCACAGGGCGACTGATATTGGTAGCTTGTTATTGTGTTGTACATTGTTTTATAGTTGTGGTACACCATTCAAAGAGTTGCATAGGGGAAGAGAAACCATGTGGTTGTCTCACAGGGTGACTAATATTAGTACATTGTTGTGGTACATTATTCAAAGAGCTGCGTAGCGTCAAGAGAAACCACATGGTTGCCTGGTTGCCTCACAGGGCGACTGATATTGGTAGCTTGTTATTGTGTTGTTGTACATTGTTTTATAGTTGTGGTACACCATTCAAAGAGTTGCATAGTGTCAGGAGAAACCACAAGGTCGCCTCGCGGGAAACCTGATATTAGTACATTGTTGATGCATTTGGTACACCATTCAAAGAGTTGCATAGCGTCAAGAGAAACCACATGGTTGCCTCACAGGGCGAGTGATATTACTACTTTGTTATTGTGTTGTGGTACACCATTCGAAGTGTTGCATAGCAAGAAGAGAAACCACATGATTGTCTCACTAGGCCACTAACATTAATACATTGTTGTTATATAGTGTTACATTATTCAAAGAGTTGCATAGGAGAAGAGAAACCACGTAGTTGTCTCACAGGATGACTAATAGTAGTACATTGTTGTGGTAAATTATTCAAAGAGCTGCGTAGCGTCAAGAGAAACCACATGGTTGACTCACAGTGCGACTGATATTAGTACATGTTTTTTGCCTGGACCCCAGGAAGAATAGTCTCCACTGCGGTGTAGACTAATGGGGATCCTTAATAAACTAAACTAAACTAAACTAAACTAAACATCGTATTGTGTTGTTGTACATTGTTGTAGAGTTGTGGTACACTATTCAAAGAGTTGCATAGCATCAAGAGAAACCACATGGTTGCCTCACAGGGCGACTGATATTAGTACTTTGTTATTGTGTTGTGGTACACCATTCTAAGCGTTGCATAGCAAGAAGAGAAACCACATGATTGTCTCACTAGGCCACTAACATTAATACATTGTTGTTAAATTATTCAAAGAGTTGCATAGGAGAAGAAAAAAAAACGCATTTTGGTACACCATTCAAAGAGTTGCGCGGCGTCAAGAGAAACCACCTGCTTGCCCCGCAGGGCGACTGCTATTCGCACCTTGTTGTGGTACACCATTCAAAGAGTTGCATAGCGTCAGGAGAAACCACATGGTCGCCTCGCGGGAAACCTGACATTAGTCCATTGTTGATGCATTTTGGTACACCATTCAAAGAGTTGCGCGGCGTCAAGAGAAACCACCTGCTTGCCTCGCAGGGCGACTGCTATTCGCACCTTGTTGTGGTACACCATTCAAAGAGTTGCATAGCGTCAGGAGAAACCACATGGTCGCCTGGCGGGAAACCTGATATTAGTCCATTGTTGATGCATTTTGGTACACCATTCAAAGAGTTGCATAGCATCAAGAGAAACCACATGGTTGCCTCACAGGGCGATATTACTACTTTGTTATTGTGTTGTGGTACACCATTCGAAGCGTTACATAGCAAGAAGAGAAACCACATGATTGTCTCACTAGGCCACTAACATCAATACATTATTGTTATATTATTCAAAGAGTTGCATAGGAGAAGAGAAACCACGTAGTTGTCTCACAGGATGACTAATACTAGTACATTGTTGTGGTACATTATTCAAAGAGCTGCATAGCGTCAAGAGAAACCACACAGTTGCCTCACAGGGCGACTAATATTAGTACTTTGTTATTGTGTTGTGGTACACCATTCGAAGCATTGCATAGCGAGAAGAGAAACCACATGACTGTCTCACTAGGCCACTAACATTAATACATTGTTGTTAAATTGTTCAAAGAGTTGAATAGGAGAAGAGAAACCACGTGGTTGTCTCACAGGGTGACTAATATTAGTACATTGTTGTAATACATTATTCAAAGAGCTGCTTAGTGTCAAGAGAAACCACACGGTTGCCTCACAGGGCGACTGATATTGGTACATTGTTATTGTGTTGTTGTACATTGTTTTATAGTTGTGGTACACCATTCAAAGAGTTGCATAGCGTCAGGAGAAACCACATGGTCGCCTCACGGGAAACCTGATATTAGTACATTGTTGATGCATTTTGGTACACCATTCAAAGAGTTGCATAACATCAAGAGAAACCACCTGCTTGCCTCGCAGGGCGACTGCTATTCGCACCTTGTTGTGGTACACCATTCAAAGAGTTGCGTGCACTATTTCCCCGGCTGCTCTTTAATTGAAGTGCCACTGAGCGGGAGCGACTAAACTTCCCGCTGACGGCCCGGTCGCTCACAGCAGGATCCCCGCTGGAAGCCGTGTGAGGATCTGGTGCGAAAAGCTCGCTGCGTTTGCTGTCAAGCTGTACGAGCCGAGCGGGCGGCCGTGAAAAAAAAAATAAAAAAACCTAATTGATTCGCAGAGAGTCTGAATGAGCTCTGAGCGCCGAGCGATGTCTTTTGTGCGAGGGCTTTCCACGCAGAGACCGTCATTATTCCCCCGCCGCATGCACTTCCCCTTCCCGGCCGTCCCTTGATCAATCCGCAATCATGTTATTATTGCCCGCCTATATTCCCCACAATGGACGGCAGATTGAAGCGCCTGGGTGAATGAAGGACTAATGGATAGCTGTGGGAAGCTGACACAGAGAGGCGTTAATTAGACCTCCGTCGCCATCTTGGCAGCCTCTCTCCTCATCTCACTTCTGGGCTACAATGCTTATTATCCTTTCACGGCGCTGATATTCTCCGCATGAACAATGACTTACTTTTTTTCTCACATTCACTGACGACACGGGGCGATTGGGTTTGGTACGCTCCAAATGCCGCACGGCACATTTTAGTCCGTGAGATGGATCCTGCAGTGTTTTGATAGGTTGGGGGAAAAAACGGCCACACTTACGGCACGATAAAATGTCGGAACAGGAAGTACGATGACGAATAATAACGATTATCGGAAAGTACCGTATTTCCTTGGTATGCGCCTGCCTAGAATTACAAACTCGTTTCGCCAAATATTATTTTTATTAGCGCATGTCTAGAATTTCCTCCGGGTCAAACTCGTCACGTCACGAGTGACACTTCACCTGTCATCATTTTCAAAATGGAGGAGGCGGATTTCAATCATTTGAACTCGCATAAAGGGAAGAAGATTAAGAGCTATTCAGTAGGATTTAAGGTCCGAGCTATTGAATATGCTAAAAAGAACAGTAAGCAGGTGTGTTTTATTAATATACCGTAGCCGCGTGTGTCAAATATGAGTCATTAAATGACTCCCGCCTCCTGGGGGTAGAGGGCGCTAGTGATCCTTCTTGCGACTACTCGGCTGCAGAAGAAGTCAGAGTGAGCAGCGATCGTTTATTTTTTTCCTCTCGCTTGCACGTTTAACATGGAGGATTACATATCTAAAATAAAACAGTTTTCTAAACTGGACTTTCAATCGAAGCAGGAGGTAATAAAGGAAGATCTCCATCGAGACAGAGACTTTTCAAACCGAAGAAAGATAAGGAAGACTTCTATAAACAAGTTATCGATGCTTTTGATCAGAAGGAGCTGCGCTTGGACTTCATTTATAAGTAAAGGTAAGACCATTATAAAGTTTTTTTTAATTAAATGTGCTTTTCATGATGGTATCCTTACATCACACTCAAATTTATAAGCGCAGGCCTACATTTACCGCATGCCTTTGGTAAGCGCCGGAGTGAGAAGAGGTTTTTAAATTAATTAACGCCCCTGCGGCATTTCAAGGAAATACGGTATGAATTGTTTAGCAACTCCATAACAAACTAGAAGTTCTACGCTGAAGTTGAACCGAAATGCTGAAAAAATGTTGTTTGAACGTAAGAATAGTTTGAATTTCCAGGAAAAAAAACGGAATTTGGTTTGGAACTTGAGAAAGTGTTGTGAAGTCTATTTATATAGCGCTTTGTCTCTAGTGACTCAAAGCACTTTTACGTAGTGAAAGCCAATATTTGTCAAGACTTGGACTTTGAGATGGTTTGTTTTTCCGATGCAGAGGAAAGTCGGCACGAGCGAGACGTGAATGTAAGTACATATTTATTTATACTAACAATTCCAAACAAAGGAAGCAAACAAAAGGCGCGCACGAGGGCGGAGAACAAACTTGACTAGAAAACAAAACTAGCACAATGGCATGACTATGGACAAAACTCAACAACTGTGACATAAAAAAACAAAAAATACGTGGCATGAGCAGGAGGGAAACTATGGGCGGAGTGATTAGCAGGCATGGCATGAAGGGAGTAGGGGTATAAAGTCGCCAGGCTGACTTCCTGGCAACTTCCGGTTTAAATAATGGACATGATAATAGCAAACAGGTGTGAGACATGAGAACAAGGTGAAACTAAGGAGTTGTTATGGTAATAAAACAAACAAGGAAGTGCAGGAACAGGAACTGATTGTACAAAAAATAAAACCAAACATGACAAAAACAAAAGTTCCATTTAAAGCAGTGTGGGTGGCACTGGGAGCAGGTGGGTAAAGTGTCTTGCCCAAGGACACGACGGCAGTGACTAGGATGGCGGAAGCGGGGATCGAACCTGGAACTCTGAAGTCGCTGGCACGCCCACTCTACCAACCCAGCTATACCCGGTGTTAGTTTGAATGTCCAGGATGAGTGGAATGGATTGAAGGTGGAATGGTTTGAATCGCTTGAAAATTGTAGGAATTGTGCAACTTGGAAAAATTTCCTTGGGAACTTTCTGGAAATTTTGAGAAAATTGTTTTTTTTCCCAAATGTTCCTAAATGATCTGAATTGGTTGGTGTTGGAAATGTTTAAATCCCTCAAAAAATGTTGAAGTAGCAACAGAAAGGGAGCACATAATTCCTGGAAAGGCTGAATATTTTGAAGTAGGGACCGTTTGAATTTTTTAAAATGTGGGAGTTTGAAAAATGTCCCATTCATTTCGATCAGAATTTCATTGAAAAATGGGAACTTTAGGAAATGCGGGATTTTTTTGGGATAAGGTTTAAAAAATGGGAATGTTCTGAATGAGTTGGAATGGTTGGTCTTGGAATTTTTCAAATCGGTCGAGAAATGTTGAAGTAGTAACATTTTTAATTGAGAAATGGTGTAATGGAATTTCGGGAAAACCGGGAATTTTTCCAGTTAAAATTTTTTTTTAATTGTCATGATTAAGAGGAATGTTTTGACGGTAGAACGGTTGAAATGGGTTGGAAAATGTGGAAGGAGTAGTCGGGAGAAAAAGGGTGGGAAAAGGTTTTGAAAAAATGAAAATTACGGGAATTCCTGGAATTATTTTTAAATTTGGAAAAATACGGGAGTTTGAAAAATGTCCCATTCATTTCGATGAGAATTTCATTGAAAAATTGGAACTTTAGGAAATGCGGGATTTTTTTGGGATAAGGTTAAAAAAATGGGAATGTTCTCAATGAGTTGAAATGGTTGGTGTTGGAATTTTTCAAATCGGTCGAGAAATGTTGAAGTAGTAACATTTTTGATTGAGAAATGGTGTAATGGAATTTCGGGAAAACCGGGAATTTTTCCAGTTAAATTTTTTTTTTTTTAAATTGTCCTGATTAAGAGTAATGTTTTGACGGTAGAACGGTTGAAATGGGTTGGAAAATGTGGAAGGAGTAGTCGGGAGAAAAAGGGTGGAAAAAGGTTTTGAAAAATTGAGAATTACGGGAATTCCTGGAATTATTTTTAAACTTGGAAAAATACGGGAGTTTGAAAAATGTCCCATTCATTTCGATGAGAATTTCATTGAAAAATGGGAACTTTAGGAAATGCGGGAATTTTTTGGGATAAGGTTAAAAAATGGGAATGTTCTGAATGAGTTGAAATGGTTGGTGTTGGAATTTTTCAAATCGGTCGAGAAATGTGGAAGTAGTAACATTTTTAATTGAGAAATGGTGTAATGGAATTTCGGGAAAACCGGGAATTTTTCCAGTTAAAAAACAAAAATGTGTCCTGATTAAGAGGAATGTTGTGACGGTAGAACGGTTGAAATGGGTTGGAAAATGTGGAAGGAGTAGTCGGGAGGAAAAGGGTGGAAAAAGGTTTTGAAAAAATGAGAATTACGGGAATTCCTGGAATTATTTTTAAACTTGGAAAAATGCGGGAGTTTGAAAAATGTCCCATTCATTTCGATCAGAATTTCATTGAAAAATGGGAACTTTAGGAAATGCGGGAATTTTTTGGGATGAGGTTAAAAAATGGGAATGTTCTGAATGAGTTGAAATGGTTGGTGTTGGAATTTTTCAAATCGGTCGAGAAATTTTGAAGTAGCAACATTTTTAATTGAGAAATGGTGTAATGGAATTTCGGGAAAACCGGGAATTTTTCCAGTTAAATTTTTTTTTTTAATTGTCCTGATTAAGAGGAATGTTTTGACGGTAGAACGGTTGAAATGGGTTGGAAAATGTGGAAGGAGTAGTCGGGAGAAAAAGGGTGGAAAAACGTTTTGAAAAAATGAGAATTACGGGAATTCCTGGAATTATTTTTAAACTTGGAAAAATGCGGGAGTTTGAAAAATGTCCCATTCATTTCGATCAGAATTTAATTGAAAAATGGGAACTTTAGGAAATGCGGGATTTTTTTGGGATAAGGTTAAAAAAATGGGAATGTTCTGAATGAGTTGAAATGGTTGGTGTTGGAATTTTTCAAATCGGTCGAGAAATTTTGAAGTAGCAACATTTTTAATTGAGAAATGGTGTAATGGAATTTCGGGAAAACCGGGAATTTTTCCAGTTAAATTTTTTTTTTTTAATTGTCCTGACTAAGAGGAATGTTTTGACGGTAGAACGGTTGAAATGGGTTGGAAAATGTGGAAGGAGTAGTCGGGCGAAAAAGGGTGGAAAAAGGTTTTGAAAAAATGAGAATTACGGGAATTCCTGGAATTATTTTTAAACTTGGAAAAATGCGGGAGTTTGAAAAATGTCCCATTCATTTCGATCAGAATTTCATTGAAAAATGGGAGCTTTAGGAAATGCGGGAATTTTTTGGGATAAGGTTAAAAAAATGGGAATGTTCTGAATGAGTTGAAATGGTTGGTGTTGGAATTTTTCAAATCGGTCGAGAAATTTTGAAGTAGTAACATTTTTAATTGAGAAATGGTGTAATGGAATTTCGGGAAAACCGGGAATTTTTCCAGGTAAAAAAAACTAACAAAAATGTGTCCTGATTAAGAGGAATGTTTTGACGTTAGAACGGTTGAAATGGGTTGGAAAATGTGGAAGGAGTAGTCGGGAGAAAAAGGGTGGAAAAAGGTTTTGAAAAAATGAGACTTACGGGAATTCCTGGAATTATTTTTAAACTTGGAAAAATGCGGGAGTTTGAAAAATGTCCCATTCATTTCGATCAGAATTTCATTGAAAAATGGGAACTTTAGGAAATGCGGGATTTTTGGGGATAAGGTTAAAAAAATGGGAATGTTCTCAATGAGTTGAAATGGTTGGTGTTGGAATTTTTCACATCGGTCGAGAAATTTTGAAGTAGTAACATTTTTAATTGAGAAATGGTGTGATGGAATCTCGGGGAAACCGGGAATTTTTCCAGTTCAATTTTTTTTTTAATTGTCCTGATTAAGAGGAATTTTTTGACAGTAGAACGGTTGAAATGGGTTGGAAAATGTGGAAGGTGTAGTCGGGAGAAAAAGGGTGGAAAAAGTTTTTGAAAAAATGAGAATTATGGGAATTTCTGGAATTATTTTTAAACTTGGAAAAATGCGGGAGTTTGAAAAATGTCCCATTCATTTTGATGAGAATTTCATGGAAAAATTAAAACTTTAGGAAATGCGGGAATTTTTGGGGATAAGGTTAAAAAAATGGGAATGTTCTCAATGAGTTGAAATGGTTGGTGTTGGAATTTTTCAAATCGGTCGAGAAATTTTGAAGTAGTAACATTTTTAATTGAGAAATGGTGTACTGGAATTTCGGGAAAACCGGGAATTTTTCCAGTTAAAAAACAAAAATTTGTCCTGATTAATAGGAATGTTTTGACGGTAGAACGGTTGAAATGGGTTGGAAAATGTGGAAGGAGTAGTCGGGAGAAAAAGGGTGGAAAAAGTTTTTGAAAAAATGAGAATTACGGGAATTCCTGGAATTATTTTTAAACTTGGAAAAATGCGGGAGTTTGAAAAATGTCCCATTCATTTCGATCAAAATTTCATTGAAAAATGGGAACTTTAGGAAATGCGGGATTTTTTTGGGATGAGGTTAAAAAAATGGGAATGTTCTGAATGAGTTGAAATGGTTGGTGTTGGAATTTTTCAAATCGGTCGAGAAATGTCGAAGTAGTAACATTTTTAATTGAGAAATTGTGTAATGGAATTTCGGGAAAACCGGGAATTTTTCCAGTTAAAATTTTTTTTTAAATTGTCTTGATTAAGAGGAATGTTTTGACGGTAGAACGGTTGAAATGGGTTGGAAAATGTGGAAGGAGTAGTCGGGAGAAAAAGGGTGGAAAAAGGTTTTGAAAAAATGAAAATTACGGGAATTCCTGGAATTATTTTTAAACTTGGAAAAATGCGGGAGTTTGAAAAATGTCCCATTCATTTCGATCAGAATTTTATAGAAAAATGGGAACTTTAGGAAATGCGGGATTTTTTTGGGATAAGGTTAAAAAAATGGGAATGTTCTGAATGAGTTGAAATGGTTGGTGTTGGAATTTTTCAAATCGGTCGAGAAATTTTGAAGTAGTAACATTTTTAATTGAGAAATGGTGTAATGGAATTTCGGGAAAACCGGGAATTTTTCCAGGTAAAAAAAACTAACAAAAATGTGTCCTGATTAAGAGGAATGTTTTGACGTTAGAACGGTTGAAATGGGTTGGAAAATGTGGAAGGAGTAGTCGGGAGAAAAAGGGTGGAAAAAGGTTTTGAAAAAATGAGAATTACGGGAATTCCTAGAATTATTTTTAAACTTGGAAAAATGCTGGAGTTTGAAAAATGTCCCATTTATTTCGATGAGAATTTCATTGAAAAATGGGAACTTTAGGAAATGCGGGAATTTTTTGGGATAAGGTTAAAAAATGGGAATGTTCTCAATGAGTTGAAATGGTTGGTGTTGGAATTTTTCAAATCGGTCGAGAAATGCTGAAGTAGTAACATTTTTAATTGAGAAATGGTGTAATGGAATTTCGGGGAAACCGGGAATTTTTCCAGTTACATTTTTTTTTTTTAAATTGTCCTGACTAAGAGGAATGTTTTGACGGTAGAATGGTTGAAATGGGTTGGAAAATGTGGAAAGAGTAGTCGGGAGAAAAAGGGTGGAAAAAGTTTTTGAAAAAATGAGAATTACGGGAATTTCTGGAATGATTTTTAAACTTGGAAAAATGCGGGAGTTTGAAAAACGTCCCATTCATTTCGATCAGGATTTCATTGAAAAATGGGAACTTTAGGAAATGCGGGATTTTTTGGGATAAGGTTAAAAAATGGGAATGTTCTGAATGAGTTGAAATGGTTGGTGTTGGAATTTTTCAAATCGGTCGAGAAATTTTGAAGTAGTAACATTTTTAATTGAGAAATGGTGTAATGGAATTTCGGGGAAACCGGGAATTTTTCCAGTTAAATTTTTTTTTTTTAATTGTCCTGACTAAGAGGAATGTTTTGACGGTAGAATGGTTGAAATGGGTTGGAAAATGTGGAAAGAGTAGTCGGGAGAAAAAGGGTGGAAAAAGTTTTTGAAAAAATGAGAATTACGGGAATTTCTGGAATTATTTTTAAACTTGGAAAAATGCAGGAGTTTGAAAAATGTCCCATTCATTTCGATCCGAATTTGATTGAAAAATGGGAACTTTAGGAAATGCGGGAATTTTTTGGGATCAGGTTAAAAAAATGGGAATGTTCTGAATGAATTGAAATGGTTGGTGTTGGAATTTTTCAAATCGTTCGAGAAATGAAAAAATTAGAATTTTTAACTTGGAAAAATGATAGTTTGGATGTCCAGGATGAGTCGAATATGTTGATTTTGGAATGGATTGAAAAATGTGGGAATTGTTGAAGTTTGAAAAATGGACCATTCATTTTCAATAGGCAAAATGTCCCTAAAAACTGGGAATTTGTGGAAATCCGGGAATTTTTTTCATAATCGTTGAAAGGGAACACAATTCCTGAACAGGCTGAACAATTTGAAGTTGGAATGGTTTGAATCAGATAAAAAAAAATGTGGGAGTTGTGGAACTTTGAAAAAATGTCCCGTTCATTTCAATGGGATTTTCATGGAAAATTTGGGAATTTCGGGAAAAGTGTTAAAATTGGAGGTGAGACAATTTGACATTGTGTTGTGTTGTGTTGTGTTGTGTTTGTGTTGAGTTGTGTTTGTGTTGTGTTTGTGTTGTGTGATTGTCGTGCCGTTGAGGCCCATGACCCGCGGCCCCCGCCATGACTCATAAGGACCTGCCGACAGCAGCAGAGCGCTCCTGTCAAATAAAGGATCTTTGACTGGTGCAAATAAAGGATCTTTGACTGGTGCAAATAAAGGATCTTTAACTGGTGCTCCTCTCTGACTACTTCCAGTGACATCAAGCCAAATAATTAACCTGTACCCACCTCCCCTGTGCAGGAAATTTGCATTCAGCGCATGCAAGACGGACCCTGCAGAGACTAGTGGGGGTGCGGGGGGGGGGGGGGGGATCACTTCCCTCTGGTGCATCTGTATCAACATTGGGGGGGTTGGTTTTCATGTGTCTCTCTGCATCAATATCGGGGGGGGGGGGGGCATTGGCAGGTCTTCATGGGGGGGTCATGCGTCCCTCTGCATCAGTTGCAAAAGTGACACAATTTTTGTCCTCGTGGAGGAAAAGATGATTTCTGGAACAAAGACTTTGTTTCCACCTTTAGGCGAGTTCATTGTTTGACAGCTGAATTCATGCAGTCATTGGCCAGTCAACTTGTTAATCGTTACAGGCGGTTCTACTGTTAGGTCGGCTCTACCACCCAGTCTAAATGCAGTCATTGGTCGGTCAACATGTCAATCATTACAAGCGGTTTTACTCTTTGGTAAGTTCTACCACCCGGTCTAATTGCAGTCATTGGTCAGTCAACATGTCAATCATTACAGGCGGTTTTACTCTTTGGTAAGTTCTACCACCCGGTCTTAATGCATTCATTGGCTCGTCAACATGTCAATCATTACAGGCGGTTTTACTCTTTGGTAAGTTCTACCACCTTGTCTAAATGCAGTCATTGGTCGGTCAACGTGTCAATCATTACAGGCGGTGCTTACATGTTTTGGTAAGTTCTACCACCCGGTCTTCATGCAGTCATTGGTCTCTCAACATGTCAATCATTACAGGTGGTTTTACCCTTTGGTAAGTTCTGTCATCCGGTCCTCATGCAGTCATTGGTCTGTCAACATGTCAATCATTACAGGTGGTTTTACCCTTTGGTAAATTCTACCACCCGGTCCTCATGCAGTCATTGGTCTGTCAACATGTCAATCATTACAGGTGGTTTTACCCTTTGGTAAGTTCTACCATCCGGTCCTCATGCAGTCATTGGTCTGTCAACATGTCAATCATTACAGGTGGTTTTACCCTTTGGTAAGTTCTACCATCCGGTCCTCATGCAGTCATTGGTCTGTCAACATGTCAATCATTACAGGCGGTTTTACTCTTTGGTAAGTTCTACCACCTTGTCTAAATGCAGTCATTGGTCGGTCAACGTGTCAATCATTACAGGCGGTGCTTACATGTTTTGGTAAGTTCTACCACCCGGTCTTCATGCAGTCATTGGTCTCTCAACATGTCAATCATTACAGGTGGTTTTACCCTTTGGTAAGTTCTGTCATCCGGTCCTCATGCAGTCATTGGTCTGTCAACATGTCAATCATTACAGGTGGTTTTACCCTTTGGTAAATTCTACCACCCGGTCCTTATGCAGTCATTGGTCTGTCAACATGTCAATCATTACAGGTGGTTTTACCCTTTGGTAAGTTCTACCATCCGGTCCTCATCCAGTCATTGGTCGGTCAACATGTCAATCATTACAGGCGGTGCTTACATGCTTTGGTAAGTTCTACCAGCCGGTCTTCATGCAGTCATTGGTCGGTCAACATGTCAATCATTACAGGCGGTGCTTACATGCTTTGGTAAGTTCTACCATCCGGTCCTCATGCAGTCATTGGTCTGTCAACATGTCAATCATTACAGGTGGTTTTACCCTTTGGTAAGTTCTACCACCCGGTCCTCATGCAGTCATTGGTCTGTCAACACGTCAATCATTACAGGTGGTTTTACCCTTTGGTAAGTTCTACCACCCGGTCCTCATGCAGTCATTGGTCTGTCAACATGTCAATCATTACAGGTGGTTTTACCGTTTGGTAAGTTCTACCGCCCGGTCTTAATGCAGTCATTGGTCGGTCAACGTGTCAATCATTACAGGTGGTTCTTACATGTTTTGGTAAGTTCTACCAGCCAGTCTTCATGCAGTCATTGGTCTCTCAACATGTCAATCATTACAGGTGGTTTTAGCCTTTGGTAAGTTTTACCACCCGGTCCTCATGCAGTCATTGGTCTGTCAACATGTCAATTATTACAGGTGGTTTTACCTTTGGTAAATTCTACCACCCGCTCTTAATGCAGTCATTGGTCGGTCAACATTTCCATCATTAAAGGCGGTTCTACTGTTTTGTGGGTTCCGTCACCCTGTCTTCATGCAGTCATTGGTCGGTCAACATGTCCATCATTACAGGTGGTTTTACCCTTTGGTAAATTCTACCCCCCACTCTAAATGCAGTCATTGGTCGGTCAACATTTCCATCATTACAGGTGGTTCTACTGTTTTGTGGGTTCTGTCACCCTGTCTTCATGCAGTCATTGGCCGGCCAACATGTCAATCATTACAGGCGGTGCTTACATGCTTTGGTAAGTTCTACCATCCGGTCCTCATGCAGTCATTGGTCTGTCAACATGTCAATCATTACAGGTGGTTTTACCCTTTGGTAAGTTCTACCACCCGGTCCTCATGCAGTCATTGGTCTGTCAACACGTCAATCATTACAGGTGGTTTTACCCTTTGGTAAGTTCTACCACCCTGTCCTCATGCAGTCATTGGTCTGTCAACATGTCAATCATTACAGGTGGTTTTACCCTTTGGTAAGTTCTACCGCCCGGTCTTAATGCAGTCATTGGTCGGTCAACGTGTCAATCATTACAGGCGGTTCTTACATGTTTTGGTAAGTTCTACCAGCCGGTCTTCATGCAGTCATTGGTCTCTCAACATGTCAATCATTACAGGTGGTTTTAGCCTTTGGTAAGTTTTACCACCCGGTCCTCATGCAGTCATTGGTCTGTCAACATGTCAATCATTACAGGTGGTTTTACCCTTTGGTAAGTTCTACCACCCGGTCCTCATGCAGTCATTGGTCTGTCAACACGTCAATCATTACAGGTGGTTTTACCCTTTGGTAAGTTCTACCACCCGGTCCTCATGCAGTCATTGGTCTGTCAACATGTCAATCATTACAGGTGGTTTTACCCTTTGGTAAGTTCTACCGCCCGGTCTTAATGCAGTCATTGGTCTGTCAACGTGTCAATCATTACAGTTGGTTTTACCCTTTGGTAAGTTCTCCCATCCGGTCCTCATGCAGTCATTGGTCTGTCAACATGTCCATCATTACAGGCGGTTGTACTGTTTTGTGGGTTCTGTCACCCTGCCTTCATGCAGTCATTGGTCGGTCAACATGTCCATCATTACAGGCGGTTCTACTGTTTTGTGGGTTCCGTCACCCTGTCATCATGCAGTCATTGGTCGGTCAACATGTCCATCATTACAGGCGGTTCTACTGTTTTGTGGGTTCTGTCACCCTGTCATCATGCAGTCATTGGTCGGTCAACATGTCCATCATTACAGGCAGTTCTACTGTTTTGTGGGTTCTGTCACCCTGCCTTCATGCAGTCATTGGTTGGTCAACATGTCCAGCATTACAGGCGGTTCTACTGTTTTGTGGGTTCCATCACCCTGTCGTCATGCAGTCATTGGTCGGTCAACATGTCCATCATTACAGGCGGTTCTACTGTTTTGTGGGTTCCGTCACCCTGCCTTCATGCAGTCATCGGTCGGTCAACATGTCCATCATTACAGGCGGTTCTACTGTTTTGTGGGTTCTGTCACCCTGTCTTCATGCAGTCATTGGCCGGTCAACATTTCCATCATTACAGGCGGTTCTACTGTTTTGTGGGTTCTGTCACCCTGTCGTCATGCAGTCATTGGTCGGTCAACATGTCCATCATTACAGGCGGTTCTACTGTTTTGTGGGTTCTGTCACCCTGTCTTCATGCAGTCATTGGTCGGTCAACATTTCCATCATTACAGGCGGTTCTACTGTATTGTGGGTTCTGTCACCCTGTCTTCATGCAGTCATTGGTCGGTCAACATGTACATCACTACAGGCGGTTCTACTGTTTTGTGGGTTCCGTCACCCTGTCTTCATGCAGTCATTGGTCGGTCAACATGTCCATCATTACAGGCGGTTCTACTGTTTTGTGGGTTCTGTCACCCTGTCGTCATGCAGTCATTGGTCGGTCAACATGTCCATCATTACAGGCGGTTCTACTGTTTTGTGGGTTCCGTCACCCTGTCGTCATGCAGTCATTGGTCGGTCAACATGTCCATCATTACAGGCGGTTCTACTGTTTTGTGGGTTCCGTCACCCTGCCTTCATGCAGTCATCGGTCGGTCAACATGTCCATCATTACAGGCGGTTCTACTGTTTTGTGGGTTCTGTCACCCTGCCTTCATGCAGTCATTGGTCGGTCAACATGTCCATCATTACAGGCGGTTCTACTGTTTTGTGCGTTTTGTCACCCTGTCATCATGCAGTCATTGGTCGGTCAACATGTCCATCATTACAGGCGGTTCTACTGTTTTGTGGGTTCTGTCACCCTGTCATCATGCAGTTATTGGTCGGTCAACATGTCCATCATTACAGGCGGTTCTACTGTTTAGTGGGTTCTGTCACCCTGTCATCGTGCAGTCATTGGTCTGTCAACATGTCAATCATTACAGGCGGCGCTTACATGCTTTGGTAAGTTCTACCAGCCGGTCTTCATTCAGTCATTGGTCTGTCAACATGTCAATCATTACAGGCGGTGCTTACATGCTTTGGTAAGTTCTACCACCCGGTCTTCATGCAGTCATTGGTCTCTCAACATGTCAATCATTACAGGTGGTTTTACCCTTTGGTAAACTCTACCACCCGGTCCTCATGCAGTCATTGGTCGGTCAACATGTCAATCATTACAGGTGGTTTTACCTTTTGGTAAATTCTACCACCCGGTCCTCATGCAGTCATGGGTCTGTCAACATGTCAATCATTACAGTTGGTTTTACCCTTTGGTAAGTTCTACCACCCGGTCCTCATGCAATCATTGGTCTGTCAACATGTCAATCATTACAGGTGGATTTTGCCCTTTGGTAAGTTCTACCAGCCACTCTTAATGCAGTCATTGGTCGGTCAACATGTCCATCATTACAGGCGGTTCTACTGTTTTGTGCGTTCTGTCACTCTGTCTTTAGGCAGTCATTGGTCGGTCAACATGTCCATCATTACAGGCGGTTCTACTGTTTTGTGGGTTCTGTCACCCTGCCTTCATGCAGTCATTGGTCGGTCAACATGTCCATCATTACAGGCGGTTCTACTGTTTTGTGGGTTCTGTCACCCTGCCTTCATGCAGTCATTGGTCGGTCAACATGTCCATCATTACAGGCGGTTCTACTGTTTTGTGGGTTCTGTCACCCTGCCTTCATGCAGTCATTGGTCGGTCAACATGTCCATCATTACAGGCGGTTCTACTGTTTTGTGGGTTCTGTCACCCTGCCTTCATGCAGTCATTGGTCGGTCAACATGTCCATCATTACAGGCTGTTCTTACATGTTTTGGTAAGTTCTACCAGCCGGTCTTCATGCAGTCATTGGTCTCTCAACATGTCAATCATTACAGGTGGTTTTACCCTTTGGTTAAGTTCTACCGCCCGCTCTTAATGCAGTCATTGGTCTGTCAACATGGCCATCATTACAGGCGGTTCTACTGTTTTGTGGGTTCTGTCACCCTGCCATCATGCAGTCATTGGTCGGTCAACGTGTTAATCATTACGGGCGGTGCTTACATGCTTTGGTAAGTTCTACCAGCCGGTCTTAATGCAGTCATTGGTCGGTCAACATGTCCATCATTACAGGCGGTTCTACTGTTTTGTGTGTTCTGTCACCCTGTCTTAATGCAGTCATTGGTCGGTCAACATGTCCATCATTACAGGCGGTTCTACAGTTTTGTGGGTTCTGTCACCCTGTCTTCATGCAGTCATTGGTCGGTCAACATGTCCATCATTACAGGCGGTTCTACTGTTTAGTGGGTTCTGTCACCCTGTCATCGTGCAGTCATTGGTCTGTCAACATGTCAATCATTACAGGCGGCGCTTACATGCTTTGGTAAGTTCTACCAGCCGGTCTTCATTCAGTCATTGGTCTGTCAACATGTCAATCATTACAGGCGGTGCTTACATGCTTTGGTAAGTTCTACCACCCGGTCTTCATGCAGTCATTGGTCTCTCAACATGTCAATCATTACAGGTGGTTTTACCCTTTGGTAAACTCTACCACCCGGTCCTCATGCAGTCATTGGTCGGTCAACATGTCAATCATTACAGGTGGTTTTACCTTTTGGTAAATTCTACCACCCGGTCCTCATGCAGTCATGGGTCTGTCAACATGTCAATCATTACAGTTGGTTTTACCCTTTGGTAAGTTCTACCACCCGGTCCTCATGCAATCATTGGTCTGTCAACATGTCAATCATTACAGGTGGATTTTGCCCTTTGGTAAGTTCTACCAGCCACTCTTAATGCAGTCATTGGTCGGTCAACATGTCCATCATTACAGGCGGTTCTACTGTTTTGTGCGTTCTGTCACTCTGTCTTTAGGCAGTCATTGGTCGGTCAACATGTCCATCATTACAGGCGGTTCTACTGTTTTGTGGGTTCTGTCACCCTGCCTTCATGCAGTCATTGGTCGGTCAACATGTCCATCATTACAGGCGGTTCTACTGTTTTGTGGGTTCTGTCACCCTGCCTTCATGCAGTCATTGGTCGGTCAACATGTCCATCATTACAGGCGGTTCTACTGTTTTGTGGGTTCTGTCACCCTGCCTTCATGCAGTCATTGGTCGGTCAACATGTCCATCATTACAGGCGGTTCTACTGTTTTGTGGGTTCTGTCACCCTGCCTTCATGCAGTCATTGGTCGGTCAACATGTCCATCATTACAGGCTGTTCTTACATGTTTTGGTAAGTTCTACCAGCCGGTCTTCATGCAGTCATTGGTCTCTCAACATGTCAATCATTACAGGTGGTTTTACCCTTTGGTTAAGTTCTACCGCCCGCTCTTAATGCAGTCATTGGTCTGTCAACATGGCCATCATTACAGGCGGTTCTACTGTTTTGTGGGTTCTGTCACCCTGCCATCATGCAGTCATTGGTCGGTCAACGTGTTAATCATTACGGGCGGTGCTTACATGCTTTGGTAAGTTCTACCAGCCGGTCTTAATGCAGTCATTGGTCGGTCAACATGTCCATCATTACAGGCGGTTCTACTGTTTTGTGTGTTCTGTCACCCTGTCTTAATGCAGTCATTGGTCGGTCAACATGTCCATCATTACAGGCGGTTCTACAGTTTTGTGGGTTCTGTCACCCTGCCTTCATGCAGTCATTGGCCGGCCAACATGTCAGATTCCCGCCCTGGTGGACATGTCAGTCCTTACAAGCAGTTTATCCTCAGCGAGTCTACAGGAAGTAACGTGTCAGGTCTCAGAGTCTAAACGACAAGGACGGGGACCACAATAGTTCAGAGAGGAGGTCAGGACCACATTAAAATCAGATAAGTCCTCCATGTTTGACTCCCCAGCGATGACTAATTAGTGCGTGTTGAGGGCGGGTGTGAAGGTCGGCGACAGCAGCAGCAATCAGGTGACTGTAATGACTCGTTAGTGCACACATTATTAGTGCGCGGTGTTTATTAGCTGCGGGGTCAGTGGAGCGTGCTCGCTTCCCTGCCCTTAAGCCCCGCCCCCCCCGCCGTTTAATCACCGTGACGCCCACTGATGACTTCCATACGGCACATATTTACATTTCTTTATTACCTCGCTGCGCTCTTGTGGCGCTCGTGACCTCTGTGGCGCCCCCTGTGGCTTGCGTTCAGAAGGCTTTGCAAAGCGCGCTAGTATTCGTGGAATACGGACATCCTTGACAGTGTATAGGCAGGAGACGGACGATTGGCTGTTAAGTCCCGCCCCCCTTTGCTGTTGTTCTTTTTTTTGTTGTTGCAAATATTAGCTCATTTGGAATATGATGCCTGCAGCATGTTTTTAAAAAAAAGCTGGCACAAGTGGCAAAATAGACCGAGAAAATTAAAGAATGCTCATCAAAGACTTATTTGGAATATCCCACAGGTGGAAAAATTGCTCAATTTACCTTTAAGTCTATTTTATTATTAATAATTAATGATATTTATTTATCTTTTTTTCTCACAATAGATATATATTTTTGATGACATGTTTGAAATGTTGTTAGAATATATAACAAATTGGACCAAGCTATATTTCTAACGAAGACAAATAATTATTTCTTCTATGTTTTCCCGAACAAAAATTTTAAAAGAAATTCAAAAGACTTAGATTTTACAGATTTTCTAGATTTGCCAGAATATTTTAATTTTATTTTAATCACAATAATTGTATTCTTTGTCGAAAAAACATAGAAGCTAAAATAAAGAATTATTATTCTTTACTATAAAAACATTTTTTATTTACTTCAACATTGATTTAAATCGTCAGGAAAGAAGAGGAAGGAATCTAAAAGGTAAAAAAGTATGTGTTTAAAAATCCTAAAAATCATTTTTAAAGTTGTATTTTTTTCTCTAAAATTCTCTTTCTGAAAGTTATAAGAAGCAAAGTAAAAAATATTTTTATTTTATTTTAATCACAATAAATTTTATTCTTTGTCGAAAAAACATAGAAGCTAAAATAAAGAATCAAAATAAAAATGTGTATTATTCTTTACTATAAAAGAAATAAATTTACTTGAACATTGATTTAAATTGTCAGGAAAGAAAAGGAAGGAATTTAAAAAGTAAAAAAGTATATGTGTTTAAAAATCCTAAAAATCATTTTTAAAGTTGTATTTTTTTCTCTAAAATTCTCTTTCTGAAAGTTATAAGGTGCAAAGTAAAAAATATTTTTATTTTATTTTAATCACAATAATCGTATTCTTTGTCGAAAAAACATAGAAGCTAAAAATAAAGAATCAAAATAAAAATGTGTATTATTCTTTACTATAAAAATTTTTTGTATTTACTTCAACATTGATTTAAATTGTCAGGAAAGAAGAGGAAGGAATGTGTTTAAAAATCCTAAAAATCATTTTTAAAGTTGTATTTTTTCTCTAAAATTCTCTTTCTGAAAGTTATAAGAAGCAAAGTTAAAAAAAAAAAAAATATATTTAAACAAGTGAAGACCAAGTCTTTAAAATATTTTCTTGGATTTTATAATTATATTTGAGTTTTGTCTCTCTTAGAATTAAAAATGTCGAGCAAAGCGAGACCAGCTTGCTAGAAAATAAATAACACTTAAAAAAAAATAGAGGTAGCTCACTGGTAAGTGCTGCTATTTGAGCTATTTTTAGAACAGGCAAGCGTTGGTGACCCCTGCTCTAGACTGAGCTCCTAAGGGGGCCCAGTCTGGAGTGGGAAAACACCTCCATGGCAAAGCACATATTCATATTACAACGTACATCTCCAGATATCGAGCAACAGAGGGGAGGGAGTGCGGGGTTATGGTGGTAAGCCGCAGCTCTCAGGCGCTGACCGTCCTTTCATGTGTATATGTGGCTTATATATTTTTTTCTTTATTTTGAATCATTAAAAAAATGAATCTTAGTTTTTATTCTAGTTCGGGTCCAATAAATCCAATGTAAACAAACAGCATGGGCCTTCAAGGCCTACTGAAATGAGATGTTCTTATTTAAACGGGGATAGCAGCTCCATTCTATGTGTCATACTTGATCATTTCGCCATATTGCCATATTTTTGCTGAAAGGATTTAGTAGAGAACATCCACGATAAAGTTGGCAACTTTTGGTCGCTAATAAAAAAAAAAGCCTTGCCTGTACCGGAAGTAGCAGACGATGTGCGCGTGACGTCACGGGTTGTGGAGCTCCTCACATCTGAACATTGTTTACAATCATGGCCACCAGGAGAGAGAGCGATTCGGACCGAGAAAGCGACGATTTTCCCATTAATTTGAGCGAGGATGAAAGATTCGTGGATGAGGAAAGTGAGAGTGAATGACTTTGGGGGAAAAAAAATTAAAAAAACTACACGGCAGAGTGATTCAGATGTTATTAGACACATTTACTAGGATAATTCTGAAAAATCCCTTATCTGCTTATTGCGTTACTAATGTTTAAAATAAATAAATAAATAAATGGGTTGTACTTGGATAGCGCTTTTCTACCTTCAAGGTACTCAAAGCGCTTTGACACTACTTCCACATTTACCCATTCACACACACATTCGCACACTGATGGAGGGAGCTGCCATGCAAGGCGCTAACCAGCACCCATCAGGAGCAAGGGTGAAGTGTCTTGCTCAGGACACAACGGACGTGACGAGGTTGGTACTAGGTGGGATTTGAACCAGGGACCCTCGGGTTCCGCACGGCCACTCACCCACTGCGCCACACCGTCCCTTTTAGTGAGATTATATGGATGTACCTGTACAACCTGAAAGTCGGAGGGGTGTGGCGACCGCCAATGTCTCTGAGGGTAGCCACGTTTTTCGACAAGGCGAAGGCAGCCGGGCTGAGATTTTTTTTTTCCCCTCCTCCACGGTGGAAGCATCCGACGGTCGGGGGCGGCCGGTGGAAAGAGGCAAGAGAGTCCATAGCTGCCTCTTTGGGAGTGCAGGAGGAACGACGCAAGCTCTCCGCTTATGTCTACGGTAAGAGCCGACTTATTACCACCATTTTCTCTCCGGGTGACATGTGGTAGTGAACCACCGTCATCTTTCGGGAATGTAAACAAGGAAACACCGGCTGTGTTTGTGTTGCTAAAATCGGCCGCAATACACCGCTTCCCGACTACGGCTTTCTTCTTTGACGTCTCCATTATTCATTGAACAAATTGCAAAAGATTCAGCAACACAGATGTCCAGAATACTGTGGAATTATGCGATGAAAAGAGACGACTCATAGCTGTGAACGGTGCTGGACCAAAATGTCCCCTACAATGTGTCGCGTCATCATACCGCGACGTCATAGCATGATACTTCTGCGCGAAATTTAAAATTGCAATTTAGTAAATTAACCCGGCCGTATTGGCATGTGTTGCAATGTTAATATTTAATCATTGATATATAAACTAGCCGACTTATTACCACCATTTTCTCTCCGGTTGACATGTGGTAGTGAACCACCGTCATCTTTCGGGAATGTAAACAAGGAAACACCGGCTGTGTTTGTGTTGCTAAAAGCGGCCGCAATACACCGCTTCCCAACTACGGCTTTCTTCTTTGACGTCTCCATTATTCATTGAATAAATTGCAAAAGATTCAGCAACACAGATGTCCAGAATACTGTGGAACTATGCGATGAAAAGAGACGACTCATAGCTGTGAACGGTGCTGGAACAAAATGTCCCCTACAATGTGTCGCGTCATCATACCGCGACGTCATAGCATGATACTTCTGCACGAAATTTAAAATTGCAATTTAGTAAATTAACCCGGCCGTATTGGCATGTGTTGCAATGTTAATATTTCATCATTGATATATAAACTAGCCGACTTATTACCACCATTTTCTCTCCGGTTGACATGTGGTAGTGAACCACCGTCATCTTTCAGGAATCTAAACAAGTAAACACCGGCTGTGTTTGTGTTGCTAAAAGCGGCCGCAATACACCGCTTCCCAACTACGGCTTTCTTCTTTGACGTCTCCATTATTCATTGAACAAATTGCAAAAGATTCAGCAACACAGATTTCCAGAATACTGTGGAATTATGCGACGAAAAGAGACGACTCATAGCTGTGAACGGTGCTGGAACAAAATGTCCCCTACAATGTGTCGCGTCATCATACCGCGACGTCATAGCATGATACTTCTGCACGAAATTTAAAATTGCAATTTAGTAAATTAACCCGGCCGTATTGGCATGTGTTGCAATGTTAATATTTCATCATTGATATATAAACTAGCCGACTTATTACCACCATTTTCTCTCCGGTTGACATGTGGTAGTGAACCACCGTCATCTTTCGGGAATGTAAACAAGGAAACATCGGCTGTGTTTGTGTTGCTAAAAGCGGCCGCAATACACCGCTTCCCGACTACGGCTTTCTTCTTTGACGTCTCCATTATTCATTGAATAAATTGCAAAAAAATTCAGAAGTCCATAATACTGTGGAATTATGCGATGAAAAGAGACGACTTATAGCTGTGAACGGTGCTGGACCAAAATGTCCCCTACAATGTGTCGCGTCATCATACCGCGACGTCATAGCATGATACTTCTGCGCGAAATTTAAAATTGCAATTTAGTAAATTAACCCGGCCGTATTGGCATGTGTTGCAATGTTAATATTTCATCATTGATATATAAACTAGCCGACTTATTACCACCATTTTCTCTCCGGTTGACATGTGGTAGTGAACCACCGTCATCTTTCGGGAATGTAAACAAGGAAACACCGGCTGTGTTTGTGTTGCTAAAATCGGCCGTAATACACCGCTTCCCAACTACGGCTTTCTTCTTTGACGTCTCCATTATTCATTGAACAAATTGCAAAAGATTCAGCAACACAGATGTCCAGAATACTGTGGAATTATGCGATGAAAAGAGACGACTCATAGCTGTGAACGGTGCTGGAACAAAATGTCCCCTACAATGTGTCGCGTCATCATACCGCGACGTCATAGCATGATACTTCTGCACGAAATTTAAAATTGCAATTTAGTAAATTAACCCGGCCGTATTGGCATGTGTTGCAATGTTAATATTTCATCATTGATATATAAACTAGCCGACTTATTACCACCATTTTCTCTCCGGTTGACATGTGGTAGTGAACCACCGTCATCTTTCGGGAATGTAAACAAGGAAACATCGGCTGTGTTTGTGTTGCTAAAAGCGGCCGCAATACACCGCTTCCCGACTACGGCTTTCTTCTTTGACGTCTCCATTATTCATTGAATAAATTGCAAAAAAATTCAGAAGTCCATAATACTGTGGAATTATGCGATGAAAAGAGACGACTTATAGCTGTGAACGGTGCTGGACCAAAATGTCCCCTACAATGTGTCGCGTCATCATACCGCGACGTCATAGCATGATACTTCTGCGCGAAATTTAAAATTGCAATTTAGTAAATTAACCCGGCCGTATTGGCATGTGTTGCAATGTTAATATTTCATCATTGATATATAAACTAGCCGACTTATTACCACCATTTTCTCTCCGGTTGACATGTGGTAGTGAACCACCGTCATCTTTCGGGAATGTAAACAAGGAAACACCGGCTGTGTTTGTGTTGCTAAAATCGGCCGTAATACACCGCTTCCCAACTACGGCTTTCTTCTTTGACGTCTCCATTATTCATTGAATAAATTGCAAAAGATTCAGCAACACAGATGTCCAGAATACTGTGGAACTATGCGATGAAAAGGGACGACTTATAGCTGTGAACGGTGCTGGAACAAAATGTCCCCTACAATGTGTCGCGTCATTATAGCGCGAAGTTATAGCATGATACTTCTGGGCGAAATTTAAAATGGCAATTTAGTAAATTAACCCGGCCGTATTGGCATGTGTTGCAATGTTAATATTTCATCATTGATATATAAACTAGCCAACTTATTACCACCATTTTCTCTCCGGTTGACATGCGGTAGTGAACCACCGTCATCTTTCGGGAATGTAAACAAGGAAACACCGGCTGTGTTTGTGTTGCTGAAAGCGGCCGCAATACAGCGCTTCCCAACTACGGCTTTCTTCTTTGACGTCTCCATTATTCATTGAACAAATTGCAAAAGATTCAGCAACACAGATGTCCAGAATACTGTGGAATTATGCGATGAAAAGAGACGACTCATAGCTGTGAACGGTGCTGGAACAAAATGTCCCCTACAATGTGTCGCGTCATCATACCGCGACGTCATAGCATGATACTTCTGGGCGAAATTTAAAATTGCAATTTAGTAAATTAACCCGGCCGTATTGGCATGTGTTGCAATGTTAATATTTCATCATTGATATATAAACTAGCCGACTTATTACCACCATTTTCTCTCCGGTTGACATGTGGTAGTGAACCACCGTCATCTTTCGGGAATGTAAACAAGTAAACACCGGCTGTGTTTGTGTTGCTAAAAGCGGCCGCAATACACCGCTTCCCGACTACGGCTTTCTTCTTTGACGTCTCCATTATTCATTGAATAAATTGCAAAAGATTCAGCAACACAGATGTCCAGAATACTGTGGAACTATGCGATGAAAAAAGACGACTTATAGCTGTGAACGGTGCTGGACCAAAATGTCCCCTACAATGTGTCGCGTCATCATACCGCGACGTCATAGCATGATACTTCTGGGCGAAATTTAAAATTGCAATTTAGTAAATTAACCCGGCCGTATTGGCATGTGTTGCAATGTTAATATTTCATCATTGATATATAAACTAGCCGACTTATTACCACCATTTTCTCTCCGGTTGACATGTGGTAGTGAACCACCGTCATCTTTCGGGAATGTAAACAAGTAAACACCGGCTGTGTTTGTGTTGCTAAAAGCGGCCGCAATACACCGCCTCCCAAATACGGCTTTCTTCTTTGACGTCTCCATTATTCATTGAATAAATTGCAAAAGATTCAGCAACACAGATGTCCAGAATACTGTGGAATTATGCGATGAAAAGAGACGACTCATAGCTGTGAACGGTGCTGGACCAAAATGTCCCCTACAATGTGTCGCGTCATCATACCGCGACGTCATAGCATGATACTTCTGGGCGAAATTTAAAATTGCAATTTAGTAAATTAACCCGGCCGTATTGGCATGTGTTGCAATGTTAATATTTCATCATTGATGTATAAACTAGCCGACTTATTACCACCATTTTCTCTCCGGTTGACATGTGGTAGTGAACCACCGTCATCTTTCGGGAATGTAAACAAGTAAACACCGGCTGTGTTTGTGTTGCTAAAATCGGCCGCAATACACCGCTTCCCAACTACGGCTTTCTTCTTTGACGTCTCCATTATTCATTGAACAAATTGCAAAAGATTCAGCAACACAGATGTCCAGAATACTGTGGAATTATGCGATGAAAAGAGACGACTCATAGCTGTGAACGGTGCTGGACCAAAATGTCCCCTACAACGTGTCGCGTCATCATACCGCGACGTTATAGCATGATACTTCTGGGCGAAATTTAAAATTGCAATTTAGTAAATTAATCCGGCCGTATTGGCATGTGTTGCAATGGAAATATTTCATCATTGATATATAAACCAGCCGACTTATTACCACCATTTTCTCTCCGGTTGACATGTGGTAGTGAACCACCGTCATCTTTCGGGAATGTAAACAAGGAAACACCGGCTGTGTTTGTGTTGCTAAAATCGGCCGCAATACACCGCTTCCCAACTACGGCTTTCTTCTTTGACGTCTCCATTATTCATTGAATAAATTGCAAAAGATTCAGCAACACAGATGTCCAGAATACTGTGGAACTATGCGATGAAAAGGGACGACTTATAGCTGTGAACGGTGCTGGAACAAAATGTCCCCTACAATGTGTCGCGTCATTATACCGCGAAGTTATAGCATGATACTTCTGGGCGAAATTTAAAATGGCAATTTAGTAAATTAACCCGGCCGTATTGGCATGTGTTGCAATGTTAATATTTCATCATTGATATATAAACTAGCCGACTTATTACCACCATTTTCTCTCCGGTTGACATGCGGTAGTGAACCACCATCATCTTTCGGGAATGTAAACAAGGAAACACCGGCTGTGTTTGTGTTGCTAAAAGCGGCCGCAATACAGCGCTTCCCAACTACGGCTTTCTTCTTTGACGTCTCCATTATTCATTGAACAAATTGCAAAAGATTCAGCAACACAGATGTCCAGAATACTATGGAATTATGCGATGAAAAGAGACGACTTATAGCTGTGAACGGTGCTGGAACAAAATGTCCCCTACAATGTGTCGCGTCATCATACCGCGACGTTATAGCATGATACTTCTGCGCGAAATTTAAAATGGCAATTTAGTAAATTAACCCGGCCGTATTGGCATGTGTTGCAATGTTAATATTTCATCATTGATATATAAACTAGCCGACTTATTACCACCATTTTCTCTCCGGTTGACATGTGGTAGTGAACCACCGTCATCTTTCGGGAATGTAAACAAGTAAACACCGGCTGTGTTTGTGTTGCTAAAAGCGGCCGCAATACACCGCTTCCCAACTACGGCTTTCTTCTTTGACGTCTCCATTATTCATTGAAGAAATTGCAAAAGATTCAGCAACACAGATGTCCAGAATACTGTGGAATTATGCGATGAAAAGAGACGACTCATAGCTGTGAACGGTGCTGGACCAAAATGTCCCTTACAATGTGTCGCGTCATCATACCGCGACATCATAGCATGATACTTCTGCGCGAAATTTTAAATTGCAATTTAGTAAACTAATTGGCATGTGTTGCAATGTTAATATTTCATCATTGATATATAAACTATCAGACTGCATGATGGGTAGTAGTGGCTTTCAGTAGGCCTTTAAGAGGTTAAGTCATGGTTGGCTTTCTGACAAAAGGATGAAAAAAGGTGGATAAAAACGTTCCCTCTTTAGGAAACGTGTCCGCACAGCGCTCGGACGACGGAACTTTTTTCCCGCGTGCCATTCCCAATCGCCGTCAAAGCGCTCTTCCCCGCCTGAATCGGCGACGGGAGCGAACAAACCGTAGTCAAATAAAACAAGGTCACACATCACTGGAAGGGCAACAAATGGCAAGTGAAGTGGAAGTCATTTCCCCCCCCCCCCCCCCCCGCTTGTGTCTCGAAAAAAGGGAGAAAAAAACATGAAGTCCGGTCAAAAAGCAAGTTGTCATTTTGCCTCAAGCGCAGCAAAGCGCGTCCAGGGGAATGTGGGTCCGAGCGGGGCCGGGGAGGCGCGTTCCTTTTTAATGGAAAAGGACAGTTCCTTTGTCAAAAAGCGCTGAGCGGGTCGAATCCCGACTGAGGTAAAAAAGGCGGCCTGAATAACCCCAATCTTATTCACTCCGACTCGCTCTGAGGCCGTGACGGCGACGCCAAAGTGACCCGCGCGGGCAATCGTTTGGTTTCTCTCGCACGCTCAAAAGGAAATGGCGTTTTTTTTTTTTCCCCCCCCCGCATACACGCCAACTTTAGAGAGATCGCTGCTCACTTTGGACGGCTGGAGACAGCCAGGAAATTTTTATTTTTAAAAAAACAGGGAGGAAATCATGCAAATGGTAAATGGTAAATAAAAAGAGAATGCAATAATTTGCAAATCCTTTTCAACTTACCGTATTTCCTTGAAATGCCGCCGGGTATATAGTATGTGCCTAACTTGAATTTCCACCGGGTCAAACTCGTCACGTCACGAGTCATCATTTTCTAAATGGAGGAGGCTGATTTCAATCATTTGAAATCGCATAAAGGGAAGAGGATTAAGGATTTAAGGTCCAAGCTTTTGAATATGCTAAAAAGAACAGTAAGCAGCTATATTTTTTTAATATACCGTAGCTGCGTGTGTCAAATATGAGTCATTAAATGACTCCCCCCTCCTGGTGGTAGAGGGCGCTAGTGATCCTTCTTGCGACTACTCGGCTGCAGAAGAAGTGAGAGTGAGCAGCGATCGTTTATTTTGTTCCTCTCGCTTGCGCTTTTAACATGGAGGATTACATATCGAAAATAAAACAGTTTTCTAAACTGGACTTTCAATCGAGGAAGGAGGTAATAAAGGAAGATCTCCAGAGACTTTTAAAACTGAAGAAAGATAAGGAAGACTTTTATAAACAAGTTATCGATGGTTTTGATCAGAAGGAGCTGCGCATGGACTTCATTTATAAGTAAAGGTAGAACCATAATAAAATGTTTTATATTAAATGTACTTTTCATGATGGTATCCTTACATCACACTCAAATTTTTCAATCAATCAATGTTTATTTATACAGCCCCAAATCACAAACGTCTCAAAGGACTGCACAAATCATTACGACTACAACATCCTCGGAAGAACCCACAAAAGGAAAACTCACTCCCAGTGGGCAGGGAGAATTCACATCCAGTGGGACGCCAGTGACAATGCTGACTAGGAGAAACCTTGGAGAGGACCTCAGATGTGGGCAACCCCCCCCCCTCTAGGGGACCGAAAGCAATGGATGTCGAGCGGGTCTAACATGATGCTGTGAAAGTTCAATCCATAGTGGCTCCAAGACAGCAGCGAGAGTCCCGTCCACAGGAGACCATCTCAAGCGGAGGCGGATCAGCAGCGTAGAGATGTCCCCAACCGATACAGGCGAGCGGTCCATTCTGGGTCTCGACTCTGGACAGCCAGTACTTCATCCATGGTCAATTTTTAAGCGCAGGCCTACATTTACCGCATGCCTTTGGTAAGCGCCGGGGTGAGAAGAGGTTTTAAAATAATTAGCGTATGCTTGCCTTTACCGCATGCCTTTGGTAAGTGAGACGAGGTTTTAAATTAATTAGCGCCCCGGCGGCAATTCAAGGAAATACGGTATCTTCAATTGAATAGACTGCAAAGACAAGATAGTTCACGTTCAAACTAAGAATCGTTGTTATTTTTTGCAAATAATAGCTCATTTGGAGTTTAATGCCTGAGGCAAAGTGGCAAAAAAGACTGAGGAAGTTGAGGAATGCTCATCAAACACTTATTTGGAACATCCCGCAGGTGAACGGGCTAATTGGGAACAGGTGGGTGCCATGATTGGGTATAAAAGCAGCTTCTAGGAAATGCTCACTCGTTCACAAACGAGGACGGGACGAGGGTCGCCACTTTGTCAACAAATGCCTGAGCAAATTGTTGAAGAACAACATTTCTCAAGCAGCTATTGCGAGGAATTTAGGGATTTCACCATCTAGGCTCCGTGATATCATCAAAAGGTTGAGAGTATCTGTAGAAATCACTGCACGTAAGCCATGATATTACACACCTTGGATCCCTGCATCAAAAAGTGACATCAGTGTGTAAAGGATATCACCACATGGGCTCAGGAACACTTCATAAAACCACTGTCAGTAACTACAGTTGGTCGCTACATCTGTAAGTGCAAGTTAAAACTCTACTATGCAAATCCAAAGCTATTTATCAACAACACCCGGGTCCGAGCAAGATATTTCACATTCAAACTAAGAAACGTTGTTCTTTTTTGCAAATATTAACTCATTAAGAGTTTGATGCCTGAGGCGTGTTTCAAAAAATGGCACAAGTGGCAAAAAAGACAGAGAACGTTGAGGAATACTCATCAAAACACTTTTTTGGAACATCCCGCAGGTGAACGGGCTAATTGGGAACAGGTGGGTGCCATGATTGGGTATAAAAAGCAGCTTCCATGAAATGCTCACTCGTTCACAAACGAGGACGGGGCGAGGGTCACCACTTTGTCAACAAATGCCTGAGCAAATTGTTTAAGAACAACATTTCTCAAGCAGCTATTGCGAGGGATTTAGGGATTTCACCATCTAGGCTCCGTAATATCATCAAAAGGTTGAGAGTATCTGTAGAAATCACTGCACGTAAGCCATGATATTACACACCTTGGATCCCTGCATCAAAAAGTGACATCAGTGTGTAAAGGATATCACCACATGGGCTCAGGAACACTTCATAAAACCACTGTCAGTAACTACAGTTGGTCGCTGCATCCGTAAGTGCAAGTTAAAACTTTACTATCCAAATCCAAAGCTATTTATCAACAACACCCGGGCCCGAGCAAGATATTTCACATTCAAACTAAGGAAACGTTGTTATTTTTTGCAAATATTAACTCATTAAGAGTTTGATGCCTGAGGCGTGTTTCAAAAAATGGCACAAGTGGCAAAAAAGACCGAAAAAGTTGAGGAATACTCATCAAAACACTTTTTTGGAACATCCCGCAGGTGAACGGGCTAATTGGGAACAGGTGGGTGCCATGATTGGGTATAAAAGCAGCTTCCGTGAAACCCTCAGTTGTTTACAAACAAGGACGGGGCGAGGGTCACCACTTTGTCAACAAATGCCTGAGCAAATTGTTGAAGAACGACATTTCTCAAGCAGCTATTGCGAGGAATTTAGGGATTTCACCATCTAGGCTCCGTGATATCATCAAAAGGTTCAGAGAATGTGGAGAAATCACTGCACGTAAGCCATGATATTACACACCTTGCATCCCTGCATCAAAAAGTGACATCAGTGTGTAAAGGATATCACCACATGGGCTCAGGAACACTTCAGAAAACCACTGTCAGTAACTGCAGTTGGTCGCTACATCCGTAAGTGCAAGTTAAAACTCTACTATGCAAATCCAAAGCTATTTATCAACAACACCCGGGCCCGAGCAAGATATTTCACGTTCAATGCGTGGCTCATTCGGTAGCCTATAATACGAACATTACATTTTAACGAACGTGAAATATCTTGTCTTTGCAGTCTATTCAATGGAATATAAGTTGAAATGGATTTGTTGTATTCTCTTTTTATTTAGCATTTACACAACCTGACAACTTCACTGCTTTTGGGGTTTTGTAATTAGGGACCGAATGTCCCTTTGGGACAGAGGACACTATTGTATTTCTGAGGTTTTATTATTATTATACCGCCGCCTCTTTGAGCTGTAATTTGAACCCCTTAACATGCTTCAAAACTCACACATCAGGACTGGCGACAATTGCGATCTAATCAAAAAACCCAAACCCAAAACTTAAAATTGCGCTCTAGCGCCCCCTAGGAAAAAATACAATCAAAACTGCTTGTAACTTCTGTTAGGAATGTCGTAGAGACATGAAACAAAAACTTCCTTCAGCAAAAATCAACAGGAAGTTGGCAAAAACCCCTTCAAAACTAAATTTTTGGAAAAAATGTCATGTTTGCCTTAGAATGCATCAAAACTCACCAAACCGGACACACACACCAGGACTGGTGAAAATTGCGATTTAATAAAAATAAAAACCCAAAAAAACCCTCAAAATTACGCTTTAACTCCCCCGAGGAATAAAACAGACAAAACTGCTTGTAACCACCGGTAGGAATGTCGTAGAGACATGAAGCAAAAAACTCTATGTAGGTCTCACTTAGATCTACATTACATCCTTCAGCAAAAATCAACAGGAAGTTGGCAAGTACCCCTTCAACTTCCGGTACGAATTTTGTAGAGACATGAACCTGGGGATAGGTTGATTGGCAACACTAAATTGGCCCTAGTGTGTGAATGTGAGTGTGAATGTTGTCCGTCTATCTGTGTTGGCCCTGCGATGAGGTGGCGACTTGTCCAGGGTGTACCCTGCCTTCCGCCCGATTGTAGCTGAGATAGGCGCCAGCGCCCCCCGCGACCCCGAAAGGGAATAAGCGGTAGGAAATGGATGGATGGATGAAACAAAAGTTACTATGTAGGTCTCACTTAGACCTACATGTTATTCATTTACATCATTCAGCAAAAAGTTGGCAATTACCCCTTCAAAACAAAAGTTTTGCAAAAACCCGTCACCTTTTTTCAAACATTATCTCCTCTGAGCGCGTTTGTTGTGTCGGCTTACAACTCGCACAGCAGAGAGATTGAACCCTTCTGAATAAAAGTTGAGAAAAGAGTTTTAATAACTGCTCCGGTTTTGATTTTACAAGCCTTCAAAGAACTGCTGCGCTGATGCCGCTGCACTGCTGCCGTCTCAAGATGGTCGCTTAAAAGCAGGAAGCACCGACGTGACCACAAAATGCAGAGAAGGTAGGTACTGTGCGGGTGAAGATATGTTGACTGGGTGAAAGAAGGAGGAACCAGTTTGACTCCAGGATACAGAGAAGGTAGGTAATGTGCAGGTAAAGATATGTTGAATGGGTGAAAGAAGAAGGCACCAGTTTGACTCCAGGATACAGGGAAGGTAGGTAATGTGCAGGTAAAGATATGTTGAATGGGTAAAGGCAGGAAACACCAGCAAAAGCAGCAAAAGTCGGTCCCGTCTATCGCTGCTTGCAACTTTAATTAACTTTGTATTTCGTTCTAACTCAGTCCAACCCCCCCTCCCCCCCCCGTAATAAATGTTGCACTGCTGCTCCTTTATTACTGCTCACTGGCTAATGGCTTCTTAGAGGACTTTTGCACACAAAAAGCAGTTTTTTTACGGCCGAGAACACCGAGTCAAGTGAGAGCCAAACCACAACAGATGAACTGGAGGAGAATTATTGTTGTGGCCGCAGCACGGACTATTTATGTTGTTATGTTGTTACCTATGAACAACTGTTCATGTTTCTGTTGTTACCTATGAACAACTGTTCATGTTTCTGTTGTTACCTATGAACAACTGTTCATGTTTCTGTTGTTAACTATGAACAAATGTTCATGTCAGGTGGCACAATGCTATCTTCCATCTTATACCGTCCTTAAAATGCAAAGTAAGCTTCTGGAATGTATTCTGGCTGGAAAAGCTTCAGGATGCTATCTTTAAAGCGCTTACTTGTTAATGATGTTCACCAAACGTGACAAAAATGTATTTTATTCCTCATTAAAACTACGAAACATTCAATCAACTCCTCTATTGACTGTAATGTTAGCAGGTAGCTCACATAGATATGCTAATGTTGCTAACCTAGCATGATTAAAATGTAATGTTAGCATGTAGCTCATATAGATACGTTAGTGTTGCTGACCTAGCTTGAAGTTAAAATGTAATGTTTGCATTTGGCTCACTTAGCTCTGCTAATGTTGCTTACCTAACATGATGTTAGCATGTAGCTCACATAGATATGCTAATGTTGCTAACCTAGCATGATGTTAAATTGTAATGTTAGTAAGTAGCTCACATAACTATGCCAACGTTGCTTACCTAGTATGATGTTCAAATTTAATGTTAGCATGTAGCACATAGAGATACGTTAGTGTTGCTAACCTAGCTTGATGTTGAAATGTAATATTTGCATTTAGCTCACTTTGCTATGCTAATGTTGCTTACCTAGCATGATGTTAGCATGGAGCTTACATAGATACGCTTGCATTGCTAACCTAGCGTGATTTTAAAATGTAATGTTAGCAGGTAGGTCACATAGCTGTGCTAATGTTGGTTATCTAGCATGATGTTAGCATGTAGCTCACATAGATACGCTAGTGTCGCTACTCTAGAATGATGTTAAAATGTAATGTTAGCATGGAGCTCACATAGATATGCTAGTGGTGATTACCTAGTATGGTGTTAAAATTCAATGTTAGCATGTAGCTCACATAGATACGCTAGAGTTGCTACCCTAGCGTGATGATAATATGAAATGTTAGCATATAGCTCACATAGTTATGCTAGTGTCACTACTCTAGTATGATGTTAAAATGTACTGTTAGCATGTAGCTCACATAGCTGTGCTAGTGTTGCTAATCTAGCATGATGTTAAAATGTTTGCATTTAGCTCACATAGCTACGCTAATTTTGCTTACCTAGCATGATGTTAGTATGTAGCTCACATAGATACGTTTGCGTTGCTAACCTGGCATGATGATCAAATGTAATGTTGGCATGTAGCTCACATATCTATGCTTGTGTCGTTACTCTAGCATGACGTTAACATGTAATGTTAGCACGTACTTCACATAGATACGCTAGTGTCGCTAAACCTAGCATGATGTTAAAATATAATGTTAGCATGTAGCTCACATAGATACGCTAGTGTTGCTACCCTAGCGTGATGATGAAATGAAATGTTAGCATATAGCTCACATAGCTATGCTAGTGTCGCTACTCTAGTATGATGTTAAAATGTACTGTTAGCATGTAGCTCACATAGCTGTGCTAGTGTTGCTAATCTAGCATGATGTTAAAATGTTTGCATTTAGCTCACATAGCTACGCTAATTTTTGCTTACCTAGCATGATGTTAGTATGTAGCTCACAAAGATACGCTTGCGTTGCTAACCTGGCATGATGATAAAATGTAATGTTAGCATGTAGCTCACATAGCTATGCTTGTGTCGCTACTCTAGCATGATGTTAAAATGTAATGTTAGCACGTAGTTCACATAGATACGCTAGTGTCGCTAAACCTAGCATGATGATAAAATGAAATGTTAGCATGTAGCTCTCATAGATACGCTAGTGTTGCTACCCAGCGTGATGATAATATGAAATGTTAGCATATAGCTCACATAGCTATGCTAGTGTCGCTACTCTAGTATGATGTTAAAATGTACTGTTAGCATGTAGCTCACATAGCTGTGCTAGTGTTGCTAATCTAGCATGATGTTAAAATGTTTGCATTTAGCTCACATAGCTATGCTAATTTTGCTTACCTAGCATGATGTTAGTATGTAGCTCACATAGATACGTTTGCGGTGCTAACCTAGCATGATGATCAAATGCAATGTTAGAATGTAGCTCACATATCTATGCTTGTGTCGTTACTCTAGCATGATGTTAAAATGTAATGTTAGCACGTAGTTCACATAGATACGCTAGTGTCGCTAAACCTAGCATGATGTTAAAATGTAATGTTAGCATGTAGCTCACATAGATACGTTACTGTTGCTTACCTAGCATGATGTTGAAATGTAATGTTAGCATGTAGCTCACATAGATGCGCTAATGTTGCTTACCTAGCCTGATGTTAAAATGTAATGTTTGCATTTAGTTCACATACCTATGCTAGTGTTGCTACTTTAGCATGATGTAAAAATGTAATGATAGCATTTAGCTCACAAATATATATACTAGTGGTGAATACCTAGCATGATGTTAAAAAGTGATGTTAGCATGTAGCTCACATAGATACGCTAGTGTTGCTACCCAGCGTGATGATAATATGAAATGTTAGCATATAGCTCACATAGCTATGCTAGTGTCGCTACTCTAGTATGATGTTAAAATGTACTGTTAGCATGTAGCTCACATAGCTGTGCTAGTGTTGCTAATCTAGCATGATGTTAAAATGTTTGCATTTAGCTCACATAGCTATGCTAATTTTGCTCACCTAGCATGATGTTAGTATGTAGCTCACAAAGATACGCTTGCGTTGCTAACCTAGCATGATGATAAAATGTAATGTTAGCATGTAGCTCACATAGCTATGCTTGTGTCGTTACTCTAGCATGATGTTAAAATGTAATGTTAGCACGTAGTTCACATAGATACGCTAGTGTCGCTAAACCTAGCATGATGTTAAAATGTAATGTTAGCATGTAGCTCACATAGATACGTTACTGTTGCTTACCTAGCATGATGTTGAAATGTAATGTTAGCATGTAGCTCACATAGATACGCTAGTGGTGCTTACCTAGCCTGATGTTAAAATGTAATGTTTGCATTTAGTTCACATACCTATGCTAGTGTTGCTACTTTAGCATGATGTAAAAATGTAATGATAGCATTTAGCTCACATATATATATACTAGTGGTGAATACCTAGCATGATGTTCAAAAGTGATGTTAGCATGTAGCTCACATAGATACGCTAGTGTTGCTACCCAGCGTGATGATAATATGAAATGTTAGCATATAGCTCACATAGCTATGCTAGTGTCGCTACTCTAGTATGATGTTAAAATGTACTGTTAGCATGTAGCTCACATAGCTGTGCTAGTGTTGCTAATCTAGCATGATGTTAAAATGTTTGCATTTAGCTCACATAGCTATGCTAATTTTGCTCACCTAGCATGATGTTAGTATGTAGCTCACAAAGATACGCTTGCGTTGCTAACCTAGCATTATGATAAAATGTAATGTTAGCATGTAGCTCACATAGCTATGCTTGTGTCGCTACTCTAGCATGATGTTAAAATGTAATGTTAGCACGTAGTTCACATAGATACGCTAGTGTCGCTAAACCTAGCATGATGTTAAAATGTAATGTTAGCATGTAGCTCACATAGATATGTTACTGTTGCTTACCTAGCATGATGTTGAAATGTAATGTTAGCATGTAGCTCACATAGATACGCTAGTGTCGCTACTCTAGAATGATGTTAAAAAGTAATGTTAGCATGTAGCTCACATAGATATGCTAGTGGTGATTACCTAGTATGGTGTTAAAATTCAATGTTAGCATGTAGCTCACATAGATACGCTAGTGTTGCTACCCTAGCGTGATGATGAAATGAAATGTTAACATATAGCTCACATAGCTATGCTAGTGTCGCTACTGTAGTATGATGTTAAAATGTACTGTTAGCATGTAGCTCACATAGCTGTGCTAGTGTTGCTAATCTAGCATGATGTTAAAATGTTTGCATTTAGCTCACATAGCTACGCTAATTTTGCTTACCTAGCATGATGTTAGTATGTAGCTCACAGATATACGCTTGCGTTGCTAACCTAGCATGATAAAATGTAATGTTAGCATGTAGCTCACATAGCTATGCTTGTGTCGCTACTCTAGCATGATGTTAAAATGTAATGTTAGCACATAGTTCACATAGATACGCTAGTGTCGCTAAACCTAGCATGATGATAAAATGAAATGTTAGCATGTAGCTCACATAGATACGTTACTGTTGTTTACCTAGCATGATGTTGAAATGTAATGTTAGCATGTAGCTCACATAAATACGCTAGTGTCACTACTCTAGAATTATGTTAAAAAGTAATGTTAGCATGTAGCTCACATAGATATGCTAGTGATGATTACCTAGTATGGTGTTAAAATTCAATGTTAGCATGTAGCTCACATAGATACGCTAGTGTTGCTACCCTAGCGTGATGATAATATGAAATGTTAGCATATAGCTCACATAGTTATGCTAGTGTCGCTACTCTAGTATGATGTTAAAATGTACTGTTAGCATGTAGCTCACATAGCTGTGCTAGTGTTGCTAATCTAGCATGATGTTAAAATGTTTGCATTTAGCTCACATAGCTATGCTAATGTTGCTTACCTAGCATGATGTTAGTATGTAGCTCACATAGATACGTTTGCGTTGCTAACCTGGCATGATGATCAAATGTAATGTTAGCATGTAGCTCACATATCTATGCTTGTGTCGTTACTCTGGCATGACGTTAAAATGTAATGTTAGCACGTACTTCACATAGATACGCTAGTGTCGCTAAACCTAGCATGATGTTAAAATGTAATGTTAGCATGTAGCTCACATAGATACGCTAGTGTTGCTACCCTAGCGTGATGATGAAATTAAATGTTAGCATATAGCTCACATAGCTATGCTAGTGTCGCTACTCTAGTATGATGTTAAAATGTACTGTTAGCATGTAGCTCACATAGCTGTGCTAGTGTTGCTAATCTAGCATGATGTTAAAATGTTTGCATTTAGCTCACATAGCTACGCTAATTTTGCTTACCTAGCATGATGTTAGTATGTAGCTCACAGATATACGCTTGCGTTGCTAACCTAGCATGATAAAATGTAATGTTAGCATGTAGCTCACATAGCTATGCTTGTGTCGCTACTCTAGCATGATGTTAAAATGTAATGTTAGCACATAGTTCACATAGATACGCTAGTGTCGCTAAACCTAGCATGATGATAAAATGAAATGTTAGCATGTAGCTCACATAGATACGTTACTGTTGTTTACCTAGCATGATGTTGAAATGTAATGTTAGCATGTAGCTCACATAAATACGCTAGTGTCACTACTCTAGAATTATGTTAAAAAGTAATGTTAGCATGTAGCTCACATAGATATGCTAGTGATGATTACCTAGTATGGTGTTAAAATTCAATGTTAGCATGTAGCTCACATAGATACGCTAGTGTTGCTACCCTAGCGTGATGATAATATGAAATGTTAGCATATAGCTCAAATAGTTATGCTAGTGTCGCTACTCTAGTATGATGTTAAAATGTACTGTTAGCATGTAGCTCACATAGCTGTGCTAGTGTTGCTAATCTAGCATGATGTTAAAATGTTTGCATTTAGCTCACATAGCTATGCTAATGTTGCTTACCTAGCATGATGTTAGTATGTAGCTCACATAGATACGTTTGCGTTGCTAACCTGGCATGATGATCAAATGTAATGTTAGCATGTAGCTCACATATCTATGCTTGTGTCGTTACTCTGGCATGACGTTAAAATGTAATGTTAGCACGTACTTCACATAGATACGCTAGTGTCGCTAAACCTAGCATGATGTTAAAATGTAATGTTAGCATGTAGCTCTCATAGATACGCCAGTGTTGCTACCCTAGCGTGATGATGAAATGAAATGTTAGCATATAGCTCACATAGCTATGCTAGTGTCGCTACTCTAGTATGATGTTAAAATGTACTGTTAGCATGTAGCTCACATAGCTGTGCTAGTGTTGCTAATCTAGCATGATGTTAAAATGTTTGCATTTAGCTCACATAGCTATGCTAATTTTGCTTACCTAGCATGATGTTAGTATGTAGCTCACATAGATATGTTTGCGGTGCTAACCTAGCATGATGATCAAATGTAATGTTAGCATGTAGCTCACATATCTATACTTGTGTCGTTACTCTAGCATGATGTTAAAATGTAATGTTAGCACGTACTTCACATGGATACGCTAGTGTTGCTAAACCTAGCATGATGTTAAAATGTAATGTTAGCATGTAGCTCACATAGATACGTTACTGTTGCTTACCTAGCATGATGTTGAAATGTAATGTTAGCATGTAGCTCACATAGATACGCTAGTGGTGCTTACCTAGCCTGATGTTAAAATGTAATGTTTGCATTTAGTTCACATACCTATGCTAGTGTGGCTACTTTAGCATGATGTAAAAATGTAATGATAGCATTTAGCTCACATATATATATACTAGTGGTGAACACCTAGCATGATGTTAAAAAGTGATGTTAGCATGTAGCTCACATAGATACGCTAGCGTTGCTAACCTAGCATGATGTTAAAATGTATTGTCAGCATTTAGCTCACATAGCTTTGCTAGTGTTGCTTACCTGGAATGATGTTAAAATGTAATGTTAGCATTTAGCTCACATAGCTTTGCTAGTGTTGCTTACCTGGAATGATGTTAAAATGTAATGTTAGCATGTAGCTCACATAGATACGCTAGTGTTGCTTACCTAGCGTGATGTTAAAATGTCGATGTCAGCAAAGTAACAACAAAGGATTTACAGTTAGCATGTCTAGTGGGGAGGGGGGGGGGGCTCGTGAGGCTGATTGAGCCACATTTCCATTCAATTCCACTTTAATTGCATCTCCTAATGGACTTCCTCGTTGGCTAATTAGCAATCAGAGATGTTGTATTAGTTTTTCTCCGGCACTCGATCATCTGCGACACGAAAGAACCCTTTGGGAAAACGGGTCACTGGAAGGAAGCACGAGTGCTGCCGGTAGTGGGGACGGCAGTTTATTGAAAGGGAAACATCAATTGTAACCAAAACTAGTATCAAGCTACTGTATCTTTGTGTCTTGCCTTACAGCCAAGCATGATGGTTGTACGCTCACAGTCTTGTGAGTCGTTTTCATGAATTCCACAAGCTGTACACGGACTTCTCTAAAGCCAGCCTCGCAAGATGTACTAAGTGTGTGATCAGAGGGTCAGCAAAAAAAGGGAAGTCGTGCCCAAAGTGGACTTTCCTCTTGTGATGATAATTGGATTAGCGGGGAGTTCAAGTGCTGGTGAGACAAAATTCCCGCCGTGCTGCGTTCAAGGACACCGAGCGACGGGGGAATAAAGGCGGGTGAGATTTCATGCAAATGCGGGGGCAGAAGTTGAGCTAAAAGTGAAGAAGCGCGATAAAAGCCCTCATTAGCCTGTGTGCCTTGGGCCCGGGAGTGTTTGCGGAGCACTTGACTCCCTGGAGGGAAGGAAGCGGCACTCAGGTGACTCACGGAACCTTCTGGAACAGCTGACTGACAATAATTATCCCAATGTAACCCCTGCAGTCCCCGAGGGCAACGTGTGCTCACACTTCAAATGACAGACATTATTACTACTCCCATGGACACATTTTCACCACGTCACCTGACTACTCACCACGTCACCTGACGACTCACCACGTCACCTGACTACTCACTACATCACTTGACTACTCACCACATCACCTGACTACTCACCACGTCACCTGACTACTCACCACATCACCTGACTACTCACCATGTCACCTGACTACTCACCACGTCACCTGACTACTCACCACGTCACCTGACTACTCACCATGTCACCTGACTACTCACCACGTCACCTGACTACTCACCACATCACCTGACTCCTCACCACGTCACCTGACTACTCACCACGTCACCTGATTACTCACCACGTCACCTGACCACTCACCACGTCACCTGACTACTCACCACGTCACCTGACTACCTGGAAAAGTGACCAGATGCAATCCTTTTCACAACAGCATCACAAACATTGTATTTACATACATATATGTACACACATACTGTATATACATACATACATACATCTACACACATCCTGTATATATACAAAATACATGTACACTAATAATGTATACACATACATACATGTACACACATACTGTACATACATACATACATACATACATGTACACCCATACTGTATATGCATACATACATGTACACACATACTGTATATACATACATACATACATACAAACATACATACATGTAAACACATACTGTATATACATACATACATGTACACACACTGTATATACACACATACTGTATATGCATACATGTACACACATACTGTATATACATACATACATACAAACATACATACATGTAAACACATACTGTATATACATACATACAAACATACATAAATACATACATACATACTGTATATACATACATACATACAAACATACATACATGTAAACACATACTGTATATACATACATACATGTACACACACTGTATATACACACATACTGTATATGCATACATGTACACACATACTGTATATACATACATACATACTGTATATACATACATACATGTACACACATACTGTATATACATACATACATACTGTATATGCATACATACATGTACACACATACTGTATATACATACATACATACATGTAAACACATACTGTATATACATACATACAAACATACATAAATACATACATACATACTGTATATACATACATACATACAAACATACATACATGTAAACATATACTGTATATACATACATACATGTACACACACTGTATATACACACATACTGTATATGCATACATGTACACACATACTGTATATACATACATACATACTGTATATACATACATACATGTACACACATACTGTATATACATACATACATGTACACACATACTGTATATACATACATACATACATACTGTATATACATACATACATGTACACACATACTGTATATACATACATACAAACATACATAAATACATACATACATACTGTATATACATACATACATACATGTACACACATACTGTATATACATACATACATACTGTATATACATACATACAAACATACATAAATACATACATACATACTGTATATACATACATGTACACACATACTGTTTATACATACATACATACTATATATACATACATACATGTACACACACACTGTATATACATACATACATACTATCTATACATACATACATGTACACACATACTGTATATACATACATGTACACACATACTGTTTATACATACATACATACTATATATACATACATACATGTACACACATACTGTATATACATACATGTACACACATACTGTTTATACATACATACATACTATATATACATACATACATGTACACACATACTGTATATACATACATGTACACACATACTGTTTATACATACATACATACTATATATACATACATACATGTACACACACACTGTATATACATACATACATACTATCTATACATACATACATGTACACACATACTGTATATACATACATGTACACACATACTGTTTATACATACATACATACTATATATACATACATACATGTACACACATACTGTATATACATACATGTACACACATACTGTTTATACATACATACATACTATATATACATACATACATGTACACACATACTGTATATACATACATGTACACACATACTGTTTATACATACATACATACTATATATACATACATACATGTACACACATACTGTATATACATACATACTGCAGGGTTTCCCACACATTCATTTATTTGTCCCGCCACGAAAGAATTACGGCCGCCACAAATAAAATAAAATAAAAACAATAAAAACATTTTTTTTTTTTTTATGTGGCTTTTGACTCGCTCGACCGCTCATAAAAGCAATGGGACTCTGTCTGTGAATGGAGCTTGTAGTTACATATTATATAAATGTGTAAATATTATATAAATATGTATATAAATATGTACACAAAGTGTTGTAATTATATTCCAACTCCGCGTTCTTCTCGGTCATAGCCACCGCTGTGTAAACACACATACTGTATATGCAAACATGTACACACATACTGTATATACATACATACATTTACACACACACACTGTATATACATACATACATGTACACACATACTGTATATACATACATACATACATACATACATGTACACACGCTGAATATACACACATACTGTAAATGCAAACATGTACACACATACTGTATATACATACATACATTTAAACACACACACTGTATATACATACATACATGTACACACATACTGTATATACATACATACATCTACACACATTGTATATACATACATACATATATGTACACACACTGTATACACAAACATACATACATGTACACACATACTGTATATACATACATACATGTACACACATACTGTACGTACATACATAAATGTACACACACACTGTATATACAAACATAAATGTACACACACACTGTATATGCATACATACATGTACACAAATACTGTATATATATACATACATGTATACACATACTGTACATACATACATAATGTACACACATACTGTATATACATACATACATACATACATGTACACATACTGTATATGCATACATGTACACACATAATGTACATACATACATAAATGTACACACATACTGTATATACATACATACATACATACATAAATATACACACACACTGTATATGCATACATACATGTACACAAATACTGTATATACACACATACATACATACATAATGTACATACATACATAAATGTACACACATACTGTATATACATACATACATACATACATACATGTACACACACACTGTATATGCATACATACATGTACACAAATACTGTATATACATACATACATGTATACACATAATGTACACACATACATAAATGTACACACATACTGTATATACATACATACATACATACAAGTACACACACACTGTATATACATACATACATAAATGTACACACACACACACATTGTATATGCATACATACATGTACACAAATACTGTATATACATACATACATTTACACAGACACTGTATATACATACATACATGTACACACACACTGGATATACATACATACATGTACACACACACTGTATATACATACATACATGTACACAAATACTGTATATACCTACATACATGTACACACATACTGTATATACATACATATTAGTACACAAAGTTCCATCGGCAGCAAAACAGGCCCAGAGCATAATACTACCACCACCATGCTTGACGGTGGGCATGGTGTTCCTGGGATTAAAGGCCTCACCTTTTCTTCTCCAAATTGGTCAATTGAGAAGTAGCTTGCCAGCTGAGAAAGTGTAAAGTATCTGTAAACAACATCATACAAAGTAACTGCTGCAAGAAACACTGCTGAGTGTAAACTGGACAGAACAAGCAAGTCCCATAGAAAAATGCAAAAGTAGTCGAGGAAGGCTGTTGGTGTTTTCATCAAAGCCGGTACAAAGCGCGTCATGTGACGTAAACACTGAAATGTGTTGCACGTATCAACGAGGTCGCCATCCAAAACAAAAGCTTGATGAACAGACTCAAGTCTCCCTTCCAGGGGCCAATTTAAAGGCTGCGTGGCTTCCATTATTCAGGCGGGATAATTGTACGGGAGCGTCGCCAGCTGACAGTAATACGGCGAGGACTGATGGCCATGTGTCCCACTCACATCCTTCCACAACCCCCCAAAAAAAACTAATTCCCGCTCGGTCTAGTTAGAAGCGTGAGCTCATTGCAAACAACGCTGATGAGATGGTGGGATGAATAAGTGGAGTGGCTCCAACGCGTAAACAAAGTCATAGATCACATGAAGTGCAGGCACACTTGTAGAGAACATCATGGCATGGCTGTCTTGACTTTCCACTCATTTCTACAACTCTTATTTTTGGGTGAAAGCGTGATTGGAGCACATACTTGTTGCTCCCAAAAAACATTCATGAAGTTTTGTCCCGTTGGAACACCCAACTGCGTCCAAGACGCAGATGATTTTAGCTTGTCCTGAACAATTTGGAGCTAATCCTCCTCTGTCATTCTCCCATTTAAAGCAGCAGTTCCACAATGGCAGCAAAACAAGCCCAGATAATAATACTACCACCACCATGCTTGGCGGTAGGGATGGTGTTCCTGGGATTGAAGGCCTCACCTTTTCTCCTCCAAACATATTGCCGGGTATTGTGGCCAAACAGCTCCATGTTGGTTTCATCTGACCACAGAACTTTCCTCCAGAAGGTCTTATCTTTGTCCATGTTATAGTCAGATGAGACAAATATGATTACCGTATTTCCTTGAATTGTCGCTGGGTATAGTAGAGATGCGCGGATAGGCAATTATATCATCCGCATCCGCATCACCAATGTCGTCATCCACCCGCCGTCCACCCGAACCAACATTTTATCAGGACCGTACCCGCCCGCCAACCGCCCGCTGAAATTCATCAGAGGTTGTCCGCCCTTACCACTCACAGAGCTATTTAAACCTGTTTCGCAGAGAACTGATTACAATAGGAGCCGTTAACGTCCCGGGACTATCCTATAGCGTTCATCCTGATTACAAGCATAAGGGCGTGCTGTGAAGCCAGTGCCTTAGACACCTTCAACAACATTTACGAACCAATTGTTGGTCCGGCAACATGTTGTGTGCAACTTCAACAATTAAACGTACAAGATTGAAAGGCACACTGGGTGATACAGAGTACACTAATGGTTGTGATATAGACAACTTTAACACTTACTAATATGCGCCATGCTGTGAAGCCACAGAAAACAAGATTGACAAACACATTTCGGGAGAACATCCTCACAGTAACAGAACATAAACGCAACACAACAAATACCCATAATCCTTTGTATCCGTGACACAACCTGAATATATTTTACACCCCCCGCGCCCCCAACCCCGCCGACCTTACCGACGCACGGGGTTTGCTGCTAGCGGGGTGTATAAAATAGTCAGGATGTGTCATGAATACAAAGGATTATGGGTATTTGTTGTGTTGCATTTATGTTGTGTTACTGTGAGGATGTTCTCCCGAAATGTGTTTGTCGTTCTTAATTGGTGTGGCTTCACAGCGTGGCGCATATTAGTAAGAGTGTTAAAATTGATCATATCACAACCGTTAGTGTACTCTGTGTCACCCAGTATGCCTTGCAGTCGTGTGCGTGTTGCCGCGGAAACCACACACAACATGATGCTGGACTGACAAGCAGATCGTACATGTTGTAGTAGGCGACAAAGCCGATGGCTTCATAGCACGCCCTAATACCTATTATCTGGGTGACTACCGGCAGTCATTCAGTAGAATAATAACATCTCTTATAGTCTTCTTCGCTTTATGACACGGGTCTTAAATGGCTCTTTGAATGGCAAAGGATACCGATCACAGAACCATGGATATCAAATATTTCCGGATGGTTCAACCGCCACCCGCCCGGATCTAATTAAAATCAATTTTTTCGTCATGCCAACCGCCCGACCCGCGGTTTATCCGCGGACTCTGCGGATGAGACCGAAAACCGTGCATCTCTAGTATATAGTATGCGCCTGCATAGAATTACTGCCGGGTCAAACTCGTTTCGCAAAATAATTAGCGCATGCTTAGCATTACCGCCGGCTCAGGATTAACGCCGGGTCAAACTTGTTTCGCAAAATATCATTTTTATTAGCATATGCCTAGAATTTCCACCGGGTCAAACTCGTCACGTCACGAGTGACAATTCACCTGTCATCATTTTCAAAATGGAGGAGGCTGATTTCAATCATTTGAAATCGCATAAAGGGAAGAAGATTAAGAGCTATTCAGTAGGATTTAAGGTCCAAGCTATTGAATATGCTAAAAAAAAACAGTAAGCAGCTATGTTTTATTAATATACCGTAGCTGCGTGTGTCAAATATGAGTCATTAAATGACTCCGGCCTCCTGGTGGTAGAGGGCGCTAGTGATCCTTCTTGCGACTACTCGGCTGCAGAAGAAGTGAGAGTGAGCAGCGATCGTTTATTTTTTCCTCTCGCTTGCACTTTTAACACGGAGGATTACATATCTAAAATAAAACCGTTTTCTAAACTGGACTTTCAATCGAAGCAGCAGGTAATAAAGGAAGATCTCCATCGAGACAGAGAGACTTTTCAAACTGAAGAAAGATAAGGAAGACTTTTATAAACAAGTTATTGATGCTTTTTATCAGAAGGAGCTGCGCATGGACTTCATTTATAAGTAAAAGTAAGACCATAATACATTTTTTTGTATTAAATGTGCTTTTCATGGTGGTATCCTTACATCACACTCAAATTTATTAACGCAGCCCTAAATTTACCGCATGCCTTTGGTAAGCGCCAGAGTGAGAAGAGGCTTTAAAATAATTAGCGCCCCGGCGGCAATTCAAGGGAATACGGTACATCGGTATTTTTTATCGGCACAAAATCGTATTTTTTAAATTTATATTGTGTTTATGAAGTCAGTAAATACGTCCCTGGACACAGGAGGACTTTGAATATGACCAATGTGTAGTCCTGTGACTACGTGGTATCGGATTGATACTTAAATGTGTGGTATCATCCAAAACTAATGTCAAGTATCAAAGAAGAGATGAGTAAGTGATTATTATATTTTAAAAAGAAGTATAGATAGAACATGTTGAAACAGAAAATAAGCTGATATTAAAAGTAAATGAAAAGGTAGATTAATAATCAATTTTTACAGTTTGTCCCTCATAAGTGTAGAAAATAATAGGTGTATAAATGACACAACATGTTACTGCAGACTAATTAGGAGTCTTTGTTTGTTTACTTACTACTAAAAGACAAGTTGTCTAGTATGTTCAACATTTTATTGAAGGACTAAATGACAATAATAAACATATGTTTCATGTACACTAACATTTTTTGTCACACTAAAGACAATAATTATATTGTTTGTGGCCCCCTTTATTTAGAAAAGTACCGAAAAGTTTGAAAAACATTTTGGTATCAGTACTGGTACCAAACTATTGGTATCGGGACAACCCTAGACACAATCCAAACAACCTTCCCTAGTCATGGTGAAAAAAAAAATTCTAAATGCAAAATTGTGGATATGTGTGAACATTGTGGATATTATGAAACATTTTTACAGTTTGTCCTTTATAATGTGTAGAAAATAATAGGCGTATAAATGACACAATATGTTACTGCAGACTAATTAGGAGTCTTTGTTTGTTTACTTACTACTAAAAGACAAGTTGTCTCGTATGTTCAACATTTTATTGAAGGACTAAATGACAATAATAAAAATATGTTTCATGTACACTAACATTTTTTGTCACACTAAAGACAATAATGACATTGTTTGTGGCCCCCTTTATTTAGAAAAGTACCGAAAAGTTTTGAAAAACATTTTGGTATCAGTACTGGTACCAAACTATTGGTATCGGGACAACCCTAGACACAATCCAAACAACCTTCCCTAGTCATGGTGCAAAAAAAAATTCTAAATCCAAAATTGTGGCTATGTGTGAACATTGTGGATATTATGAAACATTTTTACAGTTTGTCCTTTATAATGTGTAGAAAATAATAGGCGTATAAATGACACAATATGTTACTGCAGACTAATTAGGAGTCTTTGTTTGTTCACTTACTACTAAAAGACAAGTTGTCTAGTATGTTCAACATTTTATTGAAGGACTAAATGACAATAATAAACATATGTTTCATGTACACTAACATTTTTTGTCACAATAAAAACAATACTTACATTGTTTGTGGCCCCCTTTATTTAGAAAAGTACCGAAAAGTTTTGAAAAACATTTTGGTATCAGTACTGGTACCAAACTATTGGTATCGGGACAACCCTAGACACAATCCAAACAACCTTCCCTAGTCATGGTGAAAAAAAAATTCTAAATGCAAAATTGTGGATACGTGTGAACATTGTGGATATTATGAAACATTTTTACAGTTTGTCCTTTATAATGTGTAGAAAATAATAGGCGTATAAATGACACAATATGTTACTGCATAATTAGGAGTCTTTGTTTGTTTACTTACTACTAAAAGACAAGTTGTCTAGTATGTTCACGATTTTGCAATAATAAATCGATCAATCAATCAATGTTTATTTACATAGCCCTAAATCACAAGTGTCTCAAAGGGCTGCACAAACCACTACGACAACCTCGGAAAAACCCACATAAGGTCAAGGAGAACTCACATCTATCCATCCATTTTCTACAACTTATTCCCTTTGGGGTCCCTGGCATTGTAATTCAAAAAGTCTGTCATTAAGTTACACTACAAAATAAATGTATGTACTATTTGTGCAGATATTGCATCGGATTGATATCAGTATCAGCCAATATTCAAGGCTCCAATATTGATATAATATCGAAAGTATGACATTTTTATATTAAAATTAAATAACTGCCTTCAATCTGCAGTGACTCACATAAACATATGTTTCATATACATATACATATATTTTTTGGGTCATAATAGATCAATCAATCAATCAATGTTTATTTATATAGCACCAAATCACAAATGTCTCAAAGGACTGCACAAATCATTACGACTACAACATCCTCGGAAGAACCCACAAAAGGGCAAGGAAAACTCACACCCAGTGGGCAGGGAGAATTCACATCCAGTGGGACGCCAGTGACAATGCTGACTATGAGAAACCTTGGAGAGGACCTCAGATGTGGGCAACCCCCCTCCCCCTCTAGGGGACCGAAAGCAATGGATGTCGAGCGGGTCTAACATGATACTGTGAAAGTTCAATCCATAGTGGCTCCAAGACAGCAGCGAGAGTCCCGTCCACAGGAAACCATCTCAAGCGGATCAGCAGCGTAGAGAATAGAGACAATCATTCAATTTTTTGTGGTCCCCTTTATTTAGTAAAGTATTGAAAATTACCGGTAAGGTTTATTCAGGTGTACTGGAGAGGAGGCTACGTCGGATAGTCGAACCTCGGATTCAGGAGGAACAGTCTGGTTTTCGTCCTGGTCGTGGAACTGTGGACCAGCTCTATACTCTCGGCAGGGTTCTTGAGGGTGCATGGGAGTTGGCCCAACCAGTCTACATGTGCTTTGTGGACTTGGAGAAGGCATTGGACCGTGTCCCTCGGGAAGTCCTGTGGGGAGTGCTCAGAGAGTATGGGGTATCGGACTGTCTTATTGTGGCGGTCCGCTCCCTGTATGATCAGTGCCAGAGCTTGGTCCGCATTGCCGGCAGTAAGTCGGACACGTTTCCAGTGAGGGTTGGACTCCGCCAAGGCTGTCCTTTGTCACCGATTCTGTTCATAACTTTTATGGACAGAATTTCTAGGCGCAGTCAAGGCGTTGAGGGGTTCCGGTTTGGTAACCGCAGGATTAGGTCTCTGCTTTTTGCAGATGATGTGGTCCTGATGGCTTCATCTGACCGGGATCTTCAGCTCTCGCTGGATCGGTTCGCAGCCGAGTGTGAAGCGACCGGAATGAGAATCAGCACCTCCAAGTCCGAGTCCATGGTTCTCGCCCGGAAAAGGGTGGAATGCCATCTCCGGGTTGGGGAGGAGACCCTGCCCCAAGTGGAGGAGTTCAAGTACCTAGGAGTCTTGTTCACGAGTGGGGGAAGAGTGGATCGTGAGATCGACAGGCGGATCGGTGCGGCGTCTTCAGTAATGCGGACGTTGTACCGATCCGTTGTGGTGAAGAAGGAGCTGAGCCGGAAGGCAAAGCTCTCAATTTACCGGTCGATCTACGTTCCCATCCTCACCTATGGTCATGAGCTTTGGGTCATGACCGAAAGGATAAGATCACGGGTACAAGCGGCCGAAATGAGTTTGGGTCTCTCCCTTAGAGATAGGGTGAGGAACTCTGCCATCCGGGAGGAACTCAAAGTAAAGCCACTGCTCCTCCACATGGAGAGGAGCCAGATGAGGTGATTCAGGCATCTGGTCAGGATGCCACCCGAACGCCTCCCTAGGGAGGTGTTTAGGGCACGTCCAGTCGGTAGGAGGCCACGGGGAAGACCCAGGACACGTTGGGAAGACTATGTCTCCCGGCTGGCCTGGGAACGCCTCGGGATCCCCCGGGAAGAGCTAGACGAAGTGGCTGGGGAGAGGGAAGTCTGGGCTTCCCTGCTTAGGCTGCTGCCCCCGCGACCCGACCTCGGATAAGCGGAAGATGATGGATGGATGGATGGAATCCGTAGTGACTCACATAAACATATGTTTCATATACCTGAAGATTGTTTTGGTCACAATAAAGACAATAATTCCATTTTTTGTGGTCCCCTTTATTTAGCAAAGTATTGAAAATGATTGAAAAACATTTTGGTGCCAGAACCTAAATATTGGTATTGGGACAACACTAATGTAATGTAGGAATATAATATGTACACATATACAGTATATGTATAGGCTTCATATATATATACATATATATATAGCTTGGAGTGAGTCACCAGATCCATGGTGAAGTGGAAGTGTTGTTCCAGGAGTAAAAAAATGAAAGAACAACAAATATTAATGAGGTGCTCGGCTGAGAAATAACGATGTGTGCACTCGCTGATGGCATCTGTACTTTCTTAATGGCAGGAGCAATTACGCGGGCCTCCATTAATATCGCAGGCAGGCGCTGTCATCACTAAGGACCTGGCTTCAATCACTAAGTACACGGCCAGGGAGGCGTGAAGTATGAAGCCACATAAACAGCTCCCCGCTCGGGGGGGGCGGGACCGTGAGAGATATTTATTATCGTCAAAAAAATCCAAGAAATATTTCCAACATGGCAGCTGTAATGAGGCGAGGAGGGAGCGTGCAGCTTTAAGGCTCTGATTGGGGGAGGGAAATAGGAAGCGACACTCTTGCAGTTTGCTACTAAATTACAAAAACAAAACACGTGTCGTTATGAATTTATGTAAGCTCACTCTTCTGCTGCTGAAGCGCACAAAAGACGTCTTTTTTTCTGTTGCGTTTTTACACTTCCGAGTCCCGTTTGCGAGTGTGTATTCATTCACTTGTGTGTTGCCGTAGTCAGGATCCGCCTCCGCTTGGGATGGTTTCCTGCTGGCTCCACTATGGACAGGTTTCTCGCTACCGGGTTGGTTCCACTTGGGGCGGCACAGCTCGGTTGGTAGAGTGGCCGTGCCAGCAACTTGAGGGTTGCAGGTTCGATTCCCGCTTGTGCCATCCTAGTTACTGCCGTTGTGTCCTTGGGCAAGACACTTTACCCACCTGCTCCCAGTGCCACCCACACTGGTTTAAATGTAACTTAGATATTGGGTGTCACTATGTAAAGCGCTTTGAGTCACTTGAGAAAAGCGCTATATAAAATATAAGTCACTTCACTTCACTTCACTTTGGACTGGACTCTCTCGGTTGTGTTGGATCCACTATGGATTTGAACTCTCACAGTATCATGTTAGACCCGCTCGACATCCATTGATTTCGGTCCCCTAGGTCCTCTCCAAGGTTTCTCATAGTCATCATTGTCACTGTCACCGACGTCCCACTGGGGTGAGTTTTTCCTTGCCTTTATGTGGGTTCTACCGAGGATGTGAAGTGAATTATATTGTCACCGATGTCCCACTGGGTGTGAGTTTTCCTTGCCCTTATGTGGGCCTACCGAGGATGTCGTGGTGGTTTGTGCAGCCCTTTGAGACACTAGTGATTTAGGGCTATATAAGTAAACATTGATTGATTGATTGATATTTATATAGCGCTTTTCTCTAGTGACTCAAAGCGCTTTACATAGTGAAACCCAATATCTAAGTTACATTTAAACCAGTGTGGGTGGCACTGGGAGCAGGTGGGTAAAGTGTCTTGCCCAAGGACACAACGGCAGTGACTTGGATGGCGGAAGCGGGAATCTAACCTGCAACCCTCAAGTTGCTGGCACGGCTGCAACCGAGCCCCGTGGTTTGTGCAGCCCTTTGAGACACTGGTGATTTAGGGCTATATAAATACACATTGATTGATTGATTGAAAGTGTTTATACCAGGGGTCATGCCCGGATCGTTCCATTTTGTAGTTTTGTTCCTTCCTGTATCACATTCTGTAGTTTGACCTCCTTAGTTCCTGTTTTGTTCCGTCACCATGGTAGCTTATTAGTTCACCTGCCCCTTGCTTTCCACGCACACCTGTTTTCTGCTGATTACCGCCGTATTTAAGACTGCCCCTTTTGTTAGTTCATTCTAATTTGCTTTCCATGTTGATACTTGCTAGCTCTCGCGCCGTGTTTTGTTTTTCCCCTCGCTTTAATGCAAGTAGTTTTTGTTTTCCTTTTTGTGCCTTTGTGCCAAGTTTAGTGTTTCTGTTTGTTTCCCTAGCTCCCATGCTAGCTCCTTTTGTTTGCCTATTCTGCTTAGCACCAGTATTTTTGTTCTAGCCTGTTTTATTAGTTTAATAAATACTTATTTCTTACCTTACGCTGTGTTTTTGAACGACGCATCCCTGGAAGAATATATCTTGGGTACTGATTAATCCGAAGGGCTACCAGTTTGATACACACTTAAATAAATTGCAAGAAATAGCCAATTTGCTCAATTTGCCTTTAATGAATAAATCTATATATATATATTTTTAAAAAATGGGTATTTCTGTCTCTCATTCCGTTGTACATTTTTTTTCCTTTTACGGAAGTTTTTTTGTAGAGAATAAATGATGAAGAAAAACACTTAATTGAACGGTTTAAAAGAGGAGAAAACAGGAATTTTAAAACATAGTTTATCTTCAATTTCAACTCTTGAAAATTTCAAAATTCAACAGAAAAAAAAGAACAAAAACTAGCTAATTCGAATCTTTTTGAAAAATGTTTAAATAGAATTTATGGAACATCATTAGTCATTTTTCCTGATTAAGATTAATTTTAGAATTTTGATGACATGTTTTAAATAGGTTAAAATCCAATCTGCACTTTGTTAGAATATATAACAAATTGGACCAAGCTATATTTCTAACGAAGACAAATCATTATTTCTTCTAGATTTTCCAGAACAAAAATTTTAAAAGAAATTCAAAAGACTTTGAAATAAGATTTAAATTTGATTCTACCGATTTTCTAGATTTGCCAGAATAATTTTTGGGAATTTTAATCATAATAAGTTTGAAGAGATGTTTCACAAATATTATTCGTCGAAAAAACAGAAGCTAAAATGAAGAATTAAATCAAAATGTATTTATTTTTCTTTACAACATTTTATTTATTTTTTTGAACATTGATTTAAATTGTCAGGAAAGAAGAGGAAGGGATTTAAAAGGTAAAAGGTTTAAAAATCCTAAAATTATTTTGAAGGTTGTATTTTTACTCTAAAATTGTCTTTCTGAAAGTTATAAGCAAAGTAAAAAAATAAATGAATTTATTTAAACAAGTGAAGACCAAGTCTTTAAAATATTTTCTTGGATTTTCAAATTCTATTTGAGTTTTGTCTCTCTTAGAATTAAAAATGTCGAGCAAAGCGAGACCAGCTTGCTGGTAAATAAATCAAATTTAAAAAATTGAGGCAGCTCACTGGTAAGTGCTGCTATTTGAGCTATTTTTCAGAACAGGCCAGCGGGCGACTCATCTGGTCCTTACGGGCGACCTGGTGCCCGCGGGCACCGTGTTGGTGACCCCTGGTCTAGACTGTAAGTATTGTATTTATAACACACTGGCTGTTTGATTTTAACGTGCATCTTAGGTGAATATTTTAACGTCAAAAACTGGAAGTAGAGCAAAATCGCTAATGCTCAATACTACAATACACTATATACTACTATACTACTATACAAAACCCAAAAGCGGTGAAGTTGTCATGTTGTGTAAAAGGTAAATAAAAAGAGAATAAAACAAATCCTTTTCAACTTATATTCAATTGAATAGACTGCAAAGACAAGATACTTCACATTGCAACTGGTAGACGTTGTTATTGTTTGCAAATATTACCTCATTTGGAATTAAAGCCTGCGACGTATTTCCAAAAAGCTGGCACGGGTGGCAAAAAAGACTGAGGAAGTCGAGGAATGCTCATCAAACACTTATTTGGAACATCCCACAGGTGAACGGGCTAATTGCGAACAGGTGGGTGCCACGATTGGCTATAAAAGCAGCTGCCGTGAAATAATCACTCGTTCACAAACGAGGACGGGGCGAGGGTCACCACTTTGTCAACAAATGCCTGAGCGAATTGTTTAAGAACAATATTTCTCAAGCAGCTATTGCAAGGAATTTATGGATTTCACCATCTACGCTCCGTAATACCATCAAAAGGTTCAGAGAATGTGGAGAAATCGATGCAAGTTAGCCATGATATTACGGACCTTGGATCCCGACAACAGTGTGTAAAGGATATCACCACATGGGCTCAGGAACACTTCGGAAAACAACTGTCAGTAACTACATTTGGTCGCTACATCTGTAAGTGCAAGTTAAAACTCTACTATGCGAAGCCAACGCCATTTATCAACAACACCCAGCAACGCCATCGGCTTCGCTGGGCCCGAGCTCGTCAAAGATGGAGTGATGCAAAGTGGAAAAGTGTTTTGTGGTCTGACAAGTCCACATTTCAAATTGTTTTTGGGAACTGGGGACCAATGAGGAAAATAACCATCCGGACTGTTCTAGGGTGAAAGTGTAAAAGGCAGCATGTGTGATGGTATGGGGGTGTGTTAGTGGCCAAGGCATGGGTAACTTATCAATCAATCAATCAATGTTTATTTATATAGCCCCAAATCACAAATGTCTCAAAGGACTGCACAAATCATTACGACTACAACATCCTCGGAAGAACCCACAAAAGGGCAAGGAAAACTCACACCCAGTGGGCAGGGAGAATTCACATCCAGTGGGACGCCAGTGACAATGCTGACTATGAGAAACCTTGGAGAGGACCTCAGATGTGGGCAACCCCCCCCTCTAGGGGACCGAAAGCAATGGATGTCGAGCGGGTTTAACATGATACTGTGAAAGTTCAATCCATAGTGGCTCCAACACAGCCGCGAGAGTTCAGTTCAAGCGGATCCAAGACAGCAGCGAGAGTCCCGTCCACAGGAAACCATCTCAAGCGGATCAGCAGCGTAGAGATGTCCCCAACCGATACAGGCGAGCGGTCCATCCTGGGTCCCGACGAGCGGTCCATCCTGGGTCTTGACTCTGGACAGCCAGTACTTCATCCATGGTCATCGGACCAGACCCCCTCCACAAGAGAGGGGGGGACATAGGAAAAAGAAAAGAAGCAGCAGATCAACTGGTCTAAAAAGGAGGTCTATTTAAAGGCTAGAGTATACAGATGAGTTTTAAGGTGAGACTTAAATGCTTCTACTGAGGTAGCATCTCGAACTGTTACCGGGAGGGCATTCCAGAGTACTGGAGCCCGAACGGAAAACGCTCTATAGCCCGCAGACTTTTTTCGGGCTCTAGGAATCACTAATAAGCCGGAGTCTTTTGAACGCAGATTTCTTGCCGGGACAGATGGTACAATACAATCGGCAAGATAGGCTGGAGCTAGACCGTGTAGTATTTTATACGTAAGTAGTAAAACCTTAAAGTCACATCTTAAGTGCACAGGAAGCCAGTGCAGGTGAGCCAGTACAGGTGTATATGTATGTATATATGTATATAAAGGTATATACAGTACAGGCGTAATGTGATCAAACTTTCTTGTTCTTGTCAAAAGTCTAGCAGCCGCATTTTGTACCAGCTGTAATCTTTTAATGCTAGACATGGGGAGACCCGAAAATAATACGTTACAGTAATCGAGACGAGGCGTAACAAACGCATGGATAATGATCTCGGCGTCTTTAGTGGACAAAATGGAGCGAATTTTAGCGATATTACGGAGATATTACACATCTGTGAAGGCACCATTAATGCTGAAAGGTACACACAGGTTTCGGAGCAACATTTGTTGACATCCAAGCAACATTATCATGGACGCCCCTGCTTATTTCAGCAAGACAATACCAAGTCGCGTGTTTCATAGTAAAATAAAATTTGTGGCACATTATGAAGGCTAAAATATGAGGCAGGAGACTGTTGAACAACTTAAGCTGTACATCAAGCAAGAATAGGAAAGAATTCCACTTCAAAAATGTGTCTCCTCAGTTCCCAAACCTTTACGGAGTGTCGTTAAAAGGAAAGGCCATGTAACACACTGGTAAAAATGCCCTTTTGCAATTAAATTCTGTTATTTGCAACAAAAAATAAAGCTTCTCAGTGTGAACATTAAATAATAATTCAATTGAATATAAGTTGAAAAGGATTTGTTGTATTCTCTTTTTATTTAGCATTTACACAAGGTGACAACTTCACTGCTTTTGTGGGTTTGTACTTTTTGAACAACATTTTGAAGGACACAATATGGAGCATTGGAACGGCGTTCTCATGTCTGATAGCCAGGTTCAATATGAGATCATAAATAAAATAAAGCGCAGTCAATATTTGAGTCTCGGAGGGAAGAAATCCTCTTATCAAGTGGAACAATATTAACACAAGGCTGTTGGCAAACACACGGGCCAGCCGAGACGTGGAAGAGGATCACCAAGACCAGAAAAATGGCGGTTACTGTCAGTCGGGAATTGTGACAATAATCCGTGTGTCCGCTAGTCGGAGATATGAACTTTGAGGATTAATTGACTTGTTTCAATCAGATGCACTTATCTGGAGTCTTGTAATAAGATAAGTGCAAGAGAGTGTGGCGCCGCTCTGCTGGAGTGTGAGCGCGGCAGGAGCATCAGGAGTCCCCCTCGCCGCCGTCTTAATTAGCTTCCACTCTCCGCCGGCTGCATAAATCTCAAGGACAATATGCGGGATTAATGCATTTATTTACCGCCGAGTCTTCATCTGGCAAATTGATCTCCGCGAGAAGCCGCTCGTACATGTTTTTTTATATATATATATATACATATATATATATATATATATATATATATATATATTCAGATCCGGCTTCACAGTTGAAAATTTAGAACTGGATGATATCTATTTAGATGTATTTATATGTTTTTATAATGATATGTATATTTAAATGTATATTTATCTGTATTAATGTCTATACTGTATATATTTATATGTACAAACCCCGTTTCCATATGAGTTGGGAAATGGTGTTAGATGTAAATATAAACAGAATACAATGAATCCTTTTCAACCCATATTCAGTTGAATATGTTACAAAGACGACATATTTGATGTTCAAACTCATAAACATTTGCAAATAATCGTTAACTTTAGAATTTGATGCCAGCAACATGTGACAAAGAAGTTGGGAAAGGTGGCAATAAAGACTGAGAAAGTTGGGGAATGCTCGCCAAACACTTATTTGGAACATCCCACAGGTGTGCAGGCTAATTGGGAACAGGTGGGGGTGCCGTGATTGGGTATAAAAACAGCTTCTCAAAAAATGCTCAGTCTTTCACAAGAAAGGATGGGGCGAGGTACACCCCTTTGTCCACAACTGCGTGAGCAAATAGTCAAACAGTTTGAGAACGACGTTTCTCAAAGTGCAATTGCAAGAAATTTAGGGATTTCAACATCTACGCTCCATAATATCATCAAAAGGTTCAGAGAATCTGGAGTAATCACTCCACGTAAGCGGCATGGCCGGAAACCAACATTGAACGACCATGACCTTCCATCCCTCAGACGGCACTGTATCAAAAACCGACATCAATATCTAAAGGATATCACCACAAGGGCTCAGGAACAGTTCAGAAAACCACTGTCAGTAAATACAGTTGGTCGCTACATCTGTAAGTGCAAGTTAAAGCTCTACTATGCAAAGCGAAAGCCATTTATCAACAACATCCAGAAACACCGCCGGCTTCTCTGGGCCTGAGGTCATCTAAGATGGACTGATGCAAAGTGGAAAAGTGTTCTGTGATCTGACGAGTCCACATTTCAAATTGCTTTTGAAAATATTCCACATGGTGTCATCCGGACCAAAGGGGAAGCGAACCATCCAGACTGTTATCGACGCAAAGTTCAAAAGCCAGCATGTGTGATGGTATGGGGGTGCATTAGTGCCCAATTCAAGGGTAACTTACACATCTGTGAAGGCACCATTAATGCTGAGAGGTACATACAGGTTTTGGAACAACATATGCTGCCATCTTAGCGCCGTCTTTTTCATGGACGCCCCTGCTTATTTCAGCAAGACAATGCCAAGCCACATTCAGCACATGTTACAACAGTGTGGCTTCGTGATATATATATATATTACAAAGATTATTGTCAAGGCTTAGATCAGGTTGATTACAAAAATATTTACTAATCAAATATACTGCAAAAGAAGGGACTCATAAAAATGATGAAAAATAAATGTACATAAAATTACGTAACGATAAAATAAACAACTTCTAACTAAACTGATTAAAAATAGTAATATATATAAACGTTCAATAAAATGTAAGTGCAAATGCAAATAGAGCTTCATCGCTTTAGTCATAATTTCTGCACTTGAGAAACTTCTATATGACTTTAGCAACAGACTTCCTCTCTTTGATATTGTCATCACTGCCACAAGTGGTGGAAAAGTGTATTACAACTGAGTCCTGCTGTGGCCTGCATAGAAACACATATATTTTTTGTGGGCCCTTTAAATGGTAAAATGGTAAATTTACCCTTTAAGAAACATTGCGTTCAAGTACCCTAAGAGCACCGTGCTTGTGATGTCACGCTCAAAGTCTTTAAAGCGCAGGAATAATTCCGGACCTATGCTAATATGCTAATGCAGCAGTCCTCCCACTGACTGTGACTATGGTAACGGCGCCCAGTGGGAGTCAAATTAAATAAAGCGCTTCAGGGAAAAAAAAAAAAAAGAGTCATGTGATACTCCGTGCAGGAATTAGACATAGCCACCATGGAAATTGCCTCCTTCACATTTTCAAATTCCCGTGCCGTTATGGCCTCCCTTTGAAAGGACTCCGGCGTGGCCCGCCGCCTTTGATGCCTTAGAGCAGATCAATGGAACAAGACAAGAAAGAGGAAGCGCTTGGCAGTGCCGCCGTTTTACCCCTGGAGCGAGATGGCAGTCGGGCGGGCCGACGGCACGCGGGGACGGGGGGGTAATCGGCACCACAAAGTCTTTTATCTCTATTCTTCCATGCTTTGATTTGTGTTGACCACAATCAACTTGGGGGATGCTGATGGATCTTTTATATATATATATATATATATATATATATATATATATATATATATGTATATATTTCACAGCAAAGTGGGACGCAAGTATATTATCGCTTCCTCTCAGACAGTCTACAAGGGGTCACATGACGCCTGTAATATGCATGACATCATCATATAATACGTGCAAACATCATGACCATCTGGCTTGACAAAAATATGAACAAATGTAAATATATGTTAGTGTTAAATAAGAAGGTAAATATATGTCAGTGTTAAATAAGAAGGTAAATATATGTCAGTGTTAAATAAGAAGGTAAATATATGTCAGTGTGAATACGAAGGTAAATATATGTCAGTGTGAATAAGAAGGTAAATATATGTCAGTGTGAATAAGAAGGTAAATATATGTCAGTGTGAATAAGAAGGTAAATATATGTCAGTGTGAATAAGAAGGTAAATATATGTCAGTGTGAATAAGAAGGTAAATATATGTCAGTGTGAATAAGAAGGTAAATATATGTCAGTGTGAATAAGAAGGTAAATATATGGCAGTGTTAAATAAGAAGGTAAATATATGTCAGTGTGAATAAGAAGGTAAATATATGTCAGTGTGAATAAGAAGGTAAATATATGTCAGTGTGAATAAGAAGGTAAATATATGTCAGTGTTAATAAGAAGGTAAATATATGTCAGTGTTAATAAGAAGGTAAATATATGTCAGTGTGAATAAGAAGGTAAATATATGTCAGTGTGAATAAGAAGGTAAATATATGTCAGTGTTAAATAAGGAGGTAAATATATGGCAGTGTTAATAAGAAGGTAAATATATGTCAGTGTGAATAAGAAGGTAAATATATGTCAGTGTGAATAAGAAGGTAAATATATGTCAGTGTGAATAAGAAGGTAAATATATGTCAGTGTGAATAAGAAGGTAAATATATGTCAGTGTGAATAAGAAGGTAAATATATGGCAGTGTGAATAAGAAGGTAAATATAAGTCAGTGTGAATAAGAAGGTAAATATAAGTCAGTGTTAAATAAGAAGGTAAATATATGTCAGTGTGAATAAGAAGGTAAATATATGTCAGTGTGAATAAGAAGGTAAATATAAGTCAGTGTGAATACGAAGGTAAATATATGGCAGTGTTAAATAAGAAGGTAAATATATGGCAGTGTTAAATAAGAAGGTAAATATATGTCAGTGTGAATAAGAAGGTAAATATATGTCAGTGTGAATAAGAAGGTAAATATATTTCAGTGTTAAATAAGAAGGTAAATATATGGCAGTGTGAATAAGAAGGTAAATATATGACAGTGTGAATAAGAAGGTAAATATATGTCAGTGTGAATAAGAAGGTAAATATATGTCAGTGTGAATAAGAAGGTAAATATATGTCAGTGTGAATAAGAAGGTAAATATATGGCAGTGTTAAATAAGAAGGTAAATATATGTCAGTGTGGATAAGAAGGTAAATATATGTCAGTGTGAATAAGAAGGTAAATATAAGTAAGTGTGAAATAAGAAGGTAAATATAAGTCAGTGTGAATAAGAAGGTAAGTATATGTCAGTGTGAATACGAAGGTGAATATATGTCAGTGTGAATAAGAAGGTAAATATATGTCAGTGTGAATAAGAAGGTAAATATATGTCAGTGTGAATAAGAAGGTAAATATATGTCAGTGTGAATACGAAGGTAAATATATGTCAGTGTGAATAAGAAGGTAAATAAATGTCAGTGTGAATACGAAGGTAAATATATGTCAGTGTGAATAAGAAGGTAAATATATGTCAGTGTGGATAAGAAGGTAAATATATGTCAGTGTGAATAAGAAGGTAAATATATGTCAGTGTGAATAAGAAGGTAAATATATGTCAGTGTGAATAAGAAGGTAAATATATGTCAGTGTGAATAAGAAGGTAAATATATGTCAGTGTGAATAAGAAGGTAAATATATGGCAGTGTTAAATAAGAAGGTAAATATATGTCAGTGTGAATAAGAAGGTAAATATATGTCAGTGTGAATAAGAAGGTAAATATATTTCAGTGTTAAATAAGAAGGTAAATATATGGCAGTGTGAATAAGAAGGTAAATATATGGCAGTGTTAAATAAGAAGGTAAATATATGTCAGTGTGAATAAGAAGGTAAATATATGGCAGTGTTAAATAAGAAGGTAAATATATGTCAGTGTGAATAAGAAGGTAAATATATGTCAGTGTGAGTAAGAAGATAAATATGAGTCAGTGTTAAATAAGAAGGTAAATATATGTCAGTGTTAAATAAGAAGGTAAATATATGTCAGTGTGAATAAGAAGGTAAATATATGACAGTGTGAATAAGAAGGTAAATATATGTCAGTGTGAATAAGAAGGTAAATATATGTCAGTGTGAATAAGAAGGTAAATATATGTCAGTGTGAATACGAAGGTGAATATATGTCAGTGTGAATAAGAAGGTAAATATATGTCAGTGTGAAATAAAAAGGTAAATATATGTCAGTGTTAAATAAGAAGGTAAATATATGTCAGTGTGAATAAGAAGGTAAATATATGTCAGTGTGAATAAGAAGGTAAATATATGTCAGTGTTAAATAAGGTAAATATATGTCAGTGTGAATAGGAAGGTAAATATATGTCAGTGTTAAATAAGAAGGTAAATATAAGTCAGTGTGAATAAGAAGGTAAATATATGTCAGTGTGAATAAGAAGGTAAATATATTTCAGTGTTAAATAAGAAGGTAAATATATGTCAGTGTGAATAAGAAGGTAAATATATGACAGTGTGAATAAGAAGGTAAATATATGTCAGTGTTAAATAAGAAGGTAAATATATGTCAGTGTTAAATAAGAAGGTAAATATATTTCAGTGTTAAATAAGAAGGTAAATATATGTCAGTGTGAATAAGAAGGTAAATATATGTCAGTGTGAATAAGAAGGTAAATATATTTCAGTGTTAAATAAGAAGGTAAATATATGTCAGTGTGAATAAGAAGGTAAATATAAGTAAGTGTGAAATAAGAAGGTAAATATAAGTCAGTGTGAATAAGAAGGTAAGTATATGTCAGTGTGAATACGAAGGTGAATATATGTCAGTGTGAATAAGAAGATAAATATATGTCAGTGTGAATAAGAAGGTAAATATATGTCAGTGTGAATAAGAAGGTAAATATATGTCAGTGTGAATACGAAGGTAAATATATGTCAGTGTGAATAAGAAGGTAAATAAATGTCAGTGTGAATACGAAGGTAAATATATGTCAGTGTGAATAAGAAGGTAAATATATGTCAGTGTGGATAAGAAGGTAAATATATGTCAGTGTGAATAAGAAGGTAAATATATGTCAGTGTGAATAAGAAGGTAAATATATGTCAGTGTGAATAAGAAGGTAAATATATGTCAGTGTGAATAAGAAGGTAAATATATGTCATTGTGAATAAGAAGGTAAATATATGTCAGTGTTAAATAAGAAGGTAAATATATGTTAGTGTGAATAAGAAGGTAAATATATGGCAGTGTGAATAAGAAGGTAAATATAAGTCAGTGTTAAATAAGAAGGTAAATATATGTCAGTGTTAAATAAGAAGGTAAATATATGTCAGTGTGAATAAGAAGGTAAATATATGCCAGTGTGAATAAGAAGGTAAATATATGTCAGTGTGAATAAGAAGGTAAATATATGTCAGTGTGAATAAGAAGGTAAATATATGTCAGTGTTAAATAAGAAGGTAAATATATGTCAGTGTGAACAAGAAGGTAAATATATGTCAGTGTTAAATAAGAAGGTAAATATATGTCAGTGTGAATAAGAAGGTAAATATATGACAGTGTGAATAAGAAGGTAAATATATGTCAGTGTGAATAAGAAGGTAAATATATGACAGTGTGAATAAGAAGGTAAATATATGTCAGTGTGAGTAAGAAGATAAATATGAGTCAGTGTTAAATAAGAAGGTAAATATATGTCAGTGTGAATAAGAAGGTAAATATATGTCAGTGTTAAATAAGAAGGTAAATATATGTCAGTGTGAATAAGAAGGTAAATATATGTCAGTGTGAATAAGAAGGTAAATATATGTCAGTGTGAATAAGAAGGTAAATATATGACAGTGTGAATAAGAAGGTAAATATATGTCAGTGTGAATAAGAAGGTAAATATATGTCAGTGTGAATAAGAAGGTAAATATATGTCAGTGTGAATAAGAAGGTAAATATATGTCAGTGTGAATAAGAAGGTAAATATATGGCAGTGTGAATAAGAAGGTAAATATATGTCAGTGTGAATAAGAAGGTAAATATATGTCAGTGTGAATAAAAAGGTAAATATATGTCAGTGTGAATAAGAAGGTAAATATATGTCAGTGTGAATAAGAAGGTAATATATGTCAGTGTGAATAAGAAGGTAAATATATGACAGTGTGAATAAGAAGGTAAATATATGTCAGTGTGAATAAGAAGGTAAATATATTTCAGTGTGAATAAGAAGGTAAATATATGTCAGTGTGAATAAGAAGGTAAATATGTCAGTGTGAATAAGAAAGTAAATATATGTCAGTGTGAATAAGAAGGTAAATATGTCAGTGTGAATAAGAAAGTAAATATATGTCAGTGTGAATAAGAAGGTAAATATAAGTCAGTGTGAATAAGAAGGTAAATATATGTCAGTGTGAATAAGAAGGTAAATATATGGCAGTGTTAAGAAGGTAAATATATGACAACAAAGTGGTGACCTGCAAAAAGAAGATAGGATGATGTTAGATAGATTTTCCATCAGGACAAGAGCAGCAATAACGACTATTGGCATCCTGATGAAGATAAGGAGCGGTCAATAATGCGCGGGGGTCGGGGGGGGGGGGGGGGGGGGGGTTCTGACAAGGGTGTTTTGGATGTTTGAACAATGAGAACTGGCCAGAGAACGACTTAGACACACTAATTGTTTGAAAAGAAGTAAAGCATCCTGTTGGTGTTTGATACTAGCCATGCATCACATCTTTCTGCATTTATTGCATTTAGCCTGAGCTGCTCTTCATTTGATTGAAGCAACCTTAGTGAGCATTTCCACTAAATGTTGCTTAGTGACCATTTCCACTAAATGTTGCTTAGTGACCATTTCCACTAAATGTTGCTTAGTGACCATTTCCACTAAATGTTGCTTAGTGACCATTTCCACTAAATGTTGCTTAGTTACCATTTCCACTAAATGTTGCTTAGTGACCATTTCCACTAAATGTTGCTTAGTGACCATTTCCACTAAATGTTGCTTAGTGACCACTTCCACTAAACATTGCTTAGTGACCATTTCCACTAAATGTTGCTTAATGACCATTTCCACTAAATGTTGCTTAGTGACCATTTCCACTAAATGTTGCTTAGTGACCATTTCCACTAAATGTTGCTTAGTGACCATTTCCACTAAACATTGCTTAGTGACCATTTCCACTAAATGTTGCTTAATGACCATTTCCACTAAATGCTGCTTAGTGACCACTTCCACTAAATGTTGCTTAGTGACCATTTCCACTAAATGTTACTTAGTGACCATTTCCACTAAATGTTGCTTAGTGACCATTTCCACTAAATGTTGCTTAGTGACCATTTCCACTAAATGTTGCTTAGTGACCATTTCCACTAAATGTTGCTTAGTGACCATTTCCACTAAATGTTGCTTAGTGACCATTTCCACTAAACGTTGCTTCGTGACCATTTACACTAAATGTTACTTAGTGACCATTTCCACTAAATGTTGCTTAGTGACCATTTCCACTAAATGTTGCTTAGTGACCATTTCCACTAAACGTTGCTTAGTGACCATTTCCACTAAATGTTACTTAGTGACCATTTCCACTAACTGTTGCTTAGTGACCATTTCCACTAAATGTTGCTTAGTGACCATTTCCACTAAATGTTGCTTAGTGACCATTTCCACTAAATGTTGCTTAGTGACCATTTCCACTAAATGTTGCTTAGTGACCATTTCAACTAAATGTTGCTTAGTGACCATTTCCACTAAATGTTGCTTAGTGACCATTTCAACTAATCAATCAATCAATCAATCAATGTTTACTTATATAGCCCTAAATCACTAGTGTCTCAAAGGGCTGCACAAACCACCACGACATCCTCGGTAGGAAAACTCACACCCAGTGGGACATTGGTGACGCTTGGTGACCATTTCCACTAAATGTTGCTTAGTGACCATTTCCACTAAACATTACTTAGTGACCATTTCCACTAAATGTTGCTTAGTGACCATTTCCACTAAACATTACTTAGTGACCATTTCCACTAAATGTTGCTTAGTGACCATTTCCACTAAATGTTGCTTAGTGACCATTTCCACTAAATGTTGCTTAGTGACCATTTCCACTAAATTTTGCTTAGTGACCATTTCCACTAAATGTTGCTTAGTGAGCATTTCCACTAAATGTTGCTTAGTGAGCATTTCCACTAAATGTTGCTTAGTGAGCATTTCCACTAAA